>NW_022589709.1:64765035-65078743 GCF_004348235.1 Phoca vitulina
AAAATGTGATGGCTGTTCAGGCCTGCTCCCAGCAGCGGGGGCGCCATTTTCCTCCTCCTACCACACAAAGCTCTAGCTAGACTCTAGCTCTTGCCACAGGAAAGCAACTCTGCTCAGCCCTGCTGCTTGAATCCCTGACCATGACCATCAGCTCTTCCACTTGTCCTCCCAAGGTGCTGGGGGGACTGGCTGACAGAAGCCACACAAGGTCTCCGCTGCCAGTCATACTCCCCACGGACAGAGGGGTTTTCGCATAGCTGATGTAGCCGAGTCAGAACATGCTTGGGTTTTAGCTCTGCCTTTATCTCAGTCCTTTGAAACTTTTCAACTTGAAGAAAAACTGAAAACTATTTAACAAATCTAGACAAGGGGCTAGCAAGCTTTTACTGTCAACGGCCAGATAGGAAATGTTTCAGGCTTTGTGGGCCCTATGGTTTCTGTTAAAACAACTTACCTCTGCTGTTGTGTGTGAAAGCAGTCTCAGACGGTAAGGAAATGAGCCTGGCTACGTTCTAATAAAACTATTCACAAAACAAATGGTGGGCCACATTAGGCCCACAGTTTACAAATCCCTGTTTTAGACCAGTAAATTTCCAAACCATTCATTATTTATATTTAAAAAAAAATCAAAAGTCTCCTTGGAACTAAGCATAACAGGTTGCAAAGCACCAGAAGTTACAGAATGTAGAAAAATCACCAGAAGGATTTCCTACCAATCTCTAAACAACGACTCTGAGCATAGCCAGTATTTGTCTGCTTTGTGAAGCACAAGGGGGATCACAGTACACAACAAACACACATAGTGACACTGGTCACTGCTTTGAGAAGGAAGAGGAAGTCGAATGAAAACTCCATTATTACTAGTGATGGGAGTATTACTTACCAATCCTGTACTGCATTGAAGGATTCTTCATTTGTGATGTCATACATTAAAATAAAGCCCATGGCCCCACGGTAATAGGCTGTGGTGATAGTCCGGTATCTTTCCTGGCCTGCTGTGTCCTAAAAAATAACAATTTTTAATATTTTGATTATATTATATAATTTTAATTATACATATTTTTATTATAAAATAATAATCTCTCAAAAAATAAGGCAACACATATTTTGGGAAGTGATTATTTCAGAAATAGTCATAATAGAGAGTCTACATTGTACTTGCAATGTATCACTATATATCTTTTTAGTCTTGTTTTCCCTCATGATTTTCATATGACAGCTCTGCAATATTATGAAAAATTCTTTTTTTGGTAAAGATCTAGCTCAAAATACCTTCTACATATGTTCATTCCTGTTAAGCAGCAGATAACTATAGATAATAAAATAAAAAGATTATACATATGAAAATCTGTAGCTTTTTGTATAGTTTAAAACTAGAAGAGTTCATTAGCTCCAGCATTAGGTATTTATAATCAAAGTACAAGCCACTATGGGGGAAAAGAAGAGTTTTATGAACAGTTCGCTGCTTTTAAAAGCATGCAGTTCAATCTCACTTTCTTCAACTGTAAAATGAGAATAAAAATACCTGCTTTGTGTGGATATTTGAGTCAACAGACCTGGAGTTCCTGCTCTGCTATTACATAGCTGAGGAACGGGGACAATCCACTAAACCTCTGTAACTAAACCTCTCGAAGATTTAGCATGTTTGTTAGGACTATGTGAAACAGTGTATCTGAGGTGCTTCACACAGAGCCTGGCATACAAATGGTGGTCAATAAATGCTGAGTGCTGGCTGCTGTTCCTAAAGGTTGGGGAGGCAAAACTAGCGTATGGCGGGAGATAGCAGCTTACAAATACAGAGGCTCAGCACCTACCAAAGAGATGGCATGCAATAGTGAAATCTGGGGATATGGCAGACACATTGCTAAAGTCACCTGCATATGTTACGTAGCTCAAGAAATTATTCCTCAGTTCAACTGACTCTTGTCCCTTTGTCTTCACAGGATCTGGGCTATGGTTTATAACACCATGCTCCTTGGTTTTCCCTTTCACCACTTTCCCTGGAGATCGGGCTCTGATTTCTCTTTCTCAGTACTCTAGGTGCTGAGCACTTTGGACAGAAACATTATCTTCTTTCAGACTTTAGTCTGGATCCTCTTTCTACTCTTCTCCCAGACATGCCTCCTTTGCACATGGAGTACATCCCAGCTCCCCTTAAGATGTAATAGCCCTTGGAGGGGAAGCTAATGAGTTGGATGACACAAGAATAGGTTCCTTATCAACCAAATGAAACTAATATCTCCTGGGTCTCACTCTTGGGATGGGCTCATGTTGGATATGCTATTCCTCACCCACAGGTGTTCTCCAGCTTGGATGCTTACACTCCACCATAGACTAACCCATGAGAAACTTGAGGTTGCTTACAATTTTCTCCTAATCTGTGTGGTATATTTTATTCAGCCCCCTGCAATTTCAGAGTAGAGTGATCAAAGAAGGCTGAGGAAATCAGCAAATGATTCCAGGAGAACAGGGGGGCATGAAGACAAAGTTGAGAATTAGCTGACTTTTCATGAAACCAACAATAGGACCAGGGATGAGATTGGCCTGACTAGAAGAAGATATTTATGTGGTGATATTAGGGATATAAGGTTCCAAAGATAGGATGGAAACAAATTATGGTACCCAAAATAGCAAAAATAGAGCAAAATCTGTGGGAAAGATCTTTCAGAACATATCACCATTGGCAGAAAACAAAAAGGAAAGTACAGATTTTACCACATGAAAATTTGACAATTCCTTAAATATAAAAAAAGGTATAAATAAAATTAAAATGGTACATAATCATAGTGGGAAATATATTTGCATTGTACCAGAGAGACCAAAGGTTACTATCTTTAATATGTCAAGTGGTGCTAGAAATCATTAAGAAAAATGTTAATAATCTAATTTTAAAATTATTTATATAGAAGCACATAAATAGCTAATTAATCTGTAGAAAGAGTTGAATCCCAAGCATAATAATGCTGCAGAGTTACATGCCTACCTAATAGAAGTTTCTCGGACATTATTTGAATGTCTTATCGTACTTTACTTAGTATTTTGTTTATATGAAAATGTAGATGGTTGAAATAAACATGAATATCATAAACTGCATATAACTGGGAAAAATAATCAAGTTTATTAAGCAGAAAGAAGCCAATCTTGAGCTTACGTGGATATTCTTAGATATTCATTGGATTTCATTCAATTAACAGCATATCCAATTGTGAAATAAAGAAGAAATTTAGAGAACCAAATTCCCAAAGACTATGTTTACAAAGCATGGGGTAATCAGAGATTGTGTAATATATTTCCGCTGTCTGGGGAACAAAACATCTTAAAACTAGTCATTTTATTTTAAAACATCTACTTTTGTCTTGGGTGCCTCTTTTCCAGAATACATTATCTATAAAATTACCTCTTTATTTTTTCTTATTGTGAAGTAACTTTAAGTGGCTGTCTTGTCAACAATACTGTAACAGTGTTGTGTGGTGACAGAAGGCAGCTCCACTTGTAGTGAGCACAGCATCACACATAGACTTGTTCAATCACTAGGTTGTACACCTGAAACTAACATTGTGTGTCAACTATATTCCAATAACATTTTTTAAAGTCATAAAAATATGTAAAAATTAAAAAAGATAAAAATCTGAAAAGAAAAAGCTTTTTAGCATTGATTGAATAGTCTTCTCACAGGCTGGGGACCCCATTCCTGCTGCCTTCTCTATATAACAGACAGCTTTCCCCTGATTTTTCACTAGGGGAAAACAGCCAATACACCCGAGGTACTGCTAAAAAGTGACCCAGACCCTTCCTGTCAGGCATGTCTTCAACACAGACACTGAATAGTGGTGTGTTGGAAAACTGTGACATCTCTTTCTTCTTGACCTCTTCCGGTGATAGCTTTCCTTTTCATAAGATGTTAATTTTATTTTGACAGTAAAGAAACTAGTTCTTGGATTATAAAACATTCATTTCAGTCTGTGAGTGTATTTAATCTTTGTGAGAGCAGAAATCAAGGCCCCATTATATTATGATTGATATATTATAAGAAACCACATGGTTGGATAGCCATTATCAAAATTTAAAAGTAGACAGAGGGGGACAAAACCAGTTTTCAAGAAAAAAAAAATAGCTTTCAGGAAGCACTTAAGTCACAGCAAGGACTAACCCTAACCCTAACCCTAACCCTAACCTTCCACACTGTTCTGATATGAACCCAGAAACACAATCTACTTGGAGGTAGTTGTCACCTTTCCTCTCGGGGAAAATAAGAAATTGTACCAAATAGGGGTAGTGTATTAGGAAAAACAGAGAGTAGTTTTCCTTCCCAAATAGAAAGACAATAAAAAAGAGTAAAATTAAGCTAATAAACCAGGCACCAAGTTGGCTCTTCATTGGTTTTGAGTACTGAATACAATTTCAGAATTATAAACTCATTAGCATGTTCTCTCCCATGGTATCAGGAAGAAAAAGAAGTCAGAAAAACACTTCATTACATTTGACATTTACTAATGATGATAAAGGTTCTATCTGAAAGAAAGGAACATTTTATAATGTCAAGTGCCACTAATGTAATTAAATGTGAGCAGTCTTAGAAGGTAACTGGCTAAAATGGTACCTCTTCTCAATTTGCTCAGAAAAATGGCTTCAAACCTTGGTTTTGCACTGTTCCTCTGCTCGGTTAATTCTGATAACTGGGGATACCTGCTGATTTTCTATAAATACTGTAGGCTTCTTATAATTGAAAAACACAACTGGAAATCTCTTACAGAGAAAATGAGGGATAAAAATATGATTAAAAATGAAAACTTTCTTCCATGAAAGTTAGCTGTCCTTTTCTTCTCTTTTAAGAAAAATAAACTCATTTTAGTTGGTTTAAATATTTTGATTTCTCATTCATGTTTTTTTGTTGTTGTTGTTGTTGTTTGGTTTGTTTGTTTGTTTGTTTGAGAGAGTGCCCACGTGAGTGGTGGCACTGGGGGGAGAAGAGAGGCAGAGGGAGAGGGAGAGAGACTTCTAAAGCAGACTCCTGGCTGAGTGTGGAGACCAATGTGGGGCTCAATCTTACAACCCTGAGATCATGACCTGAGTTGAAATCAAGAGTGGGGTGCTTAACCAACTGAGCCACCCAGATGCTCCATTTCTATTCATGTTTTTAAGAGGAATTTTTGGCTTTAATGATAGGTTTGATTAGCAAATACTTGAGTATATGTCAAGAAAAGAACTGTAAAACGTAAGACATTAGCATCTTGATTAAGTAGTAGCAAGGAACGTTTTCAGTTTGAATTTTGGCATTTTTGTCTTTGTTTTTGATTTAATTTTTTCCAATGAAATATTCTATATTTTTTAACTGTATATATGACATTCCCAAACTCTTCTGAAATTATGCAGAGATAACGTGCAGTTTTAAGATAGAGGGAATAGCCTTGGTATGTGAGGTCTGAGTTACATTGTAATTTGATTTTTGTTTTGGTGGTGACTTCTCTCTGTATTGGATTAAAGGGAAAATGAAAGTAAACATTAGGAAAGGAATATAACTCAAATAATATCACCACAATCAAAATACATTTATTGAATGTCTAGACAGAGAAAAATAGATTAAAGGATAGATAATCCTAGTACATGATAAAGTAGGTAATTTTATATGTGAAGAAACTAAACCAAACACATTGATGTTAACTCATTAACAAAAGTAATTTAATTAAACTAAGGGAAATAATATGTGATAACCCAAAAAGATTGTCAACAGAAATGCAAGATGAGGATCCTGCAACATAAGACATAAAACACACGTTATTGAATTTCCAAATAGACCAAAGATATGAAATGGAATAAATGCTCAGTCATTAAGCATCCACACAAGTAGTAATCTTTTGTACTTTGCTTCCGTTACTTGTAGGAATTATTTTGAATCATCAAATGAAGATTAAACTATGTTAATATAGTTTAATATGACTGCTGATTGATTGATTGATTCATTCATTCATTTGTTCATTCATTCAACAAACATTTGGTGAATACCTATTACCAGTTAGGAACTGTGATCAGTTTAGATTAAATTTATACTCCATCTATTGGAGACATATTTTTGTATATTTTAAAATACTACACATTAAAAACATTTGATTAAGCAGAATACCATATTCTCTACACGACAAAAAATTAGGTAAAATCATGAAAATATCATTTCTAAAGAACTAGACAGCCTAGCGATTTAAAATTGTAATCAAGGCTACTTGCTCAGTGGTGAGGTTCTCTGATTCATAGCGACTGAATGGTCTAAACTGTATTCCCTCCAAAAGATACGTTGAAGTCCCAACCCCCAGAACTCGTGGACGTGACCTTATTTGGAAATAGGGTCTTTGTAGGTGTAATCAAGTTAATATGAGTTCATACCGGGTTAGGGGTGGGCCTTAATCCTATGACTAGTATCCTTTGAAGAAGAGGAAACAGAGACCCAGAGCACAGAGGGAAGGTCACATGAAGGCAGAGCCAGAGGCTACAGCGATACATCAATGAGCCAAGGAAGCCAACCACCAGAAGTGAGGAGAGAGGGATGAAATGAATTCTCTGCTAGAATGTGAGAGGGAACATGGCCCTGACAATGCCTTTATTTAGGACTCTGGTCTCCAGAGCTGTGAGGCAATAACTCTCTGTTGTTTTAAGTCACTCAATTTGTGGTCCTTCAATACCGCAGCACCAGGAAGCTAATAGTCACTGACCCCAGTCTGGAATCTTCATGATCAGGGCAGAAACAATATAAATTTCGCAGCTACCCACACACCCACTTACTACTTTACAGAAGAGAAAATATCAAAAGTTAAAGGTAGCCTTAGGGAGAAATCTAACATAGTCTCACAGTGTAAACTCAGGAAGGATGTTATGCTAAAGTGCATTACTATATTCCATGTATGTAAAATTAATTCTGTTCACAAAAAGATGAGTTGATATACCTTTGGGATTTTAAAAAGTAGATCTTTATATATTTATACACACATACATATATGGTAATTAGAAAGAAAGAACAATGTCGCTTGAAATGACAAAAATTATATACTGCTTCATGTTGGTATTTGACCCCTAAATGATCAACATGCTATTATAGAAAGATCCCAAGTCATGATGTACACTGAGACACGACCCTCCAAAACAACAGAAACAACAGAATGGTGATAATTACACATCATTTCTTTTGTATGGTGGTACTTTCCCTCAAGTCGTATTTATTTTTTCACTTTCATAAATAGGCAGACATAAAGCAGCATTGGATATAGTCATAAATACAGTAAGCAAAACAAGAAGCTTAAATATTTTATGCTCTCTTGCTGCATATTTATTTTTGGAATGAAGTAACTTTTTTCCTAACAGCAGTTAATCTTCTATTAAAATCAAATTTACAAACCACTTTCTCTTTACTGATCTTGTGCAAACAGCCCCTTTGTTTCATTTACACACACTTACACAAGCATCTGTAAGTCAAGCCCACATTTTAGAAGAGAGTTCTAAGAAACTGGCCTCTAAATAGTTCTTCGATCAATTTAGATGTCCTTCCTACCAACTGTCCTTTATCCACCCCTCTTACACCAGTTTATTGATCAGATTTTCTTGTCATGATGTTTAGCTTTGATATACCCAAACCTTCATTTTATAATGGCATCCATTTCTAAGTAAAACATAATAAAATAAGCCCGAGGCAGAGGATAAAACTTGACCTACTATTTCTTGGCACTGTTACCATGGCAATTCATCTTCCCTGGAAGAGAGAACAGTCACATATAGCTCTTTTATAGGTGGCCTTTGACTCCACCATCAGTGAGACCCTAACATATCAACCAATTGTGTATTTCTGTTCATGAAAGTTGAGACACTCTTCAGTAAACACGAAATGCTCTGGCGAACTCGCTTCAAGACCTAAATAAAACTCACAATCAAAGCTGTGTAAAAGGCATCTTCACTCATTTTTATTTAAGAGCTTGTTTTTTAAGAATGATTAACACAAAGGCAGAGGAAGATGCCATTTTTTGCTTTCTTTTTAATTAATCTCTTTGACATACTTCCTCCCAGTGGGATTTTGATTATGCTCAATTTTGTCAAAACCTGGGGCATAAATACTTAAATGTAGGCAAGCTCAGAGCTTTTAGTCAAGGATGGTGATTGCTTTTCTTCACAGAATGCAATTTAAAATGCTTACAATGATCAAAGGATAACAGGCTTTTGAGTGGGAATCTTATTGTTGCCCTAAAATTGGCAACTAAGACTCAAACTAGACTCCTTACAAAAGGAATGGAACTTTCACTCACAAAAGCCACATGCCAGTAGGACTGGGTTAGATGGGTGTCTGCATAGGCAGTGGGAGTACTGATCTGTGCTTGTGCAGGGGTGTCTAAGACCTGGAGAGAGATGGCAGGGTGGACGGGGGGGCAGTAGAGAGGTCTGATTTCCCACTGGTTAGTATGGCTAGGTTACGTGAGTTTCCCATAGACAAATAAATACCATAGCACGTAGCTGTGCTTGAGACATCTTGCCATTAATGCACTTCATGAGAGGGCCATCTCGTGGATGAGGTATGGGAGTCTAGTGGTATACTAACAGGGAAAGGAGGGAGTTGAAGGAATGCTAAAAGGGAAGAAACGTGAACAAAACTTCCATGTCATTGCACTGTGCGGCAGGACAGCCCTGCAGGGCTCCCTGAACATCCTGCATAAGGGAGCCAGCATTTAGCTGTATGTCACGCAGAACGTGTGGACAGCAGGACAAGCTCAGCTGGAGAAGCCAAGAGAGAATCTAATTCATGTCCAGTTAGGTAAAGTCATCTGTCCTCTCCTTACTTCCCAGCTCTCCTTCCATCTTTGACACAGTTAGAGCAAGAACTAGAAAAAGGAGGGACAGAAAGGGTGAAAGAGTGGATCAAACCCCTCTTCCTATTATACCACCAGTCCCTAGGAATATAGCCAGATTTATAATAAGAGAAGAATATGAGTATTAAATTGGATATGACAAAGGCATTTTAAACTAAGCTCTAGGCTCAATAATATTGAGCTTTTGGTTTTTTTTAAAAAAAGGCTTTATTTTTGAAGATTTTATTTATTTATTTATTTTTAGAGAGAGAGAGAGCACATGCTGGGGGGAAGCAAAGGGGGAGAGGGAAAAATAGACCCCTCACTGAGCATGGGGCTCGATCTCATGACCCTGAGATCATGACCTGAGCCGAAATCAAGAGTCCCATGCTCAACTGACTGAGCCACCCAGGTGCCCCAGGCTTTATTTTTCTTAGAGTAGTTTTAGGTTCATAGTAAAATTGATTGGAAAATGTAGAGATTTCTCATATACCCTCTGCATAGCTTCATGCATAATCTCCCCCATTATCAACATCCCCCACTAGAGGGGTACGTTGGTTGCAACTGATGAACCTACGCTGATACATCATCATCACTCAAAGCCCATGGTTTACATTAGGGTTCACTCTTGGTGTTGTACATTCCATGGGTTTGGACAAATGTATAGTGACATGTATTCCCCATTATAGTATGATACAAAGTAGGTTCACTGCCCTAAAAACCTCTGTGCTCTGCCCGAGCTTTATTTATTTATTTATTTATTTATTTATTTATTTATTTATTTATTTTTTAAAGATTTTATTTATTTATTCATGAGAGACAGAGAGAGAGAGAGAGGCAGAGGGAGAAGCAGGCTCCCAAGGAGCAGGGAGCCTGATGCGGGACTCGATCCCAGGTCTCTGGGATCATGACCTGAGCCAAAGGCAGACGCTTAACCATCTGAGCCACCCAGGCGCCCTGCCTGAGCTTTTTTTAAAAAAATATTTTATTTATTTGTCAGAGAGAGAGAGAGGGAGAGAGAACATAATCAGGAGGGGGAGAAGCAGACAGAGGGAGAAACAGGCTCCTCGCTGAGCAAGGAGCCCGATGTGGGACTCAATCCCAGGACCCTGGGATCATGACCTGAGCCAAAGGCAGACGCTTAACCAACTGAACCACCCAGGCGATCCCCCCCACCCCTTTTAAAATAAGAAACAAATGATTGGAAATGGGATCTGTTCAAGTTGTGCCTTGAAGATGGACATAGGACATTGGGCAGAGCATGACTGAAACAGAATTTAGATAGAAATAATACTGATGCGTGATATTTAGCACCAATGGAGTTGGGCTTTTCACCAGACTAACCACCAGTGAAATATAACAGTGACAACGTGAAGAGGTGAAGAGTATAGACTTGAGCAGGACTTCACACATTTCACAGTACATTCACATCTACCATTTTATTTAATTATTCTGAGGGAAGAGACCATTTTATAGATGACTGAACTGAGAAAGAAGAAGGTTAGGCAGCAGTTCTGAGTCATAACAGGGGGAAATGACAGGAGTTATACTAAAGCCAAGCTTTTCTCACACAAAATCTAGTCCTCCCTCCAAATATTGGGTTGAATATTGAATAATTTAGATTTTTTTTCAATCTGGCTCAATGTTTGATGTTATCATTTGCCTATTTAACACTTGTTCCGTCTATGTGCTTTTGATCTTTGTCAAACTCCACTCATTCTTCAACCAATGGTAGCTGCACCCGGTCCCAATGCTCTACTGAAATTGTTCATGCAGTGGGTGTTACACGCAACTGATGAATTGTTGAACACTACATTAAAAACTAATGATGTACTGTATGTACTATATGCTGGCTAATTGAACATAATAATAAAAGAATAAGAAAAAAAAGAAAAACCAAGGAACTATTTCAGAAAAAAAAAAATCAGTGACATTCTGACTGCCATACCCAGGGGTTTAATTTTTGGTTCTCATCCCAGTTGTCCCATCTGAAACAATTATTACAGATGACAAGTCCTTATCTCTTTAAACCTGCTCTTCTAGGGCATGGTTCTCCAATTTCGAGTGTAAAAGGTCAAGACAGTATTAAATATGGAACAATGCACAACACTGTTATGTAGAGTGGGAAGTGGTGGCTGATAAATTATTCTAAGTATCTGAGTTTGGGGAAATAAAGATATTAAATTTTTATTCTAAATATAAATTGTGGAATTTTAATAATTATATATAACAGATAAAATTTCAAACTAATAAAGGAAAGAATGAAATTGGAAAAAATGAAAGCACTCAACCAATCCAAGAGAAAGCAGGAAATGAATAGAAAGAATCATAGGATGGTCAAGCCAAAATCATAAAATAAGATGCAAATACAGTGGTAATCGTGGTAAATATTAATGGGCCAATTTTTCCAGTAAAACGGTTCTGATGCACTAGATCAAAAATCCTGTAAGAGGGAAAAAGGTATTTACAAACATTCTGTGACTTCAGAGCTGAAATAGACCTAGAAAATTTAGTTTCTTGTTTACAAATGCGGAAATGAAAGGCCAAAGAAGCCAGTGAGATCATCAAGTTCCAGCAGCTTAAAAGTGCCAGATATGCAACCAGAACCCAGATCTCCTGACTTCCAATATGAGCTCTGTTAAATTATACTGTCTTCTTCTTTTCAACAAAAATATATTTAATCTTTATAAACTAACTTCTATATGCACCTTCTTTCCTTCTGGAAATACTAGAGGCCTGCATCCCAGACTGATGACATTTTCTCCTAGAGGGTAGAGAAAGTTCTAATTAGTAATAAGAATAAAAATACGGCAACTAAAAAAGTACCCTAGGTGATTTTTTTTTTCTTTTGCCTTGACCTAGGCTAATGGAAAAACAATTTCTTGTCTAGTTATATTTCTTTAAAAGTATGGAAGGGACGTAATGAAGGGTGAGGGGAACAGTAGGTAAGTGGGAGATTTTGTTTGGTAAGATTTGTGAGTTTTGGTGCTGTCATTAAAAGATGAAAAATGCTGGTGACACATGAGAGAATGGCATTGACTTTAGTGTTTTGTACAAGTTCAGTTTGAGATATCAGTGTGACAATGATGGGAATGTGGTTCTCGGACACAAGGATGTGGTCAAAGTCTCCTAGGAGAGTGGAGCTATTTATAGGATGTCTTTGAAATGATGAAGAGAGGATAGCACGGGAAGATGAGAGAAGATGAAGATCAGAAGCCTGTGCAATGCCTTCAAGAGGTGAGCAGCAAAGGGGAGCTTGCAAAGGCAAGCTGAAGAAGAAAACGCAAAGATTTCGCATTTTCTTTTGAAAAATTCAAGAGGATGGTTACAAATTCTGTCTGCATTGCTGTGCAGCCGCAGAGGGCTGAGGCACCTGTCCTTTCAGTCTTGTGTTTTCATGCTCAAAGGAACTTCAAAAAGAAATAAAAATATCCTATCAAATGGCTATTCCTTCATTCTTCTCGACTCTCTTAACCAAGACTAAAACGAATTCTTAACTTAGCCCCAGCAATTTAGTGCCTAAGTAAAAATGACGTTTGGGCTCAAAATTTATATAAGGAAAAAGTCAGGTTGTTTTAACTAATCAATATTCTGTCTGGGTTAACTTCTTGTTAAAAACTAACCAAGCAATGGAAATCTATATTCCTAACATTGTGCTGGGTACTGAGAAAAAAAATACAGAGAAAGCATCCATGAGAGGCAATCTCTAAATGAAATAATTTGTATTGCAATTTGCCAATAAACTGGCAAAATGAAGCTCATAAAGCAATCTGAGAACCTGGCTGTGTTTGAAGAGTTTACTGTGTGATGTGTGGCAGAGTGTGCTGGGGGAATCAAAGAAGGGGCAGACTGAAGGGAGCTGGAAAAAGCTCCAGGAAAAGTGAAGGCAGGTTCCCTAGCGATGGGTAGGTTTTGAGGGGCTGAGAGGAGGAGAAGACACAACCACAGTCAGAATGATGGGAAACACATGGAAATAAAGGAGGGAGCGAAGAGACAGACACTGAGCCTATCCTTTGTCAATTTCTCTTCCACGTCTCTCCTGTGGGGACTAAAACAATATTTATCTTTAAGTACTGCAGAAGGTTTTTCTTCCGCATCTGAAAATTCACCAGGTGCCACAAATGGACAGAATTCCCTATGCCCCTTTAAACTATAGTATCTGGGAAGAAAAAACAAAAAACAAAAACAGAACAGATTCTGGTTTCTTTGAGAGCAGGATGCACAATCCAAAACGGAAGGGAGAAAATGTAACCTATGACCAGGTACCAGCTGGGTCGGGGTAGTTAAACCTCTCTGAATTTTCACTTTCAAGCTAAAATAAAGATAATCTGATCTACCTTCTCAAGGTTGTTGTAAGGATTAAATCAATTAACACATCTAAAGGCTTCTCACACATACTAGGTGTTCAATAAATGGGACCTCTTTTTTACTTTTCTCCCAGAAACAGCAATGTGTGGGGGAAAGAACAAGGGCTTTGGTGTTAGAACAGCTGGGGTTGCTACTCTGGTTCTGAGATACATACTGTGTGTCTTTAGAAATATCACCTAACCTCTCTGAGCATCAGTTTCATGATTTCTAATCCTAATGCTGAGTTGAACTGAAAGCTGCAAGTGAGAAAAGTACTATGTGAGCTATAAAATGCCATAGCTAGTATCATTATTGACTGTGTTAAGGATAGCCAAGAATTGAAGCTAGCATGTCAAATCCCCAGAGAAGGTGCCTGTTAAGATGCAAATGGACTGCTCAGTAGAATATTATTCCTTACTTATCCCACCCTCAGGGAAGGAGCGGGAATAAAGATGTGTGTCCTTCAGAATCACCCAGAATCTCCATGCCCTCTTTTTCTCTCTCCATGCCCTCATACATAGAAAGGGAACAGATTTCAAAGATGAAATACACAATTAAATCTCTATCATGACTGTTACTTATGTTTATTAAGTTCTTGAGGGTCCTCTACACATTCTTATTTCTATAATTGTTTTGACCGTCATTGAGACAAAAGGCCTCGTGAATCACAACAGTGTTTCAAGGTTAAAGCACAAAGTCCCACATCTCAAACTCTTGCTCACTGTAGTTGATCAGAACCATTTAACAATAGGATTATGTCTGATGAATGAAGTCTCTAAAAGACACAGGAGACAAAAGGAAATGACAATGTAGAACCCAGGTGCTCCAGAAACAGAAGTCGCTGTAGCATCTCATTCCGGGCTCCACACAGGCAGGGAGCAAGCTCGCAGCAGACTGTTGGCTATGTAAGGGACAAGGGGGACGAGAGGATAAAATAACTGTCTGTCCTCGGGGGAGCCCCAGAAAGCCAGGGAAAAGAGATCTCAGGGAAAGGGTGTTTACTGTGGAAAGGCTTCCTGACCAGAAACAGCACCACTATTAATAATGGCATACATTTCTATTTTAGAAGTGGGGCCAATATATTTCTTGGTTTCTTTATGAATAACCTTCATCTTAACTAATTTTTAAAATGTAATGAGATGATATGCCATCCAAATTGAATATCTAAACAGCAAAGGCAATGCTAAGTAGCTGACTGTTGTTTCACAAGTTGTTGAGTCAGTGGAAAATATTAATCCCGGTGCCTGGCCTTTGGGAAGCAGGGACATTCAAACCCCAGCCTCGTACAGTACGGGGTGATTTCACACATGACCCCACGTGACGGCTGTCACAATCCTGTCTGAGATTACATAGCATTAAATTTTATAAGGCACAATGGATCCAGGGTAAAATCAAGCAAGGGTAATTGCAAATACAGCTTCAAGATCAGGATCACCGGGTAGATGACAACCCCAGGCTGTTTGCCTACATTTTCAGTTATGTTGAAACCATCAAAAGATGGCTTCGATTGCTATTTAAGCAATTTTCTCTTTTCTGTTCAGTTGTGATCAGACACCAACGTAGAGCTGAGGCTGACGTTCGGTTCTGCAATTGGAGGAACAGAAATCGGAGACAGAGGTCAGAGGCCAGCTACAAAGATGATGATAGGGTTAATGAGAGATGTGCCCATGGAAAAAAATTCAAGGAGGCTTTATTAAGTCTCAGGAGTCTGAAGAGTGACTTCCTACAGATATGAAGATATAAAAGTCTTTCTGATAGAGCTCTTTCTTTCTTTCTTCTTTTTTTTTTTTAAATAAATCTTCATTCAAGACAGGAGTGGGTATCTGGGGGGTGGAAATAGGGCCTGGACATTGGCTGCAAGGACTGGGGAAGCTAGGAAGGCAGGTGCCTGGTGCTGAGGACTGGCTGTGAGTAGTGGACTCTCCTCTGAGGAGGGGAGAGAGGCCCATGGGCACCCAGGACCCTCTTACCATAGTAATTGTGCCCGCTGATTTTGAAAGGGATGAAATTCAACCATAGAACCCTAAGCAAACAAAATCTAAGAGAGGCCAAACGCATACTAAAACTTGATACACTCTAAGTATAGAATAACACCTACAGAATTTATTCAAACTGAATTCTACTTGGAGTTACATCCTCTACTAAGTCAGAAAAAACAAATTTCCAGAAGTCATTACAAATAAACCAACCACATTATGTCTCCAGATCAAATGAAAAAGAACGTGTATCAAATTGTGGCTCCATTACTTACTAGAAGAGTGGTATGTTAACCGCTCATACCTTTTAAATTTAAGAAGAAAGGCTAGCTAAGACTAAGGAAACCATTAATGTTCTGGGAAAGAAAACCTGCGCATAAAGCAACATTTAGTTTTTATTTTTCATAGTAAAAAGATACCAAAATCACTGCATTACAAATAGACTAAATAGACCTAAACCATTTGCCAAACAATCTGGCAGCCCATAAAAGCACTTTTCCCCACATTTAAATTTCACTGACAACACGGGTGCTGGCAGGAGAAGCCTGAAAGGGCATTAGCATTCTGACGATAATTCAAATTTTTACTTTCAACGCAAAAAGTTCTTTTGGAGCTTGTGTGCCAGACAAATGTATTTTTCTTACCATGTCAACAGATTCTACTGCATGAATAGCTTGACAGCAGAGTCAGAGAGCAGATGCACTGGCATCTACTGATCCCTCTCCTACAGGAAAGACAGAAACGTGTCCAGCTGGGCACCACCCAGGCTGGAGTATGCCAGGCTTGATGATCACACTGTGCGAATAAGGTCAGGGTCTGATCCCTGTGTGTTCTTTGTTCTGCCCGACTAGATGCTCAAGCTGGCCACTTATTTCACAAATCTGAGGGAAAGGTGGATGAGCAAGGAAGTAAGGCTGGATTTGCACAGATCCATCAACCTGCACAAGAAAAAGAATGAATGATTCTTTGTACCCAAAGACTACTTAGAGTTGCTGAAGAACATGATGACTTGGGTCAGGGTTCCTTCCCTTTTGAAGCCAACAGCAATAAATTCTGATGTAGCCCGGACTGGCTTTGGGGGACAAATGGCTGGAGTTAACCGCACGTTCAGGGAAGTTTTAGGAGACCTTTCAAACTGGCTTATTTCTAAATTATAGCTGGCAATCGAACATAGGGCCACACCCTCAGAAACTCTCCCTTAGTAGATTTGGTGGTGGATGCTGGTAATTGGCACTCTCTCCAAGCACCCTGGGTCATTCTGATCCTGATAGTCGGACTACTACTACAGAACCAGGAAGGGCAGGGACTCGGGCTAGGTGACTGGTGTTCACACTCAGGCTCCATCACTTATTAGCTGTGTGATCTTAGAAAAATAAGTTCACCTCTCTACACCTCAGTTTCCCCAACTGTAAAACGGGAATCATGACTGATGATGTCCAAGGTTGTCATGAAGATTAAATGAATGAACACAGGCAATTGTTAAGCCCAGGCCCTCAGACATAGGAAGCCAGCAATACATGTCAGTTATCACCCCCAGTGGCTCTTTCATTATTTTTTTAAGTTTCTTTCTTATATGCAATGTTTTACATAACAATATGTTTCATGTTTATGGTTTGGATTTTTAAAGTTGCTATAGATAGATAGATATAGATAGATATCTATCTATCTATAATAATAATATAGATAGATATCTATCTCTATATATAGTATTTTATAGATATCTATATATATATAGTATTTTTTAATTTTTATTTTATTGTTGTTCTAGATCTAATTCTTATATGCCATTCTTTTCAAAGATGTGACTACAAACCATTGTTAATCACTCTTATTTAAATAAAATGATGAATGACCAAGAGGTAAAGATGCCCTTTAAGTTATCATTCCTTAGTAAAACAGGATTTTTTTTTTTTTTTCTCAAATGGAAATGAGATTACTGCTATGGGCTTGCAGTTTGCTTGAAACTGACAGGTGAAAATCTCTGAGCTTTAAAATTTCTTTCTGCCAGAAGACCTACTCGAATATGAAGTGTCTAAGGCAATTAAAAAAAGGGACAAGCAAATAAAAATGGAAAATTGCCATGGAAAGAAAAGCAAACAAATAATGACAGGAATGTTCCTTGGGCCTTTATCCAAACTGGTTTTTGCAAAGGGATGAAGCTTTTTGCCTCGATGGTAAAAAATGATTGGAACTGTGTAGATTTTGATCAAAATACAGAAACTTACTAATAAAGAAATCAGTCGCCTCATGAATTGGTGATTCCTTCATTGCTGGACATGTTTGAACATAGGCTGGTGAGCAACGTCAAGGATGATTAGAAAAGTGATGCATTCTGTAAAGCGTTAGACTAAATAACGACAAGATTCCAAGAGGAAAGCTGTAGATGATGCCCAAGCTGTAAAAACTGAGCACTGGAAGCTTAATGTTTTTGATATCGACCAAGAATCACAGGAGTTACTAAACATTTGTAAAAAGACAAGGAGCTTAGATTTTAGATTTTTTTTTACTTTCTTAGCCCTAGGTGAAAATTCCATAGCAGAGATGTTCTAAAACCAACAGTCTATAAATAGGTATACCCTCATTATATTAGAAATCTACTTTTTCTTCTAATAACTCTTTTAGATTACTGATTTTCTGCTTTTCCTATGGTACAAGTCTCAATGATTCCATAAGGGAGATTAGCCATTTATCTGTAAATAAAGTTTGGGCATCATCTAGTTCTGCTCCACAAAAAACCTAGCGCCAAGAGACTTACACTCCCTCCAAAAGAAGACTTCTCTTTAGCTTTATTGATATTCACTGAAACAAATCCATTTTATCTTGGATTCTGAATTCAAGTACCTCTTACTTCCTTTCCTAATAAATAAAATATTCAAATGATACAATGTCAAACTCATCATCAAAATTTTTAAAGAGTTCATAAAAGAAAGGAGTGGTGATACTTTGCAGATTTCCAATGATTCCACCTAACAGTGATACTGCAAAACTTCTAACCATAAGACAGAAGAATCTAGTTCACATTTGGACCAGATACCTCTCTCCAATTACTGTAATGAAATTCACTTGTGAGAAGTTGTTTTCCTCCTATAGGAGGAAAGTTACAAAATAAGAACTCAAAAAATACCTTATGTGATGTATAGTTATTCCATTAGTCAGTTGTTTATCTAAAAATACTTTCAGAGCAGAGATTCCCTGAATATCAATCTACCTAACATATAACCTAATGTCATAAATAAACAGATGGTTAGAAAAATGTTATGAAAGAGTAAGGAAAAAAGCAGAGGATCATAGTGATTATCAAAAATAATAAATTATGAGCTCCTTTTCTTTTGATAAAATTGGTTCTCAATATAATGTTTTACTGTCACTCACTGTGAATGAAGCAAAACTCATACCATCAACTAACTGCTTGAAGTTCTCTCTGATTTGGCAACACTGGTTTCTTAAGGTGTTAATTAATGATGAGCACGTCACTGGCTGACAAATCAGCCTTTCCAGTGTTGGGCAATGGGATCACCACTCCTAATTCAAACTGGAGCTAAATGTCCAGCTAGAGAATGAATGAATGTTGCAGCATTGAAAAAGAGCTAACGCTTCTTTAGACTTCTGGAAGTATGGCAACCAAAATCATTCAGATAAACTAAAAGTCATTTTATCCACATATCACATCCCTTTTTTATGACTGCAGTTCTGGAATGGAAGAGAGCTCCAGCACCAGATACATTCAGCACAGTTCATTTGCACAACACTTTTTGTTTTGTTTTGTTTTTGTTTTTTTACCTAGTCTCTTAACAAGTTTGATGTCTATAGTAAGTATATTATATCTATAATGCTATGCACTAGATCTCCAGGACTTATTTATCTACTAGTTGCAACTTTGAACTCTTAAACATCTCTCTTTATTTCCCCATCCTCCAGTGCCATTTTAGTTTCTGTTCTTACAAATTCAGCTTATTCAGATTCCACACAGAGGTGATACCATACAGTATTTGCGCGGCATTGTTTTTGCATATCCTTACTACAAGATCCTCAGTGCTTTCAAGAATTCTGTGTTTGAGATTATATTCAGCTATTTAGATTACTTTTACCTCACTAAATGAGTAGAATTTTTTTTCCCTTCTCTGGAAATAGAGATATCTATGCAGTTTATTCTTTCAGGGTCCTTTAATATGGAGTTCTCGCTGCTTCCTCTTATCTGAGCAGACCAGCAGGCAAACTTAAGAATTATGAACCACAAATTATATGCAAACCCAAGCAGTATGCAGTTAACAAAGATTTCATGGTTCTGCAGTTTTCATAATTACATTAAAACCAGGCACGTTTCTCTTTAAACACCAAAACGTGTTTTTGTAAAGAAATTGGATTCAGGATTTGTCATTAGAAAGTAAATAAGCAAGGATTAAAATGGCATTTACTGTGATGAAACAGTGGCTCTACGTAAGTAATCCAGCAGCTAGGGTAAAGCCCACTCCCTCCTGGAAGAAAGGAAAGGGCTTTGCACTTGGAGTCAGAGATTCTTCTGGGTAACGGGCTCAGTTCTTCCACAAACTCCTGCTGAGACTTTGAGAAGGTCACTTCATCTTTTGAGTTTCCTTATTTGTAGAGTGACATGACTGAAGTACATAATTTTTAAGGTCACTTTCAATTCTAAAGACTCCTAAGTTTAAGCCTTTTTAAAGGAATTTCTTTTTTTTTTTTAAGGTTTTATTTATTTATTTATTTGACAGAGAGAGAGAGAGAGCACAAGTAGGCAGAGTGGCAGGCAGAGGGAGAGGGAGAAGCAGACTCTCCGCTGAGCAGGGAGCCCGATGCGGGGCTCGATCTCAGGACCCTGGGATCATGACCTGAGCTGAAGGTCGCTTAACTGACGCTTAACTGACTGAGCCACCCAAGCGCCCCAAGGAATTTATTTCTCAGGGGAATGTACATTAATACACACTGTAGGGCCTCTGCAAAGCTGTTTAGTACATTGATTTTTTTAAGAGTTTTAAAAATTTCAGGGCAGTGATTCTCAAACTTTATTATGCATCAACACTTAAACTGGCAACTCCTGGGGTCCATCCTTAGAGACAGATTCAATAGGACAGGGGTGGACATGGGAACCTGCACTTTGTATAATCCTCCAGGAAATTCTGATGTAGGTGCTCTGTGGACTTGACTTTGAGATTGAATTAGTAGTTTTAAAGAAGTAAAGCAATTTATTCAAATCCTGGCTTAATCCCTGGAAAAACTACCACAATAGGATGTTAAGACACAGTCATTCCAAACAAAAGCTTCTCCTGCCCTCTGAAATATGATTATGAAAGAATACATTTGGTGTTATTCATCAGGAGAGTTCACATGTGGCTGCCACATATAATTTCTGACTTATCTTTTTCATCTTTCACTATAAGTTCTTCACATTTCTCTTCCTTGTGGACGTCACCTTTCATTACCATAAACCCTGAGTATTTGTTAACCCAACATATAGGTTGTCCTGGGTTTTTTTTGTCAAAAATTTCTGGTTCTAACCTATTCTCATGGTCCAGGTCAACATCAGGTGTATTCCCATCAGGTTACAAAAATCCATGGTATGATCCTAGTTTTGCTTCTGAAAGTGTACAGACTTGGATATAAAAAAAGATTAACTGAAGATGTATAAACATTAGTAGTTACCTCTGGAGTGTTACTTTAAAAAATGGGTTTTACTTTCTGTTTATTCTTCTCTATTTTCAAATTTCCTCAAAGGCTATTGTATCTTTTATCCTTTATGAGGAAAAGGAGAAAAAGGAAAGGAGGGCAGCTGGGAGGGAGAGAAGAGGAGGGGGAACAGGAGGTGGCCCACTGAAGGAGAGAGAAAGAGAGACAGGGAGGGAGGGAGGGGGAGAGAGAGACACCACCTGGAAAATGCTATGACAGAGACCTGATGGGTGTCTGGGACATAGGTATAGAGTGGTGAGAGGTGTGGCCCACTAACTGCTTGAAGGAAGTCAAGGAAGACTTCCTAAAAAAGAGGTAATGCTTTGAGTTGAGTCCGTCAGCACACAATGCTATGTAAGTTTTGCAAGAAGAGGTATAGCCTTAAGTGCATGGGGGCCTGGGAGAAAATGGTCTATCTGGGATGTACAAGGAGTTTGCATGGACAGCCTAGGTGGCAGTGACATTCAAATTGTGGCTTTTAACCCACCAGTGGGCCAGAAAGTCAGTGAAGTGGGTCATGGACAGCATTTTAAAAAAATTAACAGGATATGACAGGAAGTATCACCATACATCACCCATAGTAAGTGTCATTTTATACAGATTTTAGTCTGTGTCTCTGGGTATGTGTGCAAACTGGTTTGTGATGTAAAATATATTTTTTATTGTAGTGGTCAGAGAAGTTTAGAAGCTGCTGCTGAGGCCTGGGAAGTCATGAGTGTCCCATGCGGGACAGTATACTCCACAGGACATCATTATTCTCTTGTAAAGTTTTTCTTATGGATGAACTTAGACATATATACATGAATACACATATACATATATGTATACATATATAATTGTGCATAATATTATATAAGTACAATATATAAATAACATATATACAATAAATATACATAAATATACATGGAGACATTCCTATCTGTTACAACTGGCTAGGAAATTAACTCAATACAGTGACACATTTTACAATCATGCCACCAAGGACAGCTTGAGGGGACTTACAATGGTTAGCTTGGCAAAGTATGAAGCACTTCGTGGTTCATTACATTTAATTACATATATTATCTTACTTGATCTTAGACCAACTTTGGAGGAGATGTGCCATAAATATCATCCCTGTTTTGTAGATAAACAAGTTGGCGCTCAGAGCTTGGAGGGAACAATCTCAGTTTACCCAAGAGATCTTCAAGTGAATGCTCTGTTTCTGAAGTCCCCTGAATAAGTCACATTCCAGTCATGGAATTGATGTTACACGCACACACGCACACACGCACGCACACATTTTTTTTTTCTTCTCCCCATCCCTTACATTATGGAACGTAAAAGTATGGGGAATCGGGATGTTTTGGATTTTAATATTTCCTGGAAGTTTCAGAAGATTGAATTACATGAAACAGATGTAAAGACACTGCCTTTGTCTTCTAAAGTATTTCCATTAATTTTTAAAATACATTCATAAACCACTCCCATGTCCCATACTGACTTCAGGGATTTAAAAAAAAGATGAATAGATGTGGCCCTTCTTTCAAGGAGGTTATGGTCTAGTCGGGAAGATGTGGTGTTTGATCTCACTCAGAGAAGTCTCCAGATGAGAAGCCTATGGTTTCTCATCAAAGTGCCCTGCTCCATGCATTATCTACAATTGACACACCATCAGGCAAACATTTACCAAGCCCTCTGTGTTCGGGTCACTGGGTTGGGCACTGAGGTCACAGGGTTGTATATGATAATGTCCTGCACTCCAGGGCATTGAGTCTAACAGAGGAACTCCTGAGTGCTCTGTGGGGCTCTGTAGTTGTCTCTAGCATTCACCTCAATTTCTTAGCCCTACTGCTTAGCTGAATTAATAGCTATTTAATAAAAACAGTGAACACAATATTGCAGGTTTTTGATAACTTTGGATAGAAAAAGAAAAATGTGCTGGTTTGTAGTAAGCAAGATACATTCTCCCCTATCTCTCACAGTTTGAAACCAAAAAAGTTCATTCCCAATTTATATTAAAATTTTAATTCCTGGTCCAGGTAGGTTGCATGGTTTTAAGAAGTTATATTTTGAGTTTAAAGGGGCTATAATATTATAGGTGTTTTAAAGAATCACAACCATTGTCTGAGTACTTTATTTCCTGAAAAGTAATTGAAAAAGGAGTAGAAATGGAAAAGCAATGCCAGAAAAGGTGACCCAAGGAGAGTCTCACCAAACACCTGGTGACAATAAGGGGGGTGTTTATAGGGGTTTGTTTATGCTTACTTGTATTTGAATGGAATGTCACTTCAATGTTTACTACGATAAAAATAATACATATAGGTCAAAACCCATGAACAAATGTAACATGTTCTGTCATATTTCCCCACTTCAATTTAATGTACCTTGGTGGTAGCTGGCTAAACTTCATGCTGAACATCAAAATGAAATCTCAGTTATTAGCAAAAGCTATCATTACCTGAGTTTACTATGTATTCATAAACATGAGATCAACCTCATCTTTTTTCTTTTTTCTTACTAGCATATATATATTCACATGTTTGGAAAATGGTAAATCAATTTATTGTCTTTTGACAAATGTGTTATCTAAACATTTAAAAACATTGAATATTGTACTAGCTAAACTTGTTTATGAAACACTGCAACAAAAAGGCAAATGTCTATATTTGGGGATGCATTTAAATTATATATATAACATTATTCTCTCACTACTGTATTACATATACTTTGGGTTTTTTAGCATCTAGCCACTTGGAACTATTTTCATGCCAGCTGTAACACATGAATCTATTAAATGGATATTCTGCAGCAGGCCTACTTGCCCTTGGGTATTCCGACCTTGAAGAAAAAGCACCACTTTATTGCTTTAGCTGAAGTCTAGACTGATTCTCCCAGTCCAAAATATGCTTAGATCCATCAATCTTCAGGACACAATCACATTTTGTGAAGAGAAGAGTAGAATGATTCATTTACGATTAAAGACCAAGAAGACCAGTTCCACACACTAATCAAATCATGGTATAAATTGGATTTATCTGACATATTCTTTCAGTGACATCATAGGTGAGCACAAAACAGATAAAATATAGTCCAAAACTATGTTAAGCTATATATATATATATATATAGAGAGAGAGAGAGAGAGAGAAAGGGGAGAGATCAAACACACAGTGTTCACTGAGTGTCTATGTTCTAAGCACAATGCACAATAAAGGAAGTGTAAGTCACGCTTACTGCCTATCAGAAGACTTCAATTCCCTGAAAAGACATTTTGAACCAACATGGCTCCTCCAGAATGGCAGTCAAAGTCTCTCAGACAGTTCATTACGTCTGCTATTTATCCATATTTTCCTGTTCTAGCTAGACCTTTTAATCAGTCTGTCTAAAGACTGTAAAAGTGGTTTGGCTTGTTTCCCTTCTCCATCTATGTCAGTACCGAGCTTCTGTAGGGAATACAGAAGAACATTTCTTCCTCTCTTCCTTGCTTCTTTCCTTGACTTTCCATTTCCTGTAGATTTTACCGATATTCATCAAACAGACACTTCATCTATATATCTTCAATACTCCCTGCTTCTTAAAGCTTTTCTCTATTTCTCTACTGAAGCTCAGTCTATTTAGGAAAACAAAACAAAACAAAACAAAACCACGTAGAGGCAACCCTACTGTACATTTACAGCAGACAATCTTCTAAAACTTAAAGCCCTCCAGTACCTTCCCACTGACCTTAAAATACAATCCCAGCTCCTCGGCATGAGCTATCAGAACCTATATGATCGGCTTCTTAGCTACCCCTATCTTCTCTTCTTTCCCTCTCTCCTTCATTCCTGCCACACTGACCCTCTTTCCCTCCTCAAGCCACCCTATCACAGCCTCTACTGGAGCTGCAGTAACCATAGTTGGTACAGCCACTTTGGAAAACAGTGTGGAGGTTCCTCAAAAATTTAAAAATAGAGCTACCCTATGACCCAGCAATTGCACTACTGGGTATTTACCCCAAAGACACAGATGTAGTGAAAAGAAGGGCCATATGCACCCCAATGTTCATAGCAGCAATGTCCGCAATAGCCAAACTGTGCAAAGAGCTGAGATGCCCTTCAACAGACGAATGGATAAAGAAGATGTGGTCCATATATACAATGGAATATTACTCAGCCATCAGAAAGGATGAATATCCAACTTTTACATCAACATGGATGGGAGTGGAGGAGATTATGCTAAGTGAAATAAGTCAAGCAGAGAAAGTCAATTATCATATGGTTTCACTTATTTGTAGAACAGAAGGAATAACATGGAGGACATTAGGAGAAGGAAGGGAAAAATGAAGGGAGGGAAATCGGAGGGAGATATGAACCATGAGAGACTATGGACTCTGAGAAACAAACAGGGTTTTAGAGGGGAGGGCGGTGGGGGGATGGGTTAGCCCAGTGATGTGTATTAAGGAGGGCACGTATTGCATGGAGCACTGGATGTTATACAAAAACAATGGATCGTGGATCTTTATGTCAAAAACTAATGATGTATTGTATGGTGACTAACATAACATAATAAAATTTAAAAAATAAATTAAATTTTAAAAAAAGACATGTTTTTGACGAAGAAATAAACTTGGAAAATTTGATTCACAACAGCAACAACAAAAGACCCACTTAAAGTCAACAACATAGGAGGAAGGGGTGTAAGGGGGAAGGGAAGAGGAAATGGTTGGGGTTATGTGACCACCCAGCTTCTGGGCTAAGGTGAGGTGAGGCTAAATTCAACTGTAAGAATTGAAATGTGATAAAACTGTGAGAAGTGAAAGATGTAGGCTTGTAAATTTTAAAGCCTAATGTACGGTTCTATTGGCTTTGAACACTATAAAAATCACAAATACTTTATTAAGATAAAAAAAATGAAAATCTATCACTGACTCATCCAGGCAATTTATGCCCCAGCCAATTCATCAATTATGATCACTTATCAAAGTCTCACTTGTCCACACTTTATTATCACAGCAATAAGGAATTTACCACTTCACTCTTTTTCCTTTCTGTGTTTCCATAGCAGTTTGTTCATAATATTAATGAAGTGAGTCGTGTAGGTCTGTTATCACTCACTCAGTAGATTCACAATATTTCCTCCAAAGTGCCCCTAGAAATGGCAAAGTAAGTGGTCATCTACTGCTGGCAAAGGGCTATAGCTACTTTCATGAAGCAAGTTATGCTATAGCCAGATAACTAATTTTAAAATTTGGGAACTGCATATAAAAATACTTTGTCTTCAATGAGTCCTCTGGTTTTACTACATTTCCATATTGCCAAGGATTTTTTTTTCCCATCTAGACCACATTTTGGATTTTCCAAGCTCATACCTCCATGGTGCCAGCAAAAGTTTTTCAGTAGGTTTTTCAGTAGGTTCATAACCACTCCACACACTATTAGTTCCCCCTTTGCTCTACTACTCTAAATACTACTACTACTGCTAAAGTCTACTACTTGTCAAAGTTATTATCAAAATTTACCTTAATTGTATGAAATATAAAAATGCCATGCCTTATAGCCAGAGATTTTGGTTTTAAAATCACACGCAAAATGACCTTCAACAATACTTATTCCAGAAATGAAGCATACCACCATACAAAGCATCTTTTCTCTTTCTTTTTCTCTAACCAACTTACAGAACTTTAAAGAGAATACCCAGGCAACTTTTCAAAGGTTTTGGGACTATTTATTTTTTTGAGTGGAAATGGTATGAATCATCATAATTTGTGGGTTCTTTGTTCTTAAATATAGAGCTATTATTAATAAGCTAGATATAAAAATGGCTTAAGAGCAACTTATTTAACATGGAAATCTACTTCTGCAAATTATCTTCAATAATGGCCTCTTATCTCATGATCAATTGTTATCCTTTTTAAATGTGGCAACTGGGTTTATTAGTGATTACAAATCTTATTAGTTACATCACTATTTTATAACCTAATGGAACTGTAGCAGTCAGTATCATTGGTGGTCTACAATTAATTGCACTCCTGGCACTTATGCCTTTCTATAGCCTATGACACAGAGCTGGGCCCATGACATGCTTAAATTACAAATGCAGCAAAATACCCTTGTGCCATTTTAGAGTCTAAGCATTAAGCAGATCTTCCAGCTTCAACTTTTGTGCCTCGGGGGAGCCTTAAGTTGCCATGTATAAAGCTGGATGGGCTGCCGTGTTGTAGAGACCACATGCAGAGACCAGGAAGAGGAGGAAAGACTCCTAGATTGCATGCAGGAAAATTAAGGCACAGAGAAAACTGTGTCCCCACAGTTGGGACCCCAGTTGAGTTATTCCGGCCAACCCCAGCTGCCCCAACCATCCTGGCTGAGGTGTCAGGCATGTGAGTACAGAAGCCATTTTGGATACACCAAACCAGCAAGCATCATGTGGAGAGAGATGAACCACCCCCATCACGCACTGTTCAAATTTCTGACCCATGAAATCACGAGAAAGAGTAAAATATTTTAAGCTACTTAGTTTTGGTGTAGTAGGTTACACAATAATAGATAACTGAAACAAGAATGTACTCAGCTACCATTGTTTCATTTTTAAAAAATAATTCTTTTAAAGTTAAAAAAAAGTTCAGACCAACTCAAATAAATATAGAACTACTTAAGGAGAAGTATTTATTTTTAATGCAGAGAAATGAGTCACATATAGAGCCACAAGGCATTCGTTATAGTTTCCCAATAATCTTCTTAATGCCTCTTCTAGAAAAAGGTGTGGGGGGCACCTGGGTGGCTCAGTTGGTTAGGCGTCTGCCTTCAGCTCAGGTCATGATCCCAGTGTCGTGGGATCAAGCCCCACATCGGGCTCTCCGCTCAGCGGGGAGTCTGCTTCTCTCTCACACTCTCTCTATGTGCACTCTCTCTTGCTATCTCTCGCTCTCAAATAAATAAATAAATAAATAAATCCTTAAAAAAAAAAAACAAGAAAAAGGTGTGAATTTAGAAAAGTCACTCAAATAGGAGGACACAATTTGGATGGATGTACATACATCTTTTTTCCTAGCGTGCATAACTCAGGAATAGATTGTAAAGCATTTTAGAGGAATAGAGAGGCCATACACACTTTAGCGTATCCTCCCTCAATGTTGCTTCATACTGCTGAGCTTTTGATAAATATTGAATGCCAAGGGTTAGATAAGAATCTGGAGTGCAATTAGTCTATGATATCACTGAAGCATGAAGCAATATACTTTAATGGTTATCTGAAGAAAGGAGCAGGATTGCATCCTCTTAGGAAAGTTGAGGAAGCAGTTAAGAGTAATAACCTGAAGAGAGGACATTTCTGATCCACTTGAAGTGTGCCACGGGAGTATATGGAGACAAGAGCATGATTCTTCTTAAGAAATAATTTTGTATCTGCTCCATCACATAGATAAATGGGTGACCAAGGCCTTTTCTTCACCATGAGGGTACATGGCTACATTGATTTTAACTGTTCACAAAACACAAATCTTAGAACAGATATAACCATATAACCAGAAACTCACCTGGCCCATACATCATTTTCTTTAATAAAACATCTGTAAAAAATCTTATCTTGAGTGGCATTACTTCAGGGAGTGCCCCCTAAATTAACTGGTTACAAAATAGACATCTATGTAACTGAAAGATTTAAGTTGCTATAGAATCTCAACCCAAAGCTGGGTAAATTATAGGAACTGATAGCCAAAAGTCGATCGAGTTTTAGATGTCTGTTATGAAACATTAATTTGGCACTAGGGAACAGGATAAGATGTTCATATCAAATTTATATTAAGAAAACAACATTATTTTCATATTAGAGGTAGTATATAATAATGGTCAGGAATTCTTCTGGAGTCAGACTTCCTACCTTAACTTCTGGTCTCACCTCACGGTAGCCATGTTACCTTCAATTTCCCTGAGCTTCAGTTTCCTCATTTGTAAAAATGGGAATAAAAATAGCATCAAATTCATAGAGCTTCTGTGAGGATTGAGTGAGAGTAAACTACATATAATGCTTAGCATAATGCCTGGCACACAGATAAAGGTCAATAAATGTCAACTATCTTTATTCCCTATTGTAGAGGATATACACCTAACTCATCAAAGAGTACTAACAAATTATTAATGTAAAACTTACAAAGACAGTGAAACTAAATTAAATACATGTTGGACTTCACTGATCTATAAGAGACTATGTCTACTGATTTTCTAAGTGGTATCAGATTATCATCATTAATAATCAAAGATGCAAATATGTCCATATTTAATTTCTATTCACAGAATCAAAGACAAAGAAATATCAATAAAACACTGAAATAAATTTAAGTAGATTGCAAAATGATAAAGAATATAAAGGTTTCCTGATCTTTCTATTGAATCTTTGGCTTGAGAAGACAGTAGTGTGATGTTCTTAGGAAAGATGAGGAGCAAAACCTGTTGTGTAGAATGTTACATTACATTAGTTAAAGTTTTCATAATTCAGCAGCATAAAAAGGTTGCCTTTTAAAAATGGAATAGACTACATTCCCAATACAATCAAAAAAGGCCATGTTTACAGACCTGATAGAGTCAAATACATTGCCAAATATTAAAGCGTACAATTTAGAATGGTCCTTGACCTATTCTGGATCCTGGAGATACTTCTATTTCCCCTAGAAGAGTAAGGTAGGGGTGGTAGGGCTGTTTGATGGTACACATGGCTGCTATAAAGAATATGCTGTTGGGTAAATAACCTTTAGCCAGCCAGGCTCAGAGCTCTGAGGAACATTTTATGTTTAAAAGGGGGTAGAAGTAAATGGGAGAAGTCAACAAAATTGTTAACATTTTTTATGGAATTCATCCTTTATGGGAGCTCTGGAGAGACCATGAGAATGCTCAGCTCCAAGGACATAGTTAGAAAACTCCAATCTCTAGCAGACAGTAAATAAATTATTAAAAATCCATAGCTTTTAGCACCAAGAAAAAGGATTCTAAGCATTTCTATAGAAGCAAACATTCTGCCCTTTCTAAAGCATTTACAAAAAATAATTAAAATAGATATGTTGGAAATAGTTTATTCAACCCAAGTGTCAAAGATGGTTGATAGGTGAGAAAAGGTGAAATAACAGAAATTATAAACTGAATAGAACCTTAGCAAATCTGTTCAGGGACCTGGATCTGAAATGTTTTCAGTGATCAAAGTCTAAGACTTGATAAACTAAAGAATACCAAATAATACATTAGTGACTACAAAGGATACCAGTACATCTAAATGCCCACCCACATTTTTTCTTAAGCATATTTTAAACTTATACACAGGATGAGCTGCACTAACATTTGGATTAGGCTCATTATACTAAATGTAATCTTGGCCTTATTCTCTTTAGCTGACTTGGGTCTTCTTATTTTTTTGTCTTCTACCTCAATTTATGCTGCATTCACATATAGACCAGGATTTATTAGGTGCACTTTCCTAACATTAATAAAATCAGTATTTCCTAACTGCACAAAAACATGTTAACTGCAACATCAAGCATATTATTACTGTAATGTTTACAGGGTTTTATTTACTTACAATTAATTTTCATTGTTGTTGTTGTTTTAGTTCAGAATTAGTTAATTCCACTTTAAGCACAATTCTAGCTAATTCATATATGAAAAGAAACAGTGTCAAGGAAGAAATCAACTTAAATGAAACTCCAGCTGTCTACCATGCAATAGCACTAGAAATAGAAAATAGAACTTCATTTTAAAATGAGTTCTGGCATGGTTCCCTCTCCTCTAAAACTTGGCATAAAATATGATTTGGGGAGTGAATGCACATTTTGCGAAGACAGCAGGTTATTTTGGTATTTAGTGGGTGGACAAAATGAGCTGCCATCATTTCTACAAGAGCTTTAGCTCATGAAGGTGACAGGATGATCTTGTTGTTAATAAGCCACTAAAGAAAACAAAGATGACTATAGTGTCATTATTGTTCACTGGAGAGCTGGTGGTTTGGGTTGTTAGCAATGGAAAAAAGCTGTGGAGCTCTAGGTCAATGGTTGAAGTCCCCCAGAGATTTAAAACTAAAAGGTTTAAAAACAAACAAACAAACAAACAAACTCTATTTTATGGGGTTATTGGGCTTGTGTCAAAATTGGTAGTGTTGTTGGAGAGATCTTGCTAAATAGGTGAAGGCTTCTCTTCTCCTTCAGTTGAATGTTTTAGTGGTCATTGGGCTGGACAACTGCATGGGTCAAAAGATGACCCTGTTATTTATAAATTTATTTCAAGATGAAAAGTACTGACAAGAGTCTTTCCTCTCCTTCCCATTTGAATAGGAGAGCTGGTCCTAAGAATTAGATTTGTATTTGTGTGTGCATGCATGTGTATGGGGGAGAGAGAGAGAATCAGAGAGAAGCATAACAAAGAGATAATAGATAATAAGAGACACAGATAATAATAGAACTCACAGTGGTAAGAGAATTGTTGATATTTTTGTTAGTTCAATCTAAATAGGAAGACATTTGGGGCAACTATATTGTTGTTTGGGTGTTTGTCTTTGACATCATGTACACAATTACATATGTGATTTATTTACATAACATAAGATAGCTAAATTAAAGGATTTGGGCTCCAACATTTTTATTTCACTTAAATTGTACAGATAATTGGCTCAGTTTCCTCTATAGCTTTCATGGCTAGATAAAAATCCTAATGAAAAGTGGTTAGGATTAAGTCCTTAAGCAAAAACGATTCAGCGTCACATTCAACTTTAAAGGGGGAAAAGAAAACTGGGAAGAAAAAAATAAACAACAACATTTACTTCTGTTCAGTTCAAGCAACATTCACTGATAACCTACAACTTGCCAAACATCTAATTAAGTCCAGAGGATGTATCAGCTACATCCCTGTCCCTGTGGAATTCATAGAAATGGGGCTACACAGAGTTGAACCAATTCCCTGCATGAGATAGGAAGTCAAATTGTCTGATAGTAAGCTGATCAATCCTGATTCCTTCTTCCCTGTCCTTATCCTCATAAGAATTTTTAAAACTTGTTTTAAAACAAAGTGTCACTTTGCTCAGTATTATATTTCATTAACAAATTCTCCATTCCCCTCTTCCTACCTACCTGAAGAGTATTTAACTTTAGTGTCAAGAAATGAGCACATCCATTGGATATAAGCAAACCTGATTAGGATCTTATTGTTTTATGAGAAAAGTTTTATTTTATTGATTATGTCAATAAAAACAGATGCTATTCAAGTCATTTCCCCCCTGCCCTTTCTTTCCACTCACTACCCTCCTTTCTCCATTGTTTATAAAACACCTTGGGTGTCTTGTCTTCTTTCCTTCTTGACCTTTTTCTTCACAACTTGCCACTTCCAGCCATCTGCCCTCATTTTCCCTTATCTCAAGTGACAATTTTCTCAGCCTAGAGAGGCACTGTGATATGGCAGGCGTGAAAGCTGGAAAATCTGATTGGCTGTCTCTGCACCACCAGGAACTTCTATGCAGTCCCAGGCCTGCACTCACTGGTCTCTCCCTGCAGTGGGCTCCTCAGGAGCGTTCTCCTAAGGATGGGGACTCCATTGCTCCCTGGCATTCAGTTGGCTCAGTCACTTCAGTTCTTTGGTGTGGCTTTTATTGTTAACTGTTGGCTCCATTATACAGTGGACCTAATGTACAAGACAGTAAATAACCAAAATAAATTTTGTCAACTAGTTCTTCCTGAAGGGAAGCCTGTGATGGGTAGTGTTAATAACTGCTACAAGCGATCTCAACGGCAAGTCTATGTGTTCATATACATCAGCAAATACAAGATCAGCTCCTTTACTTTAGATATCTAACCCAATCTCCCACCTTCCCCTGAGACTTTTGTTTGTTTTTCATCTTAGTAAATGTTAATTTTTATCATAGTCACATGTACACCTTATTTTAAAACCTTATTATGAAAAACAATAGTCCAAGGCCTCAGTACTCTATATAACTTCAATCTTAACACCCATATTTCTCATTAATATGTGTTCTTGCTATTTTTAATTGGTCAGTTTTAGACATTATCTACTGGCTTCCTATTTTAAGAGAGGAGGCTTGAACTCAACAATACCCTCACCCCAATTTCTTTTCCCTCCGAATTCCCAAAAAACTGCAACAAAAGAACATAAGTGTTCATTCAATCTAATGCTCTATTTTACATTATTACAACTATGTAACTATCTTTCACTGCTGATAGAAGTAGTTATCTTTTTCTTGTTCATTTTTTAGGTTTTCCTGAAGTTAATAATTTCCTCATGTCTCATTTGCATCTTCATCTATGGAATCATGGTTAATTCTTTCTCATCGCCCCATCAACTTCTTAATGCTATTGTTATTTGGTCAAACACATCAGATAATCTATCAGATTGTCTCCTTCACTTCCACTTCTTGTAGTACCGGATGTTTCCAGGTTCTGAGATTTTACAAGGTTCAGCAGAATGAATCTACCCTCGCCTTGCCCCTGAGACACAGGTCCTGCCACGGGAGTCAGTTACTTCATCAGGGGCTCTCCCTGTTCCAGAATTGTGTAACGCATTCACAGCCCTTCCTGTGCTTTCCCATTTTACTAGGGGTTTAGAAGGCAGAGGAAAGGAGTATCTGCATTCAAGCTTCTCTGTTTAAACAGAAGTCTCCTTCCTATACTCTTCTGTATTCTATACTGTTTGACAAATTATTTTATAACCTCAACTTCATTGTATGTGTAGTAAGGCCCCTGTGGGAGAAAACTGGATGAATAATGGTTTTAATCAGAGAGGGGAGGTCTGATTTTAAGATTTCAAAAGATATGCCCAGGATGTACCATAAGAGTAGGCAAATGACCTGGAATGGAAGGTGAAAGTCACTGGTAATACAGAGGTCAAGGAAACGAGAGGCTAGCATGTCAGAAGAACCATCATTTCTTGAGGCAAGGAGAAGTGTAAGTTTGTGGAAATTTGTTACAGAAGCAATAGGAAGCAAATGCAGGGATAACTCTAATATTTTCTTCCTAATTGTTTTGCAGGTGTGCATGTGTGTGTGAAGAACACACAAACATCCAGGTCATTGTCTTTTCACAATTTACTTTAATAATGCTGCATTCAAAAAGTGTGTTCTTGATTAATCATTCCTGATCTGGTTTCTGGGCACTTTAAGTTTTTCTTCTTGGTTAGATAGCCTGGTAAAATTACTTATTTTTTTTAGGTTCTAGGATCTCAGAGGAAGGTTCAGTGGCTCACTTTACAAGGAGCTAAATTGCTGGTACTGTTTTAGGGTATCTCATTTTCTCCATATGGGAAATTTTTATACTTCTCATTCGCAAATTATACAACTCCTTCCCTTTTTTGTCTTTTATTTGCTATAAATTAGTGCCATGCTTTCCTGACTACCACTTGTAAATAAAGCTAATTTTCCTGTTTATTTCAGTTTATAAGGCTATAGCGATCAGTTATTTAACATATTCAGAGGAATTTTAGATTCTGAAAGAAATAAGCAGAAGTTTGAATTACACAAAAATCTGCTGACAAACTGAACCTCTAAAAGACTGAGCTCAGCACACATTTCTTGCCGAAAGTCAAACATTCTGTTTCCTAAAGGATATGTTTGCCACTCATGGACTCTGAAGAAAACATTGCCTCTGCTTATTTCTCTGTGCAAAGAAAAGCCTGCATGAGTTTGCTGACTAATTTACATTTGGATTCTCCGGTTCTGATTCTGGTTTTTGAGCCAAGAAGCAGCATTAAATAGCTTAATTTGAGGTTAAAATATTCAAATACAGTAAAGACCATCTGAAGGCATATTTTCAGACACCTACTGAAAATATGTGAACTGGAAAAAACTGCCTTTGGTCAGAGAAACAAAGGCTGTGAGACTATCAGGAAACAGAATGTGTTGTTGCATGTGGAAAAACCATCGAGTGAAAGGCTTTCAAAGGAGAACTAAGGTGTTCTAGATGAGAACACAGGCTTAATACGTAATAGAGTTGTCTGCCTCATAAATACTGAGGCTTAAATCCACCAAAGATTGTGTCCTCATTCAGGACAAAGATTCCCCTTTCAACGGAGATACTGTTAAGGCTACAGAGGGATGAAAGGGCTAAAGAAAGCATCTAGTTCAAAGTGTGACGATGAGACTCAAAGCTATCAGTGAACCTAATGAAAGCCTCATAGGCATTCAAGCACCCGCCAGGTCCCCTTAGTCATACCACCCATCTCACACTGAGGATTCTCCTTCACTCACTTCTCAAGGTCCCTCCTTGCTTACAGTGCCCAACAGCTTGTTCTGGCAAGGACTGCGAGGGGTGGGGAGGGGATGACATGGGCTACAATATAGCCAAGCAGGGTCCCATTAAGTTGGAAAGCACATCTCAGCCAGAATCTAAAATGATAAGGCTCACCAAGCAGGTAAAAAAAGTTGAGTTTGGACACATAATTATATTATATAGTTATATAGTTTTTTTCTATTTATATCCTCATTGAGCAAAGACAGCAAAAGATTTTTTTCTTTTTCTTTTTTTTTGTTTTTATTAACATATAATGTATTATTTATTTCAGGGGTACAGGTCTGTGATTCATCAATCTTACACAATTCACAGCGCTCACCACAGCACATACCCTCACCAACCACCACCCCATCCCTCCCACCCCCCTCCACTCCAGCAACCCTCAGTTTTTTTTTTAAATCAGAATAACTCTTTTGAGTCAATGATGAAGGAGCTCAGCATTATTCATGTTTTTCTAAGCTTTTTTTTTTTTTTAAGTCATGATTATATCGAAATTGGAATGACTTTCAGTTAGGTTATTGTTAAAATAGAGAATGGTTACATTTAGATTTTTACTCAGCTTAAAATAAATCTCTTAGAAAAAAATATTTGCTAGTAATATAAGAAGCATTTGTTTCAAAAGTTAACACATTAACGTTTTTCTCTGAGACATGCAGGGAAGATTATGTTAAAATATAAAAAAAGCAAAAAAGAAATATTGTTTTGCTGAGAGATGAGTTCTTGACATATTTTTTTTCCTGACCACTTTCCCAAAGTCTGTGACTTATTTTGTCACCTTGTACAGTGAAGCTTCTTCACTTAAAGAAGCTAATCAATTATCTGGTTGACTCTACATACTATCTTTATTTACTTATTTATTGTTATTTTTTTCCATGTACTCTTTAAAATACAAGTTACTAACGATAATCACTTGGAGCATGAATATACATTATACTGTATGAATTGCAGCTATTTGCAGTATAATGTTCCAAGTACATATCTTTTGTTTACCAAATATCAACTATGACCCACATAAGTTTCATTACTAGCCATCAAAACTTAGTTTTCAGTAGTTTCTATAATACGAAAAAATATTTATGAATTTAGCACTGCAAATTAGGATTCTCTAAGCTTTAAAATTTAGAATGGATCAACAATGATTTTTATTATTGCTCTAAAATGTTGCTTATAAATATTTTCAGGAGCTTACATGGCTGCTTTTAGGCCTCCTCCTTTACTGCACACACCTAACGTACACTGAATACACAGACACACGCACGCACACACACACACACACACACAGACACACACACACACAAATAATCTAGCTACCAGATGTAATAGTAGAAGACATCTGTCTTATAAATCAGTCCTTGATTCTAGCTCATTACCCTGTCCTCTAAGCTAGTGAAGAAGATATGTCCTTTATTTCCTTCAATAAACAGAAAATGTTAATATTTCTTTAATCCAATATCCTTGAGATTACTCTGGCTTTGGGCTTTGTTATTTCTCTAGGATTTCTTCACAACGGGAGATCCAATTTTTAGATAGCCCCTTATCAGTTCAAATATTTACATAAGCTGTCATCTAGTCAGAAAGGTAACAACTCAGTTCACCGATAAGCAATTTGATTCTATCTAAAAGACATTTATGGAATATCTGGTTATGATTCAAGAACTTCGTTAGGTTCTGGAGAGGACAGCATAATGGATAAGACACTGAAATTAGCATTAACTAACTCTTTGGTAAAATATCAAGGCACATCCTTACCCCTACCTTACTCTTTATATCAAAATAAATTTCAGGCTGCCCACAGATGGGGAACACACCAAAAACAAACAAAAACAAAAACAAACAAAAGTAAGAAAAACTATCAATTTGGATTGCTGATCATCTGAAAGTTCTATAAGAAAGGACAGTTTAAACAAATATTGGAGCATGTTATGGGTTGAACTGTGCCACCCTCCAAATTCATATGTTGAAATTCTAATACCCAGTACCACAGAATGTGACTTTATTTGGAAATAGGGTCATCACAGATATAATTAGTTAAGCTAGGCTGAGGTCATACTAGAATAGGATTGGCCCCTAATCCAGTATGACTGGCATCCTTGTAAGAAGGGAAAATTTGGACGAAGAATACACACAGGGAGAATGCCATGTGAAGATCAGAGTTATGCTGTCATAAGCTAAAAAACTGCCAGAAGCTAGGAGAGAGGACTGGAGGTGATCCTTCCCTAATGCCTTCAGAGAGAGTATGAATCTGATGACACCTTGATTTTTGATGCCTGGCCTCCAGAACTGTGAGACAATAAATGTGTTCTATTCAAGCAAGTTTATTTCTGGTTTGTGGAAATCTGTTATGGCAGCCCTAGTAATCTAAGAGAGAGTGAGAAAAGCCATTCTAAGCAAACTAAAATCTAGAAGCCATATGGCACAAAAATAGACACGCAGATCAAAGGAACAGAAAAATAAACACACAATTATATGATCAATTAACCATCAATAAAGGAGGAAAGAATATGCAATGGGAAAAAGACAGTCTCTTCAACAAATGGTGTTCAGAAAACTGGACAGCCATGTGCAAAAGAATGAAACTGGATCACTTTCTTACATCATACACAAAAATAAACTCAAATAGATGAAGAACTTAAATGGGAGACCTGAAACCATAAAAATCCTAGAAGAGAGCACAAGTAGTAATTTTTCTGACATCAGCCATAGCAACATTTTTCTAGATATGTTTCCAGAGACAAAGGAAATAAAAACAAAAATAAACTATTGGGACTACATAAAAATAAAAAGCTTCTTCACAGTGAAGGAAACAATCAATAAAACCAAAAGGCAACCTACCGAATGGGAGAGGGTATTTGCAAATGACATATCTGATAAAGGGTTAGTATTCAAAATATATAAAGAACTGTTACAACTCAACACTCAAAAAACAAATAATCCAATTAAAAATAGGCATAAGACATAAACAGACATTTCTCCAAAGAAGTTATAGAGATGTGCAACAGACACATGAATAGATGCTCATCATGGGAAATGCAAATCAAAACTACAATGAGGGGGCGCCTGGGTGGCTCAGTCGTTAAGCGTCTGCCTTCGGCTCAGGTCATGATCCCAGGGTCCTGGGATCGAGCCCCGCATCGGGCTCCCCGCTCTGCGGGAAGCCTGCTTCTCCCTCTCCCACTCCCCCTGCTTGTGTTCCCTCTCTCGCTGTGTCTCTCTCTGTCAAATAAATAAAATGTTTAAAAAAAAACAAAAAAAAACAAAAACAAAACAAAACAAAACTACAATGAGATATCACTTCACACAGGTCTGAATGGCTAAAATAAAAAACACAAGAAACAACAAATGTTAGTGAGGATGTGGAGAAAAAGGAACCCTCAAGCATGGTTGGTGGCAATGCAAACTGGTGCAGCCACTGTGGAAAACAGTATGGAGATTCCTCAAAAAGTTAAAAATAGAAGTGCCATATGAGGGGCGCCTGGGTGGCTCAGTCGTTAAGCATCTGCCTTCGGCTCAGGTCATGATCCCAGAGTCCTGGGATCGAGCCCCGCATCGGGCTCCCAGCTCTGCGGGAGGCCTGCTTCTCCCTCTCCCATTCCCCATGCTTGTGTTCCCTCTCTTGCCATGTCTCTCTCTGTCACATAAATAAATAAAATCTTTAAAAAAAAAAAAAAAAAAGAAGTGCCATATGATCCAATAATCACACAACTGGGTATTCACCAAAAAAATACAAAAACACTAATTCAAAGGGATACATGCACCCCTATGTTTATAGCAGCATTACTTACAACAGCCAAATTATGGAAGCAGGCCAAGTGTCCATCAATAGATGAATGGAAAAAGATGTGACATATATATATATATATGGAATGCAATATATGGAATGGAATATTACTCAGCCATAAAAAAGCATGAGATCTTGCCATTTGCAATGGCATGGATGGAGCTACAGAGCATTATGCTAAGCGAAGTAAGTCAGAGAAAGACAAATACCATATGTTTTCACCCATGTGTGGAATTTAATAAAAAAAATGAGCAAAGGAAAAAAGAGAGAGAGACAAACCAAGAAAGAGACTCTATTTAACCACAGAGAACAAACTGATGGTTCCCAAAGGGGAGGGGGGGTGGCTGAAATAGGTGATGGGGATTAAGGAGGGCACTGGTGATGAGCACTGGGTGTTGTATGGAAATGATGAATCCCTGGATTGTACACCTGAAACTAATATAACACTATGTTAACTATACTGGAATTAAAATTAAAAACTTAATTAAAAAAATTCTAGAAGCCATAAAAATCACTGATAATTTTTTTCTTTCTTTCCTTTTTTAAAATTTCAATTCAATCAGCCAACATATAATACATCATTAGTTTCTGATGTTGTGTTCAATGATACATCAGCTGATAATTTCAAGTACACAAAATTTTTAAAAATGTGAATGGTGAAGGAAAACAAGACAAAATCTTCCTGCTTGGGAATTTCATTTGAGTGCCCAAAGCTGAGGAAAGGAGATAACAAGTGGCCCCACATCCTCATCAGGTTCCAGGTCATCAATCCAGGGCCTGCAAAAGGGGTGATCAAAACCATCGCAGGAATAGTCTACTCCTCACCAACAGTCTATACAAGCAAGGGCTGAGAATCCAGTGTGGAAATGGGTTCTTTAGAGGTAGAGAGAAGGTTTTCAGAGTGCTCAGAATTTCCTTGGTCCTTGACAGAGATGGAGTGAGGGGTGTCAGAGGACACCTCAGAAAGAGCAACCTAGGTCTCCTAGGGCTTGGGGACCACAGGGACATTTTCTTTGAAAAGGTCCTCAAAGCAAAAGGCTAATGGGAGCAAGCTGCCTGATAGAGCCAAGAGCCAAGCTGTGTCTGGGAAGTAGCGAGGACACAGGGGGCAGTTCCTTGGGCCAGATGTTGATCTGCTACAAGAGCGGAGCTTGAGCTAAATGGAAAGGAACCCAGCCCAACAGCCCCACCCGCAGGAGAAGGTCGATGCCAGCTGAGGGGTCACAGAAAGAGGAACCCAGCCGGCTAGGAAAGGATCACTAAAAGCTTAGAAGACACATTCATCTCAGATTCTCCATGAGGAATGATCTCAATAGGAATCCTAAACTTCAAATGATCAAATCCAGGAATTTGTGTAACAATGGTTGGAGGTGCTACTGACTTGGGTTTTGATTTTTTTCTTTGGTAGTCATTTGCTTAAAAGGCCAAAAAAAAAAAAAAAAAAAAAGGCAGAAAAGACAAACAGTGGGAGCTGCTGACAGGGTGTTGGGAAGCACATTTCCTTCTCATTTCAGTGTAACTGTGACTCCAATTCGCTATGCTTGAATGCCTGCCACATGTGGAAATGAAGCAATGGCAAGGTTTTCTGTGGAGAAGATTTAAATAGCAGATGGGAGAAAGAAACAGAAAATTATGATATACAGAAAGTTTAAAATGTATCTTTACAAAGGAATCTTAAAAGTGTTTCATGAAAAGTGTTATTACAGAGATGGGAGTTAAGTAAGGGAAGAGCCAAGGAGGTATTGATAGAGATGAAGAAAATAAGGTTTGGAGGGGAAAAAAATGTTTCTCTCTTTAAGAGATATTTAATGTCATCTGAAATTGAGTCTCAAAGAGCCTAAATTAATGGGATATGGGATGGACACAAAGCCGTTCTCATGGCAAGGTCTCGTAGAAAGGTAACTGAGCCTGAGATAGATTTGTGGCTGAGGCAAGCTCGTGGGAGCGAGCATGAGAAAGCTACGCCACATGAGTGACATGCATGAGCAGTGGTGATAGGGTTTTTAGGCTCAATTCAGAAACCTCAACATGACCCTGAAGGTGCTGGATTCACCACTAGGTCTGAGGAATGCACTCAGGGGAACCCTCTGCTTGAGCCCCAGGAAAACAAATAAAGCTTCATAAGGTCATGGTGCTTTGGTTGTTCACCATGTGATTCAGAGGTGAGTTAGACTTCAGATTTGTAAAGGTTTACTTTTTTATGAAGATGTTTCAAGATCTTCAATCCCTCCCCAAGTTCTGAAGAGAGTCCAAATCTCTCCAGAGCAACAAAAGAGGTCTTATACTTTCTATCTTTACCTTCCTTGGTGTCTTAAGTCGGCAATGTACTGTCATATCTTCTGACACAGTGCAACCTATAGGAAAGATCTCTATCCATTAAAAATACACTGCATTACTCAAAAACACCTTAACATGTATGTTGAACTTCATGCTATTGGAAACTAGGTTGTAGTGTTAAATCTTGAATTGCTGTATTGTGTTGACCACACAGCCTCCTGTGTCATCTCCATTTGTAGTTCAGCAGATCTTTCTGACAGTCACCCATGAATTTTTCACCGGGAATGAGCAGAAAAACATGACTTCTCGGCATGAGGCACCATTTCCCACTGTTTTCTCTTGTGTAGGAGAAAGAAAAAACTTTCCAAGCAGCATCCATTCAACACTGGTGATTTATATTTAACCACTTTCCTTAAGGAGCTTTCAATTAAAAACCCAGGACTCACCAGATTTACTGAAAAACACATTAATATACATTTTAAAAAGACAAAGCAACAACTCAAGCTCTAAAGTTGTTTCCTGAAGAATGAGAAAAATTATGCCTTGAGGTCTAAATCTATGTGTAATATACATGAAGATGATTCACATAGAACATATATGCTCATTGTTCTTACTACATAATATGTAGCACATGAAATAATCTCAATCCTGATCCCAAGACACCTTTTCTAAATTAGATTCTCTCAAATGTTTATTGAGTAATTACTCTGAAATATGCCAATGCTCTACATCCTTGCCAAACTAATAATCTATTATCTATTCTGCAACTAGCCTGTACTGTCCTGGCCTGTTCTCAAATCCAAGAATGTCCTTTAATAATTCATTGATTTATGTCATCTATAAAATAATTTCTATATAAAGTATATATTTCTTTTATTCTGTATTTCTTGTGTGCTTGGGCCAGTGCTGGAGAAAGTATCTACCCTTTATTGCAGGAATCATGAGCCCCCTTTGCATTAACTCCAAATGCTTCTAAGTTTCATCAGACAGGATCAGGTTGTGACACAATTGCCAAAGAGAGGCAGATAAACAAAAAGTATCTGAATATAACTGAAATTTTTGATCCTCTTCATTTGGGAACATAATGTAAGAGAATCAAATCAAAAGCCCCTTCTCCCCTACACACACCCCAGGCCAAACAGGGTGGTGAGAAGAATGTGCTCTAAAATCAGACATCCTTGGGTCAAATCCCGTGAAATGGGTGGAGATTTTATGAGTTTTAACTTCTATAACATGGGAATAGCCAGACCAACTTTGAGGCATGGTCAAGAGGATTGGAGATAATATGTATGTAACAAATTTGTTGAGGAGAAGAAAGGAATAGACTCACTTCCCCACTACAATTTTTCCAAATTGGATTGGGCTTCATGAGGGGAGAAACTGGGAACTGGATACCAGATGAACATTTTGTTTTGGATCAGGTTAGACTTTCTAATACCTGAAAGTTATATTACTCTAATACCTAAAACTAATCAGAGAATTCACGGAAGCTGACAAAATATCACACAAACCCAGGGAAAAAGACATAAACATAGCATGTTTTAAGGGTTGTAGCTTCTATCATGTCCAGTCTATTCACCAAATAGATTTCTCAATGCAAAGCACCTTGCCTAATGCTGAGACTACAATAAACACTTAAAATTTCTCCTTGTCCCCCTCAAAGAACCCAACTCCAAGAACGTAATATATTTATTAAAATTAAATACTAACATATCCTGGGAATATCCTTAGAAATTCTGAATACAACTGAATAACAGTTATATATCATTAAAATAGTAGAGGCTAGAACAAGTGAATAACTGAATGAGGAGGGAGTCCAACAAATTACAATTATTACATATAAGTTAACTTTTTTCCTAGCACATAAAAGTGGCCAATAAGGGATAGAAGAACCACAAGGCTTTACCAAAACTAAGTGGGTTGTGTTTTCGCAGAGCACCCATTGACTTACAAGAGAGTTATGGGCCAAACAGAAGCTCTCCAAGAAGAAACAAGAATGATAATGCAACAAGGTCAAATTTGCCACAGTTTGATTCCTTACACATTTCAGTCTCAAGACCAAGTAATGTTAGAGATGGTATGACCTTCAAGAACCATTTGGTCCAATCTCCTGTTTTACTGTGTGGAGACTCAAGGAGTAACTCGGCAAATTGATGGTGCAGCTAAGGGAACACAGGACTCCTGACTCCTCATTCAGATGCTGTTTTTACTCTTTCTCATTGTTCTGAAAATGCTAGAACATCATACCTTTAATACATTTTGTTATGATTTGCAGCCCCACTTGAAAGCTCTATAGTCCCATATTTTAAATCTTTACCATAAAGTTCTGGCATGATTGCACCTAGTTTATCATCCACCAAGCTAAGTAAAGAACAAATGGTGAGTATGTAAATAATTCCTAGTTAACACTGAAGTTATTTCTAGAAGCTTTCTTACCTGTATCATGTCATTATTTTTTTCATGTATTTTATTTTACTTTTATTTTATTTTATTTATTTATTCGATTGAGAGAGACACAGCGAGAGAGGGAACACAAGCAGGGGGAGTGGGAGAGGGAGAAGCAGGCTTCCCGTTGAGCAGGGAGCCTGATGTGGGGCTCGATCCCAGGACCCTGGGATCATGACCTGAGCCGAAGGCAGACGCTTAACGACTGAGCCACCCAGGCGCCCCTTTTTCATGTATTTTAATTCACTTAATTTCTCAGCTTATGTTCTGGTAGAAGTAGTATATTCTCAGAATTTCTTAATAACAGTTGTAAACCACTACTAGCTTCTTATGAAAATGAACTTGCAAAGATTTTGGATATCAGCACACATAAAAGCAGATGAAAAGTAAAACTTCAATTAAATTTGAGTCACATAAACTACAACTAAGGCTCGTTAGTAAAAATTATACTTTATTTTGAAATTCTATCCCGTTAGTGATCTATATGTCCTTAACCAGGGGGCTGATATGAAGAGATGGGAAGGACTTAATTAAAAAGCAAATGTGCTTAACAGGAGAATAAATATATCAACTATTTCAAGGGTACAATTTTTTTAATGGTTCCAATTTCAAAGTATGTAAATTTTGTTTAAAAGTCTCAACTGGAGGAAAATACACTGGAAATAAGCAACTTGCTCTAGGAATCCTAACTTGAAATACTCTACTGTTTTACTCCTACAATAGAGTCATTATGTGTGCTCGCTCTGGAACCAGACAGCTTCTGTGAGGTCTCACTCTGCTTCTGGCTAACTGTGTAACCTTGACTGAGATATTTACCTCTTCTGATAAACAGTTTATCCATCTTTCAAAGAAGGATAATAACAGTACCTACAACATTAGATTGTGGGAGAATTATCATTTTTTTTTTAATTCAGCATTGAGAACAGTGCCTAGCATTAGTAAGTGTCAGGCTTTTGGTAATTACTATTACCATCTTCAGAACAGGAAACAACACACAATCAATCAAGAGCCCACTGTTGATCAATCATGAGGAAGAGGAGAAGGAGCACTGAACAGGGCCTTAGTGGTAAGTGGTTTAACTAGCCACTTGGTAGAAGAATAACTGGGGCCCAGAGAGACTGTACTTGCTGAAATAGAACAAAGTCCAGCTTTGTTCTGCTCTGTCCACCTGAAAAACGTATGATGGCCAGAGCTTTGCATGAGTTTGATTTCACAGATGTTATTCCATATCGAGTAGATAGGGCAAATGGAGTGAACTTTGTAACTCATCGAGGCAAGTTTGGACTGAGTCAGCAGTCGAAGTGAGACAAGGATTTCTGACTTTGACCATGAAGTTGGCTGGGTTCTACAAGATAGTCAATAAAATAAAAATGCCCATGCTGTCACACAAAGCAGGCATAAGGCCTCCGTTTAACTTATTTTCATAGTGGCACATCAGGGATATAGTTTAAAAAATAAGAACTGCGATTCTATATTATCCATATTTTAAGGTGATAAATACATAATTTGTTTCTGATAACATTTCCACATTTCTAGGCCCATTTTCATGTGCACCTTAACTTTTTCTTCTGTTGGAAATGCATAATTACATAACTTTGCTTTGAAGTTTGGCAGATCCTTAAGAGAGATTTGGCTAACTTAGAATATTATCACATTTAGCATAGCCCAGGAAGTCCAAAATCACCAAAAAGGGAAAGATAGTTGAAAAGAAATGTGTCTTTTCCATAGACGTTGAGAACAAATCACTTCTGTTGTTTAGCATTTTTTTCTCAAGTTATATCTGAGCCAAGGTTTAAAAAAATTTTTTTAAAAGATTTATTTATTTGAGACAGAGAGAGAGACAGCAAGAGCATGCGTGTGCGTGAATGGGGGGAGGGGCAGAAGGAGAGAGAGGGAGAGGATCTCAAGCAGACTCTGTGCTGAGCACAGAGCCCAACACAAGGCTCAATCTTATGACTCAGAGATTATGACCTGAGCTGAAATCAAGAGTCAGACGCTTAATGGACTGAGTCACCCAGATGTCCCTAAAAATAATTTTAATCCATCCTTTGGAAACATGCTTATTTTTAAAAGTGTACAATAGTCTTGGAACAGAGGGCTTTGTCACTGGTCCTCCCAAAGGACTCTGAATAGGCATCAAAGGCTGTCTGGGTGACTAAAATTGCATATTAATTGTTTGGATATGCATGTGGTGGTAGTGCTGGTGGGAGAGGAGATGATGATCGGTGCCATCAGATTCTCAAAAGGTTTCATGACTCCCTCCCAGAAAGATAAACCAGTCCTGATAGTAGAGGGGAAAGATGATCCACGGACATGTGCATTAAGGGGAAATACACATGCAGATGGTATAAATGGCTGCATGCTGCCTCTCCTCCAAATTTCCAAAACAAAAGATGATGAGAACAAAACAAATTATACTTTCCAGCAATCTCCGAATCATCCCATGTAAGAAGTGTTGGTTGGATGGAAAGAAATGTGAAGAGTTCATCTTTGATGAGAAGAGAAGATTGAGTTTTTGGTTGACTCAAGCTTGGTCTTGCCCGTATGAATGTATTTAGGATTGTGACAATCTAGTGCTAACATCAAGCAGGGATCACACATGATTCATTCATTTAAAACTTTTAACTCTTTGGAGGTGATATTGCTAGAACCATTCTATAGATGAGAAAACCAAAGCACAGGAAGGACTAGCAACTTTCTCAAGATCAGTTTCAAAACTAGTTATCAACTGAGCTAGCATGTGACCCCAGGCATTCTGACTCCTGAGCCTATGCACCTAAACATCTAGGTCTTCCTGCCTCCAGCGACACCCTGCTGACCTTGGGAACTGGATTTATACAATCACTGTATTGATGGCTGAGGGAGCTGGCTGGAAGCGGGTTGAGTGTAAGCTAAGGCCACCCTTTGTGCTGACTCCCTTCCACGTTCTTGCAGCCTCTGGGTGTGGTTTACTGTGACTTGAGCTCTTTGAACATAGGGATTTTCTCTATTTCTGTCAAGGGGAACTGATACCATATGTGACCACCTGTGGGATGAGGATTTGATTTTAACAAGAAAGACACATTTGAATGCCATCAGTTGCTTGAGCCCATAGCTAAAAAAATCCTACACATCTACTGAGACTTAGAATGTGAAATAATTCTAGGGGAAGATTTCACGGGAGACCCTGGGAGACTCGAAAGAATCTTAAATGAAAAATTAGGAGCCTCTAGTTCTAGTCCTGGTTTTGAAATTAGCATGGATGACTTCCACCTCTCAGTCATAGTGTTTGCATTTATAAACTGGTATATTAAGCTAGTTTAATACCCTGGGGTCTTTAAAATTTAATGATTCTATGATTTGATCCTGATTATGCCTCATGACTATATACTTCATGTTGACTGAGGAGATATGAGTTTGTAGACTTGTGTGATCCTCTCCATATAGGGGACTAGGCTGTGGGATTCATTAAAACTATTACTTGAGGTTTAATACTGATTTTGTGGAACACTCAAGTGCCAAAGAAATTTATAGTCATTCTGAGGTTAACTAGAATTCCAGACTGGTATTAAAATCTAATTTAAAACTAGATTTCTCAATTTGTCTCCCAGGCTGCTAACCTCCTACCCCCATATCCAAGCTGCAAATAAATTCTAGATAGTGTAAACCATTTCTTTGCAAGCTAATTTCTCCCTTTATCTCTGAGGTTCAGGCCAATTTGCTCCACCAAATGTTCTAATCACTTTTCTCTAAAGAGGAAAAGAAGGAACATGACTTAGCACAGACAGGCTTTTAAGGTAGGCAATTGCAATAAAAAAACTAATGAAACTGTCTGTGCCACTGGGATATAATACTCATTTCAGGGTGTGCATGGGTAAGCTCTGTTATGTTGATGGGCAGCATCAACAGTGGGGCTATTTCTACTCAAGCCAGTGTTTCTCCATAGACTACATCCACATTACAAGAATCAAAACTTCCTAGTAGGAGAAGTTTCACTTGATTTGAGCCTGATGGGAGGTGGAGACTGATAATTAAAAATCAATATAATATACCTAAGACAATATCACTATAAAGTACGTGTCAAAAGACTATTTTAGGAGTTAAACCAAGTTAATTTAAATAAATGTTTTATTTACCCCAATAAATTGACACTGGCATTATTTAAGGTGGATATTCTTTTTTATGCTATTTATTCTTCTTAGAAGCTTTTGGTAAAATGGAACAATATATCTCTGGGGGCTCTATGGAGGTTAAATGATACAATACATATAAAATTCTTGGACGGGGCGCCTGGGTGGCTCAGTCGGTTAAGCGTCTGCCTTCGGCTTAGGTCATGATCTCAGGGTCCTGGGATCGAGCCCTGCATCGGGCTCCCTGCTCTGCGGGAAGCCTGCTTCTCCCACTCCCTCTGCCTGCTGCTCTGCCTACTTGTGCTCTCTATCTCTCTGTCAAATAAATAAATAAAATCTTTAAAAAAATAAAATAAAATAAAATAAAATTCTTGGACAAGTAACTGGCATATATATATATATAGAGAGAGAGAGAGAGAGAGAGTAAATTCTCAATGTATGATATCCATTTCATGTTAGGAATTTTGTTTGGCTCTGTGAAAGAGGCACACAAAAGCAACTGCTTAACCAAATGACTATACTTTCCTTATGCAACAGAAAGCTGGGGTTGGCAGCCACGGGCTAGTGTAGAAACTCCAGGATGCCAGGGTCCCAGATTTTTCCATCTTTTCATTTGGCTTTTGTCCCAATGCTTCCAAAGATGGCTCCTACCCCTCCAAGCCTCACAGCTACATTCCAGAAAAGGAGTAAGAAGAAATGGCAAAGAGCATTATGCAGCTAAGTCCGTCCTTTTTTTTTTTAAAAAAAGATTTTATTTATTTATTTGACAGAGAGACACAGCAAGAGAGGACACACAAGCAGGGGGAGTGGGAGAGGGAGAAGCAGGCTTCCCGCGGAGCAGGGAGCCCAATGCGGGGCTTGATCCCAGGACCCTGGGATCATGACCTGAGCCGAAGGCAGACGCTTAACGACTGAGCCACCCAGGCACCCCGCTAAGTCTGTCCTTTTATTTCTTTAAATCAGGAAAATCTCTGGACAACCAGAAGCCTGCCTGGAAGACTCCAGGTCATGCCCTTCTTGCTAGAATGCAGCCACATGGATCCACATGGCTATAAAGGAAGCTGTGAAATCAAATTTTATAACTGGGCATACTGCTACACCCAATAAAATTGTTGGGGCCATCAATAGTATATAAAACCAATCCAGTTGTCCTCAGTTAATATCATACCATGACTCTGTCGGTAACGAGGCGGGGCGAACGGATATTGGGAAATCAATCAGGAGTGTTTGACATAGCTATTACCACCTTAGGTTTATACATCATATAATCTCTTTAAAAGCATCATATAATTTTGTTTTCCAAGATGCATGGCAATTGGTTGTCTCCTTAGGACAAAATGCTCAAAGCTTCAGAAGCAATAAAAGAAATCTTTGGTTCTGGTCTGACGTTCCCCATGCATCACTACTTCAGGGATGCTTCTAACGTCTCCATTCAGTTCTGCTGTACCATTTTCCCTGAATCATCTCCATCCGATGAGTCATCTCCCACATAATTAGTTGCACATTCATTATCTGCCTTCTGAGAAGTTGTAGTTTCTTCCTGCTCCTACCTCAGCTGAGTTCTTCAACTAATTTCCACTTAATTGGCAGCTACATGGATTACTAGCAGCCCGTATCTCTAGTTCTAGTTCTATGGCCAGCTCTGGTCAACCTAGTGGTGTGTTCTAAAGCCCGTGGTGTGCAGACCAGCATCATCTGGGAGCTTGTTAGAAATGCAATTCCTTGTGCCCCACCCCCTTGGATCTGTGGAATCAGAATCTCTGGGAAAAGGGCCCAGGAATCATTTTTTTTCCCTCCAGCTAATTGAGGTATAATTAGCCTCAATAAAAGAATCTTGGGCTTTAACAAACTCTTTGTGATTCTGATTCATGCTTAAGTTTGAGAAACAGTCTTTGCCAGGTGTTTTCAGCATATCTTTGGCCTAAACACTGAGCAGAAGTGGAGATGCTCACACTTGGGGCTACCCATACATACAGAGTAGTAGCTTATTCACCCTATCTGCAACTACCATTTACAAGCAGAAAATGCTTTAAATATTTTTGATTTAACTGTAATTAGATAGAGCATAGCTGGTTTGGGGAAACATGAACATTCCAAACATAATAAAATATAGTCAATTATATTGGGTTGTGCTGATTTCCTGAGGGACAATGAATGTCATCTTATACAATCCCTAACCAAGTAAACAGAGCTGCCTACTTTTTGATTCACTCTCACACCTGTGTGTTGGAACCTGCCAGAAGCACTGAATTAAAATATAATGCAGCCCATCATCTATTCATAAAAATCTATTGCAGCAAACCCAGAGGAGTTTGCAATGCAAGGCAATAAAAAAGGTTCTTTGTGTCCTTCAAGAATTTAGCACAGGGTGTTGGCCATCATGGTCCTCAGTGGAACATGCAAATTTCTCATTAACTACTTTAAGAATTTCTAGAAGTGTAGTTTTCCATGACTTCATAAGGTTTCAGAGGAAATAAACTTACCAAGGTTCTTATTCCTAAATATGTGAAATAGAACCAAACGTCCTTTGTGTATTCATTTCCTGATTTTAAGATACATTTATGGAAAGCCTATAGCATGCAAGGCATTATGTTGCTATCACAAAGATAGAAAATGAATAATACAGAGTTTGAATAACCTCACAAAGAAGCAGTCCCAGGGCTGGTATTGAGAAGATGATTTTTTTCAGAATGAGAGTCCATGAAGGAATGAATCAAGTAACAGCAATGAAATGAGTGCACATAGATTCAAGACATTTAATTGATCAGTTATTACACTGTTTCGATTTGAATCACTGGTACTATTCTTTGAAGTTCATAAACATTTTGTTACCTGGTAGGGCCCAAGCTTTGGTGTAATCTACTACAGACAAGCTCATAGCTGCTAATTCCTCAGTAGAACAGCTTAAAAGAAAGAACCGGAAAAAACTATTGCAACTGAAAGGAGTCGCTAACAAATTTGTATGCATAATTTTCCTTAGATCATATTCCCATGTCTTCTGCAAAACACTAATGGCCATCAGGTATTATTTATCTCTTTTTTCACTCTTGATGTAGTATCCCTATACCCACCCCCCCCACAACAGCAATATCCGTTACCTGCCTAGCAGGACTAAATAGTATATAATGGTTTTTTGTGTTAAATCTTACACACAAATTCTCTCATAGAGATATATGTATTTACCCAACTTGCTTTTTTCACTCACTCATTCATTAATTTAATAACTACTTATTTAAAAATATTTGTTCTAGGTCCAGGGGATTCTTTAATGAATAGGGAAGATGTGGCCTCTACCCTAGTAGAACTTAATTACCATTCACTACAGTAAATAAACAAATGAAAATAATATTATAATGGTAAATTTTATGTGATGTGTATTTTATCACAAGAAAACAAGTGGACAAAATGATACTATAGTGTCAGGTAAGAATAAATACCCAAAAGGGAAATTAAGTAATATCAGAGAACAGAGAACAACACGGGAAAGGGAAGTGTGTTATTTTATTTTATTATTTTTTACTTTTTTATTACTATTACGTTCAGTTAGATACAGTGGTAAGACCAGTCTTCTTTGAAGACGTAATATTTTAGCAAATGACATTAAGTGAGCAAGTAAGATTAAGGAGGTGACATGTGAGCAACTGTATTAAGGGAGGGTGTAATCCATGCTAAAATCTAGGAAAAGGAGTATTCCAAAGGCTGCAGGCATCACATTCAAAAGTCCTGAGGTAGGAATGGCCTTGGAGTAAATGAAAGATGGAAAGAAGTCAAGTGTGGTTAGACACAAAGTCAGAGAAATAATAGTAAGAAATGAGCTAGGAGGGGATCCAAGAGGCCAGATTCTGCAAGGATTCTGAGGCAAGAGTGAGGGGTCATTGGATTCTGAGTGTGATGGAAAGCTAAGCAATGTTTTGTAAAAGGAGAGTAATATGATTTGATATATTTTTTAAAAAATTAAACTTATTTTGAAACAATTATAGATTCACATGCATTTGAAAGAAATAATATAGGGGTGCCTGGGTAGGGTAGTTGGTTAAGCAGCCAACTCTAGGTTTCCACTCAGGTCATGATCTCAGGATCATGAGATGGAGCCCCATGTCGGGCTTGTGCCGAGCATGGAGTCTGCTTAAGACTCTCTCTTCCTTCAATCAGAGAAAGACATGTATCATATGACCTCACTGATATGAGGAATTCTTAATCTCAGGAAACAAACTGAGGGTTACTGGAGTGGGGGTGGGTGGGAGGGATGGGGTGGCTGGGTGATAGACATTGGGGAGGGTATGTGCTATGGTGAGCACTGTGAATTGTGCAAGAATGGTGAATCACAGATCTGTACCTCTGAAACAAATAATGTAATATATGTTAAGAAAAAAAAAGAAGTAGAAGATAGCAGGAGGGGAAGAATGAAGGGGGGGAAATCGGAGGGGGAGATGAACCATGAGAGATGATGGACTCTGAAAAACAAACTGAGGGTTCTAGAGGGGAGGGGGGTGGGAGGATGGGTTAGCCTGGTGGTGGGTATTGGGGAGGGCACGTTCTGCATGGAGCACTGGGTGTTATGCACAAACAATGAATCATGGAACACTACATCAAAAACTAATGATGTAATGTATGGTGATTAACATAACAATAAAATTTTTTTAAAAAAAGACTCTTCCTCCCCACCCCTAATAAATAAATAAATAATAAATCTTAAAAAAAAAAAAGGAATATAGAAAGATCCTCTGTACCCTTTACCCAACATCCCCTAATGGTAACATCTTACAAAACTATAATATAACATCATAACATTAATACAGTCAAGTTACAGAACATTTCCATCACCTCAAGGATGCTTCACGTTGCCCTTTTATAGCCACATCCCCTTCCCACCCCCTCCTCTGTCCCTGGCCCCTAGCAACCACTAGTCTGTTCTCCATTTCCATAACTTTGTTATCTCAAGAATATTACATAAATGGCATTGTATACTATATGACCTTTTGGGATTGACTTTTCCACTCAGCATAAATCCTTATAGATTCATCTAAATTGTTGTGTATATCAATAGTACATTCCTTTTTATTGCTGAGTAGTATTCCATGGTATAGATGAACTACAGTTTAACTATTACCCTCTGAAGGACATCTGGGTGGTTTCCAGTTTGGGGCTATCAAGAATCATGGTGCTTTGAACATTTGGGTACAGTTTTCTGTGTAAACATAAGTTTTCATTCCTTTGGGATAAATTCCCAGGAATGGTATTGTTGGGTCATACATATAAATTTTTTTTAAAGATTTTATTTATTTATTTGACACAGAGGGGGAGCGAGACAGAGAGAGAGCACAAGCAGGGGGAGCGGCAGGCAGAGGGAAAGGGAGAAGCAGATTCCCCACTGAGCAAGGAAGCCCGATGTGGTGCTCAATCCCAGGACCCTGGGATCATGACCTGAGCCAAAGGCAGACACTTAATGACTGAACCACCCAGGTGCCACTGTTTTACAAGAAACTGTCAAACAGTTTTCCAGAGTGGCTGTATCATTTCACATTTTCACCATCACAGAATGAGAGGTGTAGTTGCTCTGCAACCTTCTCAGGTTTTGTTGTTGTTCTTTAATTAAAATATATATTTTTTTAATTTAGCCTTCTAATAGATGTGCAGTGGTATCCTGCTGTGGTTTTAGTTTGGATTCCCCTAATGACTAATGATGTCAAGCATCTGTTCATATCCTTATTGGTCATCTGAATATCTTCTCTGATGAAGTGTTTGTTCAGATCTTTGACCCATGTAACACTTACTTTAGCTAATACTTATGTTTGCATTAATCTAGAATCTTCCCTTTCTATTTCACCCAAGTAAACTGGGTTATACTGTAATATTTTAAACTTGAAGTTCTTAGGAGGAAGATGACTAATTTCTTTGAAAATTAATTTTCCAACAAATAAGAAACAGATTTTATCCAAACCTCTTTGTAAAATGTGCTTATAAGGCAGAATACCTGCCAAAGATGGGTCTGCTTTGATCTGCACTAATACTAATTTTATAACCTACATTCCCTACTGAGTTCAAGCTAGGCATTAGTCAATAATACCTTATCTTTACATATGCACTGTCTACAGAGGTAAGATAAGTAAAAATTAAAGCAATCATCTGAATATCTTAATTTCATAAAATGTGCTTTCTTTTTAATTTGAAGAAGAAAATTAAGCCAAAGAATGTCTGGATTCTGAACTCTGCATACTTTGCATGTTTAGACATAACTTTAGTAAGTGTCTATTAATTAAATACAGTGAAACATTCCATTGTTAACTAGAAAAATACATAAGTACTAATTGGATGATTCAGCCATAAGAAACATGAACAGCTCTTTCTTTAATATCGAGCAATTCTGTGCTTGTTTGCTCTATCCCATTTTCCCTTATGTAGACACGTACAGATTCTTTCTTTGTGGCAGTGTTTCCTTGAGGAAAGACTGCCATATTGGTTGCATCATTTTTTTAAATCTTTATTGGACTAAAATTTGCATACATTTAAATACATCCATTTTTGCATGTAGTCCAATAAGTTTTGACAAACATACACTTGTTTCACCACTGCCACAATCAAGAAATAGAGCATATTTATCCATACTCATCTAACCAAAAAAAATTCCCTTGTGCCCTGTGAAGTCAGTTTGCTCCTGCTCCCCCAGGCAACAACTGATCTGATTTCTACCACTATAAGCTTAGTTTTTGTTTGCTCTATGATTTCAGATGCACGGATTCATACAGTATGCTCCCTTTTGTATCTGGCTTTCTTTGCTCTGCATAAGGTTTCTGAGAGTCATCCAGCTTACTGGATTTGAATCTCAGCTCCTCTTTATGAGCTCTACGACATTTGGACCAATGATTTAAACTCTGTTTTCCTAGCTGAGAAATGATCTTATGTGTACCTCTCTGCTGGGGTTGTTCTAAGACTTAATCACAAGGTGCCTGGCTTGGTGTTCAGTAATTGTATCACTATGGATATAATTAATATCATTTATATCACTGTATATTTTTCCTTTACCCTATCCTCCTACCAAAGGGAAGAAGAGAATAATTCTGAAGATGCTGCAAGACTTAAGAGAGGAAATCAACACCAAGAAAATACTACAGTTCTAAGTTTTCTTATTGAAAAAAGATGCTCCCCTGAATTTCTGCCTCCTTCTTCCCTCTCCCCTTTAGCCTTGAACAAACTGGCAGCAGACAGTACTGCTTTCTCTTTCCCAGGCTCCATTCTGCCCCTTCCAGAGTCCAGTGACTTCCAAGAAAAAGGGCTCAATGTCCTTTTTCCCCTGACCCAGATAAAGAGAATGTGAGAGCAGGACCAAAGACCTCCAGGGGCCTTCTCATAAAGGATCAATGTAAAAGACTGAACATGAAAGGCCTTCCCTTCTTCTAAAAAGGATCTCCTTGTCCTTACCGGAGTCCATCAAATGGAGAACTGGGATGTGGGAAAGGAAGAGCAGCAGGACCAGATAAATATTTCCTCCCTGATTGTTGACCTCTACCAAATCTCTACCTGCAAATACTGGAAGATGACTGATAGTATAGCTTCTGTTTGCTTTTACCACTGTTTAACCTATTTTGCATGTGTTCTCTTACTCTTCTGTCCATCTCTTCCTCTGTTGTGCATCTATGATATTTTAATATGAACACCCATTCAGAGGAAGCAGGGGAGACAGGAGGTATGGTTTGCACCCTATATTTCCAGCAATTAGCAACTCTTAACAATAGGGTTAATAATTTAGTTAATTAGCATTGCTTCAATGTTCTAAAAGATATCTCTCTCTTACCACTGCTCCCTGCCTGCTCAAACGCGGCCACCAACTGAGGACATTCAGGTCACCAAATGAAAGTGAGATCTCATGTGTTTGATCAAAGTTAGATCTGTCTCATCTAGGGCTTTTCCAATCAATCAATTATAGTTCCATTTGCTTAGATGGGTCTTTAACACTTGAATTATTAGAGGAGCTTAGTCAGGGATACAATGACAAATATGAAAAAAATGTGCACAAAGAATGGTTTTAAGCAGCCAATGTTTGGCCCCAGGAAATTAATAATTCCTTTGGGTTTTTTGTTTGTTTGTTTGTTTGTTTTGGTGGGTTTTTTTTGCTATGGATGGAAAATACATGTCTAATTAAGATGGATACGTGTATTAGAAATAACATGCCTGGAAAAAAAAGTAAGATACACATACATAATTTCAGATGAGATTTTGATGCATTAATTTATAATTTTTGAACTTATTTATTTCACTGAGTATAATGATATTTGCTGTAGGTAGCAAAATTCTAATGAGAAATCCTTAAGACATGACTGTACTTTAAGATATACTTTAGTTTCTATTCGTTCACATGCTAATAAACATCCTATTGTTTATTTTATGAGAGAAATGAAACACTTACAATTAAGACGTTAGTGGGACCTTGATATGAGATGCATTGCAGAAGGATATGAACATTATCATGTTTTAATTTTGATAGTCCATGTTAATCAAGTTTCTCTGAATACTTCTTTGTGTCAGAGGTTGTTTGTGTTCCTCTACATTCCCCAAATCCATGGACCCATTCTAGATGGGTGCTATGACTCACTCTTACCAATGGAATGTGAGGTAAGTAAGTCCTATCCATGATAGGTAAGTGTGTGTGTGCCTCCCCCATGCTCTTTTCCTTATGGTTAAAAACAAAGGAATCCAAGATGGTGGACACAGTAAGATAAAAGAAGCCTGGGCCTTGTGCTTCAAGGAGGTCCACACAGAAGAACTACCCAACCTGCTTCAGACCAGAAAGAAATGTGAGAAAGAAATAATACAAGAAAAAAAGTGTTTTACATTGTCACTAAGATTTTAGGGTTGGTCTATGTTATTATCATTAATTATTCTGACTAACATAGTCTCCTTCCCATATCAGATTTATGTGATAAAATGGGGTTGATATTCACATATCCAACCGCAGGAAACCACAGGCAGATATCTTTATAAATCCATTTACATCCTCATCTTATTGTTGCTTCTGCATGGGGCAGGATGAGGGTGGGTAGGAGAAGGGATAAATATAGTCTCAGGGACTATATAAACTGTTACTTTTCAAATCCCAGGCAAGGCATAATGATTAGAATTTCCATAATGGGTTGCCAAGATCTCACGGGTTTAGAAAACCTTATAGTAAGTTTCACGTTTATCTACCCTGCATAAATAGGGACAGAATATTACATTTTTTGTTTGTTTCCTTTTTGTTTTTTGCATCTCAAGGTTGTCACCATATTAAGAACTTAAGGCAAGAGGTAATAATCATGAGGTCAGTGGCCAGTGGATTAGAACCAATTTTCAACTGCTTGAGAAGTAATTAACTTTATTATTTCTTTCAAAGTCTAATATTGGCACATTTTAAAAGTCTTTTTTTTTTTTTTTTTTTTTTTTTGTCTTTAAAAAAGCCAGCTGGAGAAATAAAGCTTGATTCTGCCAGAGGAAATAGTAGACTAATTATTCTCCACTATGAGCACCCATGGTGTAACTAAATGTTCCTGCCCACTATAGACTCTGGAGGGGTAAACTGTCTGTTATCTAGAAAAAAATATCATGTCATCCCCCTCATTGGCAAAGATGAGTGATACAAGAATAGATAATTGCTTCTTTTTCTCTGGGACTAAAGGAAGAAAAAGATTACATAAAGCCTGCCAAGGATTATTCACCCAATGTTTCTTGGGAGTTTACTATGGGACAGGCATAAACTTTTAAATGGGACCAAAGAAAATGCAGTGGAGACATTATCTCTCCCAAAGGAAGAGACATAATTCCAATGTAGTGTATTTATTCACTTGAAATAAAAGTACATCATGTGGAAATACAACTTAGATAACGTATATATGTGTAGACATACCTACACATTTAGATGTACACAGACATACGTGTGCATGTCAAATAGCAATATTGAGAATTATTTTCCTATGTGATTAACTCACTCTAGAGGAAAACGTCTTTGCCTAATGTGGCAGACTGCAAAAACAGCTATAATTCCTCAAACCTACCTGTCTGCATGTCCCTTTTATGATGTGATTTTGCAGCTTCTCCCACCAAAGGGTGACAGCTATTTCTCTACGTCTTTGATTGTGAACCAGCCCTGTGACTTGTTTTGGCCAAGAGATATGACTGAAGTAACAATGCTCCAGTTCTGGATCTAGGTCTCATGATACCTTGCATGCTTCCTTCCTCTCTCAAAACTTTGGCCAGGTAACATGTAAACAAACTCAGGCTAGTCTGTGGATGATGACATGCATATGACCCAATAGCCTCATTGTCCCACTGCCCAGCCAACAGCTAGGCAACTCTCAGAAATAGAGCCACTCTCTGCATGAGAAAACCCAATCAAGACAGGAAGAGCCACCCAGCTACGTCCAGTCCAAACTGTTGACCTACAGAATAGTAGGTTACATATACTGCTATTTTAAGTCACTAGCTTTAGCATGGCTTGTTAAGCAGCATAAATGATGCAACCAATAAGGGACGCTTTAACCTTTGTATTAACCATGGCAGAATTTTTAGTAGGCTGCTAAATAAAATTCTACTTGTTCTTAAAAGTAAAGTTCTTACTCCTAAACCATAATTCTCCTTTTCTCCAATAATCATCGAAATGAATGTTGAAGCAGGCTGGAGTCTAAATTTGTACTTATTTACTAGATAGACCTTGGGGAAGTCACTTGGCCTCCCTAGGCTTTAGTTTGTCTTACCATGAGATGAGGATAATGATAATTTATAGAGCTTTGTTGGAAGGATTAAATGAACCGATGTAGGTAAAATTTCCATTACCATTACTATCCCTGCAACATAACACAAAATTTCCATTACCATTACTATCCCTGCACATATAAAGCAGTTCTTATTCTCCCCAAACTTTATCTATTTTTAAGTGTGCAATGATATCCTGTATCCCCCTCTGTCACTAATAAGTTATGAAACTATCACTCTGAGATAGAGTTAACTAACTTTCATTACAGTAGATTCTTCCTTGCATTTAAAATATATACATTTTTCATGGGTCTTTTCACAAACTAGATTTATTAAACATAATACTGATCATAAAGAAATTATATAGATTATATTTATGTTGTATATATTATAATTATACATAATTATAAATTGCATATTACATATAGTGTGTGCATATGTATATGTAATCTGTTGATCACTACCTGAACTTATATGGGTATATATCTATACTTGATTATTTATTATTTATCTCACCCACATGAATATAAACCCTTTGTGGTATTTTTGTTTTATATCTTCACCTGGGACAGCACCTGGGACACAGCAGGCATTCAATAAATATTTGTTGAATGAGAGAATGAATGAACAAATGCTTCTGAATCATTTCTGTGAAAGGAGTTGAATCATTCTTGGAAAGATACTCATAAATTCAAAGATTTTTCAAATGCAAAATTGGAGAGAGAGAGAGAACATGATCAGAAGGGATTTCACTACTGGTTTATCATTGCATTGAGAATTTCCTGAAATATTTTCTCCTCTAAATTTGAAGATTCCATTGAAAATTTGGAAAATTAACTATAATTCATTATGGGAGTAGTCTCTCTGGAGTAGAAATCGTTCCTAAGACTTAGGACATTTAAGTTATAACTGTAAACAGCATAATCGGATATATTGTCTGTCATATAACCTATTTGAAAAGTGGATTTGAATCTTGTAGAGTGAAATAAAACTCTATGTAAGTTCTTCTTCTTTTCAGTTTAAAATATGTTCCAACTTACTGAGCTCCCCAGAAAGAATCCATAAATCTTTGACCATGAAAAGCCCTTTTATTATCTTCTGCTAAAAATGATTTCCTTCAGGTAAATTGCACTCTCCAAGCAATACTTCATTACCTATGTGACATATTATAGTTTAGCAGTGGCTCTAAGAATGCTTTGGAAACCCTTAAATTGCTCTAAGCTTTAAATTCAAATGTTTAAACTAAGCCAGCTCATCTAACAAAAAGAGCAACTAAAAGAAAATCAGGTCAGAAAAAGAAGAAGCAAATGCAGAAAACATTGGCCATAAAGTCAGAAAATATGAATTTTTATAGTTTTGGGTTTCATTTCTGGGTCATTTAATCTAAAATGCTTCATTTATTCTTCAGTCTGCCGGCATGATATAAATAATGGGCATCCAAAATAGATTATATGTAAATGGAAGATCATGGCACTTACTGAATATGTACAAAACTCCATCATAATTTTTTTTCAATTAGGATAAAATTTATCTTTCCATGGCTTCAACTATCATCTAAAGGCAAATGATGACCAATCTTAGTCACCAGTTCCCATCTCTCTCAACTGCTCCAATGGGCATCATCAATTACATGTCTTATCACCACCTTATCACCTACCACCAAGCTAGCATGACCCAGACAAAACTCAACAATCTCCTGTATTATTCATCTCATCCAATGACACTGTCATCCACAGGCTCCCCAAACACACATCTTAACACTTTTCCTTTCTCACTCTCTTTCTCTCTTTTAATAAGTCGCCAGAGCCTGTTGTTTCTACCTTCAGATTCCAACTTCTGATCATCTTTCACAAATTGGTCTCAAATCACCTCCCCAAATCATGTCCCATCATTGTCCCTTCATTCCTTCAGGCTACTGAAGATCATACTTCTTGGGAGGATGTTGATTTGTTATGGAGAAATATTTCCTGAACTCAGTATTCCTCCTTACATCATTAAAATTGTAAATAAATATTAGCCTTTTATATTGCTGTTTTATAATTTTATATATTATAAAACTATTTTTAGTTTTTATTTTTAGACCAATTGCTTTTAGTTCTATACATTTGTTAGTTGAGTACACTTGTTTTATGAATATATTAGAAACACTTATAATGTATAAGTAATGATCTGATTTACAGATTTACAGTAAAAGCTCACCTTATCAATTTTAAATAACAACACAAAAAGAAGACCCTTTGAAAAACCAATAAAAATCAACAGCTTTTCTAAAGAAACAGAAATTTAGAAATGAAAAGTAAAGTTCCAACTCACTCTAACAACAAAAATCTTGATTTGATGAGAAATGTGAAGATCCTCTAGAAGGGATATTATGTAACTCTATTGAATAATGCAGTGTAAAAAAACCGAATAAATGAAGAGTTAACATTTTTTCTTTACTATAAGAACTCAATATTGTGAGTATTTTCTCCTAAGTCAGTTTATAAATCCAATGTGACCAAAGTAAAACCTCCAAAGAATGCTATTTTATGTTACCAGAATTTTTCTAAAGTTTGTCTGGAAGAGCAATAAGGGAAAATTTTAACAATAAACAATAAAGATAGAAATTATCCTTTCAAATATTAAAACATAGTATAAAGCTGGAGCAATTAAAATCAAGGTACTGGCACAGGATTAGATAGAGATCAATGGAAACAGCGTGTAGAAATCTAGCCAAATATACAATGGGTAAACTTGGCATTCCAAAACAATAGGGAAGAAATAATTATCCAGTCAACAGAACCGGACAACAAGCAAGTAACTTTGAAAGAAATAAATCTGGATTCCTATATTCTTTCCCAAAAGAGTTTCTATATGAACCAAAGATTTAAATGTAAAAAGCAAAAATAAAATTACTAGAAGGAAACACAAATAAATTTTAAATCCTAGAAGTATAGTACTTTCTAAACATTTTGGGTGTTTGTAGAAAATGGAGTAATAAAGGAGATAGTGGAAAAAATTTGCAATACATGTAATATAACACATGACAAAGAATTAAAATCCTTACATATGAAACAGATCTAATACATGTAAAATACTGAGTAAAATGGCAGATTCAAGAGTAAGGTATAACATGATGCCATTTATAAGATTGTGCATCTATGTCCACAAGCCTATAAATGTATAGCCAGGTCTAGAAGGATATGCTACAGAATAATAATAATAATTATATTCTCATTGGGGGTACGATTTTTCAATATTTTTTATATTCATCTTTGACTATATTTGTACTCTTTTGACTTTTTATAATAAACATTTAAAATAATTATAAAAATAATAAACCTATTTTAAGCAAAATAAATTTATACAGAAGAATAAATATAGAAAATAGCCAAGAGAGCACTGCAAAAGAAAAATAAACAAAAACTACTATTCCCTATTTTTTTAAAAGAGCTTACAATGGGGGGAAGGAAAGATGGCGGAAGAGTAGGGGACCCTGTTTCAACTGGTCCCCGGAATTGAGCTGGCTATCTACCAGACCACTCTGAGCACCCACGAAACCAGCCTGAGATGTAAGAAGATCTGGATCTCTACAAACAGAATATCACAGGCGGTTGGTTTTGAGGTACAAAGCGGGGAGCCCTGATTCCGTGGGCAGATATCGGAGGATAAACGGCAGTGGGAGGGAGCCTGTCCATGGGGATCCTACACCCCCGGTGAGCGACAGCCTCCTGCGCTGGGGACGGGCACAGACTCGCAGACCGGTAGCGGCGGGAAAGGACTTTAGGGCAGCCCCCGGGGTGGAAAACCAGAGGGGCGGGGTCGCTCAGGCAAACTGGGAGCGGCTGGCGGTTTTAGAAGCACAAAGGGCAGAGAGGGCCCTGACCTGGAGGCAGGACTGGGGGCGCTGCAGAGGGGTGCACACCCCAGGCCACTGCAGTTTATAGCAGCACGGACAGAAACGGAGACAGTGTGGCCTGGAGAGCTCACTGAAGAACAGACTGCGATTTCTGCTCTGAGGCAGAGGGTTGGAAACGGGTCTCTTCTGCTCTGACTCGCGGAAGAGACGCGGAAAGCCACCAGGGAAAGGCGCCAGAGAACAAAAGCCCCAAAGACTGATTCCCACTGAGCCCATCCCCCGCCACAGGGGAGAAGGGCAACTCCGCCCAAACAGGGTTGCCTGAGTAACAGTGCGGCAGGCCCCTCCCCCAGAAGACAGGCTGGGAAAACAAGAGGCCAGCAACCCTAAGGTCCCAAGAAAACAGGTGCATCTTGCTTGGGTTCTGGTCAATAATTTGGACTCTATACATTCCCTCAAACACCCATCAACAGAATGACTAGGAGGAGGAGCCCCCAAAACAGAAAAGACTCAGAGATTATGACTTATGCTGCAGATTTACAAATGGATGCAGATATAACCAAGATGTCGGAGATGGAATTCAGGCTAGCAATTGTGAAGACAATGGCTAGAATGGAGAAATCAATTAATGGCAACACAGAGTCTCTAAGGGCAGAAATGAAAGCTGAATTGGCAGAACTTAAAAATACTATCAATGAGATCCAATCCAATCTAAATAATCTAACAGCTAGGGTAACTGAGGCAGAAGAACGAATAAGCGACCTGGAGGACAAGGGAAAAGAGGAGGCCAGGGAAAAACAACTCAGAACCCATGAAAATAGAATCAGAGAAATAAGTGACACCATGAAGCGTTCCAATGTCAGAATAATTGGAATCCTGGAGGGAGTGGAGAGAGAGAGAGGACTAGAAGATGTATTTGAGCAAATCATAGCTGAGAACTTCCCTAATCTAGGGAATGAAACAAACATTCGAGTCCTAGAGGCAGAGAGGACCCCTCCCAAGATCAAGGAAAACAGGCCAACACCCCAGCATGTAATAGTAAAACTTGCAAATCTTAGAACCAAGGAAACCATCTTAAGGGCAGTTAGGGGGAAGAGATTCCTTACATAGAGGGAGGAACATCAGAATAACGTCAGACCTATCCACAGAGACCTGGCAAGCCAGAAAGGCCTGGCAAGACATATTCAGGGTACTAAATGGAAGAACATGCAGCCAAGAATACTTTATCTGGCAAGGCTTTCATTTAGAATGGATGGAGAGATGCAGAGCTTCCACGACCGGCAGAAGTTGAAAGAATAAGTGACCACTAAGCCGGCCCTGCAAGAAATATTAAGGGGGGTTCTATAAAAGGAGAAAGACCCCAAGAGTGATCTGCAACAGAAATTTACAGGGACAATCCATAAAAACAATGTCTTCACAGGCAACATGATGACAATTAATTCATATCTTTCAATAATCACTCTCAACATGAATGGCCTAAATGCTCCCATAAAACGGCACAGGGTTGCAGATTGGATAAAAAGACAGGACCCATCCATATGCTGCCTAAAGGAGACTCATTTTGAACCCAAAGATACATCCAGACTGAAAGTGAAGGGATGGAGATCCATCTTCCATGCCAGCGGACCTCAAAAGAAAGCTGGGGTAGCAATTCTTATATCAGACAAATTAGATTTTAAACTAAAGTCTGTAATTAGAGACACAGAAGGACACTTTATCATTCTTAAAGGGTCTATCCAACAAGAAGATCTAACAATTGTAAATATCTATGCCCCCAACATGGGAGCAGCCATCTACATAAGCCAACTGTTAACCAAAATAAAGAGTCATATTGATAACAATACGTTAATTGTAGGAGACCTCAATACTCCACTCTCAGCAATGGACAGATCATCTAAGCAGAAAATCAACAAGGAAACAAGAGCTTTGAATGATACATTGGACCAGATGGACCTCATAGATATTTACAGAACATTCCACCCTAAAACAACAGAATACTCATTCTTCTCGAGCACACATGGAACTTTCTCCAGAATAGATCACATACTGGGTCACAAATCAGGTCTCAACCGATACCAAAAGATTGAGATTACTCCCTGCATATTCTCAGATCACAATGCTTTAAAACTGGAACTCAATCACAAGCAAACATTTGGCAGAAATTCAAACAGTTGGAAGTTAAAGACAACTCTGCTCAAGAATGTTTGGGTCAACCAGGAAATCAAAGAAGAACTTAAACAATTCATGGAAATCAATGAGAACGAAAACATATCAGTCCAAAACCTATGGTATACTGCAAAGGTGGTCCTAAGGGGGAAATACATAGCCATCCAAGCCTCACTCAAAAAAATAGAAAAATCCCAAATTCACCAACTAACTCTACAACTTAAAGAACTAGAGAAAAAGCAACAAACGATGCCTAAGCCATGCTTCAGAAGAGAAATAATTAAAATTAAAGGAGAGATCAATGAATTAGAAACCAGAAACACAGTAGATCAGATCAATGAAACTAGAAGTTGGTTCTTTGAAAGAATTAATAAGATCGATAAACCACTAGCTAGACTTATCCAAAAGAAGAGAGAAAGGACCCAAATTAATAAAATTATGAATGAAAGGGGAGAGATCATGACTAACACCAAGGAAATAGAAACAATTATTAGAAATTATTATAAACACCAAATGCCAATAAACTGAGCAATGTGGATGAAATGGAGGTCTTCCTGGAAACCTATAAGCTGCCAAGACTGAAACAGGAAGAAATTGACAACCTGAATAGGCCAATAACCTCTAACGAGATTGAAGCAGTGATCAAAAACCTCCCAAAACACAAGAGTCCAGGGCCTGATGGATTCCCTGGGGAATTCTACCAAACAATCAAAGAAGAAATAACACCTATTCTACTGAAACTGTTTCAAAAAATAGAAACAGAAGGAAAACTTCCAAACACATTCTATGAGGCCAGCATTACCTTAATCCCCAAACCACACAAAGACCCCATCAAAAAGGAGAATTTCAGACCGATATCCCTGATGAATATGGATTCCAAAATCCTCAACAAAATCCTAGCTAATAGGATCCAACAATACATTAAAAGGATCATCTGCCACGACCAAGTGGGATTTATCCCCGGGATGCAAGGGTGGTTCAACATTTGCAAATCAATCAATGTGATAGACTGTTGCTGTTGCTAGCAACAGTCTACAAACAGCAATCGGACAACAAAAAGAAATAAAGGTATTCAAATTGGCAAAGAAGTCACTCTCTCTTTTCGCAGACTACGTGATACTTTATGTGGAAAACCCAAAAGACTCCACCCCCAAATTACTAGAACTCATACAGCCATTCAGTAATGTGGCAGGATACAAAATCAATGCACAGAAATCAGTTGCTTTCTTATACACTAACAACGCAACTGTAGAAAGAGAAATTAGAGAAACAGTTCCATTTACAATAGCACCAAAAACCATAAGATACCTCGGAATAAACCTAACCAAAGAGGTGAAGGATCTATACTCTAGGAACTACGGAACACTCATGAAAGAAATTGAAGAAGACACAAAAAGATGGAAAAATATTCCATGGTCATGGATCGGAAGAATAAATATTGTTAAAATGTCTATGCTACCCAGAGCAATCTATACCTTCAATGCCATCCCGATCAAAATTCCAATGACATTTTTCAAAGTGCTGGAACGAACAATCCTAAAATTTGTATGGAATCAGAAAAGACCCCGAATCACCAAGGAAATGTTGAAAAAGAAAAACAAAGCTGGGGGCATCATGTTGCCCGATTTCAAGCTATATTACAAAGCTGTGATCACCAAGACAGCATGGTACTGGCACAAAAACAGACATATAGACCAATGGAACAGAATAGAGAACCCAGATATGGACCCTCAACTCTATGGTCAAATAATCTTTGACAAAGCAGGAAAAAACATGCAATGGAAAAAGACAGTCTCTTCAATAAATGGTGCTGGGAAAATTGGACAGCCACATGCAGAAGAATGAAACTTGACCATTCTCTAACACCATTCACAAAGATAAACTCAAAGTGGATGAAAGACCTCAAGGTGAGACAGAAATCCATCAAAATCCTAGAGGAGAACATAGGCAGTAACATCTTTGACATCGGCCACAGCAACTTCTTTCAAGATACATCTCCAAAGGCTAGTGAAACAAAAGCGAGAATGAACTTTTGGGACTTCATCAAGATAAAAAGCTTCTGCACAGCAAAGGAAACAGTCAACAAAACAAAGAGGCAACCCACAGAATGGGAGAAGATATTTGCAAATGACACTACAGATAAAGGGCTGGTATCCAAGATCTATAAAGAACTTCTCAAACTCAACACCCAAAAAACAAATAATCAAGTCAAAAAGTGGGCAGAAGATAGGAAAAGACACTTCTCTGAAGAAGACATACAAATGGCTAAGAGACACATGAAAAAATGTTCATCATCATTAGCCATTAGGGAAATCCAAATCAAAACCACACTGAGATACCACCTTATACCAGTTAGAATGGCAAAAATGGACAGGGAAAGGAACAACAAATGTTGGAAAGATTGTGGAGTAAGGGGAACCCTCTTACACTGTTGGTGGGAATGCAAGTTGGTACAGCCACTTTGGAAAACAGTGTGGAGGTTCCTCAAAAATTTAAAAATAGAGCTACCCTATGACCCAGCAATTGCACTACTGGGTATTTACCCCAAAGACACAGATGTAGTGAAAAGAAGGGCCACATGCACCCCAATGTTCATAGCAGCAATGTCCACAACAGCCAAACTGTGGAAAGAGCCGAGATGCCCTTCAACAGATGAATGGATAAAGAAGATGTGGTCCATATATACAATGGAATATTACTCAGCCATCAGAAAGGATGAATACCCAACTTTTACATCAACATGGATGGGACTGGAGGAGATTATGCTAAGTGAAATAAGTCAAGCAGAGAAAGTCAATTATCATATGGTTTCACTTATTTGTGGAACATAAGGAATAGCATGGAGGACACTAGGAGAAGGAAGGGAAAAATGAGGGGGAGATTGGAGGGAGAGATGAACCATGAGAGACTATGGACTCTGAGAAACAAACAGGGTTTTAGAGGGGAGGGGGGAGGGGGGATTGGTTAGCCCGGTGATGGGTATTAAGGAGGGCACGTACTGAATGGAGCACTGGGTGTTATACAAAAACAATGGATCATGGATCACCACATCAAAAACTAATGATGTATTGTATGGTGACTAACATAATATAATTTAAAAAAAAAAAAGAGCTTACAATGATGGGGCGCCTGGGTGGCTCAGTCGTTAAGCATCTGCCTTCGGCTCAGGTCATGATCCCAGGGTCCTGGGATCGAGTCCCACATGGGGCTCCCTGCTCAGCAGGAAGCCTGCTTCTCCCTCTCCCACTCCCCCTGCTTGTGTTCCTGCTCTCGCTATCTCTCTCTCTGTCAAATAAGTAAATAAAATCTTTAAAAAAAAAAAAAAAAGAGCTTACAATGAATATGTATATAAAGAGAGAAATAATGTGGATTGGTATTGAGGGAAAAGTTCACTATTTATTGTTTGTTATATTTCATTCTAAATTCATCCTCTGGTTTGCCATGTAAATAGAATAATCCTTTAAGATACTTATGGACTCAATTTATCTATTTATGATTGATATAATGAAATATAAGGAACTATATTTTAGGCACATTATAATGATTAATAACTTTTACTCTAGTAATTTAAAACTAAAATATCACCTACTTTTTGAAGGCCATGTGCTTTATTAAAAGTCATTTTCATTTAAAATTTTAATTATATTTATCTAACTTAGATGTTTAATATTCGAAAGTTCAAATATATTTCTATCAAGAAATTTATCTCATCTCTTTGTTTTTCTTATCATCAAGAAAAAAACTTAGCTGTTTCATATAGGTGTACGTGGCCGTGTGTGCATGTGTGTACGTGTGTGTAACAGCACCAGAGGTTTGGAAATGCAGGTCACAATATATCACTAACATCATCTCTCCTGTGATTTCTCAGTAGAATGAGGGCAACCTCGGCCATGCTGTAACCTTAGATATGCTACTTCTGATTAAGCAGCTCATATAATAACTATTTCACCTCCACAGTAGACAGTGGAGAAAAGGAAACATAGAACATTAAATTTTATGAGGAAAAAAACTACATTCCCTTTCTTAAGGACTATAGACTGATTGTAAAAGCTACACTCTTTGGGACAATTCATTAGAGAATACTATAAAAATGTATTCCAATTTCAAAGAAAAACCATAAAAGAATAATGTTAAAAGCCTTTCTTGACAGCCCTTACTCCCAGACTAAGCCAGGTCCCTGTCTTACAAGCTTCCAGCATTCATTGCCCTAGGAAGCAGTATTCCAAGTAGACTGTGATCTTTGAATGGAGGGCTTGTGTTTATCTTGGCTGCTATTGTATTCAGTGCCTACCACAGTGCTGGGCAAAAAAATACATACTAAAATTATTTATGGAATGCATGGATAGTTAAATAAATGCATTAGGATTGAAATTAAAATTCTTCATCATGCATGGTTTTGTTGTTTTACACACACAAATGTATAGTAGTTATGTATGTGTTGTATTATTGTACCACTATATTATGTATATAAAAACACAAACATAAAATAGATTTTAAAAGCATAAACTCATTTTCTAATATTTACTGCTCATGTATTATCTTGTGCCCCCCCCCCCCCCGCCAGATTAAATACCACCTCTAACCATGTCCATTGCCTCTGTCCCTTTGAAGACAACTGATCTAAAGAATTACTAGTAGTCTCATATATTGACTCATTTAATGGTGAGAGAAAACACACAAAATAGACAGGAAGCTAGAAAAATGGGGTCAGGGTCAGTCATGAAGAAATGTTCAGTGGTACTGAGACCAGAGCCAGCGGAGACCAACATCGGAGTCTCAGAACTCTGTGATGTCACATAGTTTATATCAGGGCACTGGGGTCACTGGTATTGCTGCTGATCCTGCAGCTTACACTGTAGCAGGAAACAAGCTGGTTTTAAGTAGGGTCTGATTTGCCTAAGTTCAACACCCCCATGTCAGTGACATTTTGTAGACTAAGTTTTGATGCAAGCCACAAAGCAAACACATTGCCCAGCTCCCGTGGAACCAAAATGCCCACATCAATTCAGGCTCAGATAAAAGTGATCCCCCTAGATTGTGAATGCTCCTGCTGAATCCAAACATTCAAAGCTGTTCTATAGTTCAGTCCTGAGTTTTCTCTTCTTTATCTTGGAGATGAATGGGATGTACAAGAATATTTTCAAAATGAGTCTCAGGGATTTCCTAGCCAACTCTTACTAATTCACTGGGGAAACCTGGTTGTTAATGCCTGCACTCAAACCATCTGCAGAAACACGTCTACATGAAATTCAGAGATGATAATAAACAGAAGCTTAACAAATATGGCCACAATTATTTCTCCAGGCGTAGCATCCCTAGTTATCGTTTATGACTATAGTCATGAAAGCTGATAAACAAAGGTATGAAAAGATTTCATTATATGTGACTGCAGAGTTGAGAACATATAGCATACAGACACCAATTATCACATGTGTCAGAAACACTCAAGGTTTCTCCTTACTCAACTAGGGTTACTCAGTTACTTGCTAAATTCATTCTTCATGACTCCTCACTCGTCAGCCAAAAAACCAGGATTTTACATCTGGATCCCTTAACCTTTCTTTACTGCTACTACTCTCTTGCCTCACCATCCCAGCCGCTCATGCCATTCCCTTTCTTTATTTCTCTCCTTGCCTCTTTCATTTCGGAGACTCTGATCTCTGCTCTCTTACCTGATGTGACTAAGAATTAGCATGAAACATCCTTTCTCTAACCCACTGGCACAAGATACCTTGCAACTTAGATCGGAATGGAGACCAGAGTTAGAAATCCTCATAATGTATTTAAGAAAACGCGAATGGGTACAAAGGCAGTATTTAATGTTTGCTCATTTAAAATGCTCCTGGCTACGTAGCTGAGGCTTGAAATCCGAGTAATTAGGGTTCCAAGAACAAGAGTATACAATATTTTTTTTTCAATTTGGAATAGTCAGATGCTGAAAATTCTTTGCATATAAATTGTAAATTATAAAGAGAAAGGCAGGAAGTCAGGAATGTAGAGAAGAATCAATCAGGGCCCATCACGGATGGGGAGGAATGGTGTAATCTGAGGCTGTGCTAGTGCCCGGAAGAACAACGGAGAAAGCTGTTTCCTGAGCTAAGGCTTTATCTTCAGCAGTCTCCAGTCGTCAGGTCAATGTGCTGCCTGCGATGGGCAGACCATTAGAACATTTCAGCCCAGATGTGTTTATTGTTTTAGCTAATCGTATTCAGAGTTCCCAGGAAAAGTCATATTGGCCAGGCAGATTTTGACAAGGTGGAGATGGAAATATCTCTTTGTTGGAGGGAGACTGAGAGGGAGAGAGTAGGGAGAAGAGGCCAGGAGCCTGTGTCTGGCTTGGTGAAGAGTGACAGTGAGGGACCCAGAAAGCCAAGGGAGATCACGAAGACTGTGTGCCTTGGAATGTCAGACCCCCTCCACCTGCATGGTTAGTATGCTCAGGAGGGGAATGGTATGGATTAAGGGGAATGGTGTGGGGATGGACCACGGCTATTAAGCTGGGGTTTGAGAGAAGATGGAGAATCCCAGGAAGGTACCAATCATCAAATCCAGAGGAGTTCCCAAAGAGAAAATAAACTCTGAAACTGGAGGTCAGTGACCATAACAAACAAGTTAGAGCCGTGAGTTTAGAAAACGGTCCCTAGAAAGACACTTGGATTGCAGGTGTGATCTGTAAAATATTTAACAACTAGCACCAAATGGGTACCAACCAATCAGAAGAGATGCCTGGAAGAATTAGTGGAATAGTGTCCTGGAATATGAGCAAATTCTAAGTTCACTTGTCTCCTTGACAGGCCATAGAACATTCTACAAAGAGTTTTAGGTAACTAAGGAAATAAGTTTCTGGATCTTGTGCTAAAATCTTTCCAAGGAATAAGAGTTCTTCGTTTCTGTTTTCTGTTTTCTTACATTTGGAGCATGATTTCCATTTATGTTAAAGAAAACTAGGAGAGGTTTTCATTTATGTTGAAAATACCCTCTCAAAAATCCAAAAACTACAAAGTCACACATTAAACTCTGATCTCTCTAAAGGGAGATACTAAGAAGAAAGTCTTGTTCATCTTTGTACTCACAGCATGGGATCTATAGGACTCATCAAATAAGTTGTTTTTTTTTAATGGATGAATGAGTGAAATTATTGCTACCAGAGAAGGAAAAGTAAGTTAGAAGGGAATTATAGAGACAGACTTGAGGTCTTCCGATAATTAACTTTATAATGTGGAATTCTCCATGAACCAGTAGTCTTTATTTCTTTAAATGACTTTGATGACTTTCCAATTTTAGCTTCTCATTTTCAAGTGAATCCTGGGAAGTGGTGATCTGTTCATACCCGTGGAACTACTCTGCATCAAAACTTAGAGGAGAACTGATTTTCATAATCCAAGAATGGTAGTATTTTCCCTATCTTTATCACCTACTACTTTTGATTCTCAGGTATTTTTCATCTGCAAAACATGGTTAATATTCATTTAATTGCTGTAGTTACTGTAAAGAAAAGATCGTTGCTGTAAAGAGAACATGAGGCAGTATCAAAGTGCTATCGTGTACTCAATGTCAAAGGAATGAGGCGGCCTTCATCACTAGACGGTTTTAATCAATTCAGGTACATGTGAGGCTATGTGCATTATTAAATCTGAGGATTGACATTATCTTTAACAAGTGTGTCTTTTAAAAAATCCTTTGGTACTTATTTATCCTAGACTCAATACAATACCATCTGCTCTCAGACATCCTTGTGAGGTTGCTCGAAGGCATAAATTGTCAGCCCAAGCAAACTCAAAGTGTTAGGGTGAGGAAGCTATTATTCTACCTTATTAGCTAAAAAGCTAGGGTTCTTATCATCCTGAGTACTCACTTTTCTTTTAATTGGCTTCAGTGCCTTATTCAACAGCGGTTCAACAGAAAGGGTCTGGATTAGGTTTGAAACACAGCTTCTCAAGAGCAATATTGAATCAACTAGCACAATGCTCCTTTGTATCTGGATACTTCATGGATGGACTCAGAGCTAAATAGCCACTGCCTGCAATACCAGATGAGCAATACAGAGCGGGATCATTATTCTCCTCAGCTGATCCGGCACTTTCAAATGATACAGCAGAAGGTGCCAAGGGGCAGCTTGGAGAGAATTATTTGCGCAGCTCCTAATTGAATCTGTCGGTCATGAGTGATCACTGGTCTCGCTATTTAATGAATGCGCTAAAACCCAAGATCGTGATGCACAGGACCAGCTTTCCCTGCCCCCACAGATGGTTAAGGGTCCAACCAGAGAGGGCTGGAGGCGAAATGAGAAACAGTCAAAATTGGTTTTGCTGCCTTTCTATTTCCGGTGCGTGACCTGATCACTTATAGCACTCCTGGCCCATCTGAATGAGCTTGGTCCCCACCAGGAAAGGTATGCTCTTTCTTCTTACTATAATCCCACAACGGGTCTGGCAGTCTGTCACAATCATCTGCAAGAGAACGTTGCCTCTGCTTTGTTGGATGGAGTACTGGTATGAAACCTTGCCCTGCTGACACCATTTTCCTATGAAACCTCAGGTATAATAGGTTTTGTTAAAACTCATCACGAGAGCTAACTCAGGTATTCATCAGTTCCTTCTTTCCGTGAATCTTTACCAAGTGCTAATAGATGTCAGGCACTGTGCCAGGTGTTAAGGATGCAAAGGTATTGAATAAATACATTGCTTTATGTCCTTTGAGAAATGGAGACACAAGCTATTTTTAAGTACCAGTTACAACATAATACGCTCCCCACAGTGAGAGAACGTGCTATGAGAAGAGAGAGGCGTCCCTGCCCCAGCCCTGGGATACACATGGATGGTGCCCCAGAGGATTCCTATAGTTCAAGGAAAACAGTCCAAATAGAAATCAAGGATATCACCAAGGGGGGAAAGTCTTTAGGCTTCACCTTTCTTATAAAACATGTAACAAAGGATTGTTCATGAGATTCTGAACATGTGCCTCTACAATAGTCCCTCAGGCTCCAGGGACCAGCTGCCATCCTGCCCAAATCACAACAAGGTGAAAGTGCATGAAGATTGTTTCCAGGATCACTCTCTCCTCTCCTGGAGTAGAGTACAGAGGTCTTACTTCCTCAGCGTCAGGCCCTGCCTGACCAGCGGGGTCAACAGCATCTGTTACCTGGAGCCCCAGGCCCACCCTGATCTCATTCTGCTCCCTCCACCTGGAATGCCCTCCTCCCCAAACCTCTCACTCCCCAGTTAATTCCTCCTTGACTTCAGGGCTCATAGAAGTTACCACTTCTTCCAGGAAACTCTGCTCCCATGATACCTCCTGCTTGGCTATTTCCAGTCATTCACAAATCACACTAATGAACCTTGTCTTATATTTTTACTCTCGTCTGCTTTAAGAAGACAGATCTGTGTCTTTATCTTTGTATGCAGTGTCTGGCAAATACCAGGTGCTTGCTCATAACACATTTGTAGGCTGCTAGATGGATGGATGGTGGGTGGGTGGATGAATGGGAAAATGGTGTACTCCCATATTCCATTGCCTTTGAAGAACCCCTAGAACTCCCCCAGTTATCCACCTCAAAGAGTACATTTCTTCTCTGTCTTCAGGTGTTATATTTCATGCATCTGTATAAATCTGAAGCATATTTTTTCTATTAGAAGTGAGACACATGATTGGTCATGGAAATATGCACTGTGTACATTCATTTAGGAGAGCTGTAAGAGAAAATTAGAATCCAGTGATCTCTCAATTTGTGTTCTGTGGTGTTAATAATCATCCTGTTGCACATGCTAATGCACTGTGGCCTAATAAACTTTGCAGAGAGAGACCTGCTCCATCTCACTTGGGCCTGAGTGATTCTAATATGTCTACTGACTGCCTGGTAGCCACGCTCTGGGTTCATCAAGAGGCTTCATCCGAATCCCACTGTCTCCACTTTGACACCCACTTGGAAATCACATTCCCAAAGCCACAACTGCTTTCGATCACAAATCACTTTTTTATTCATACTACTTGATTCTCGAACCACTCAGTTTGGGTACTAACCAACACATATCACCCCAGCCCTTCATTCGCATTGTGTGGGTGCGATCCTGAAGGAACAGACTCTCATCACCTGTAATCCTGTTCAGCTTTCCCAGCTCTGCTGCTGTGGTCCATTTGCAAATACGAAAAGACAGAGGGTACTGAGCCAGCAATGGGAGCTCAGCCAGTGCTGATTATGACAATTTTTTTTCCATATCGGTCAAAAGATTTTAAATAATTTTAACACAAGAAATATATGGCATGAAACGAGGAACTAAATTATAAATGAAGAGCCGGGAGAAATGGTTAAGATGGGAACCTTTCTTCTCCATTTCCCATCTTTCCTTCCAACTGGGAGGCCTTCAGTGAGTGGAGCACTCTGACCTCTCTCTTTCCCTCACTCAACTCTGCCCAGAGGTGACTTATCTGATTAGCGAGTGTGGGGGAAAAACAAAAACAAACAAATAAACAAAAAACTTTCTTGCAAAAAGTTAACTTTCTGTTCCTCAGGGAGAGGCCTAGGTGGACCATTACCTTCTATGACGGGGGGATAAGTCTGTCTAACTCTGGGGCTTTCACACAATGCCTCAGTCTCCAATATTTGCCTTATAATTAATAAAGGTTTGGGTTTTTTTAACCTCCATCTGTTAACTATTTTGTCTTTTTTCTCATTTTTTTTTCAGAACTCAGATGGAAAAGAGAATTATTGTTTATGTTATTCATGTTGTAAAATTTCTGGACTATCCCTGACCAATGGCTGACTGGCAGGAAGTGTGGTAATTCAAGATCACAGGTTTCCTAGGTTCACATTTAGGCTTGCCATTTATCATCTGTGAGCTATATGTCCTTGGGAAATAATATCATTCCTCTGTACCTCAGTTTCCCTTCAACAAAATAGGACAAAAATACTAATGCCTACTGCTAGGGCTTTTGTGAGTATGCTACACCTGGTCTAACCTAACACCCACTTCTGTGAGCTACTTTTCTTATCATTAAGCCATGCTATTTGCTTGATGGGATGCCTTGGTTGTCAGATTAATAATTCTAATTAATAATTCAGATTCTAAACATGATGAACTGTTTAGCTTGAGCCATTATTAAGTCAGAGACAATTAGAACCAAAAGGAACAAAGAAATCTTAGGTTTAGGTGCTAGTTCAGTGGAATAAGAGATAGAACTCACTTAAGGTTGCATTTGGCCATTTCCAGGCTGGACACTCCATCTGTCTGGACTCCCGGCCCATTGATTTTCCCTCTATCTCAGCTGCCTCACCTATAACTATGATTTCTGTTAACTGCACTCCTCAGACTCACTCCACTTACCCACGTAATGTAGTCAGTCAGTCTAGTCACCAAACACATCATATCTACAAGAGCTCAATAAAATTTGCCCCTGAGCTTCCCAGTATATTTTTCCTGTTTGAGAAAGCTAAAGTCTGACTTGCCTGGGATACTTCATGTGAAAGAAAGCCCATTAGAAAAGCAGTGCTATTGATTTACTAGCATCCTCATACTGCTTTGTTCTTTACAACCCAGAACATTTTTAAAGCCAGATATTTACTTTTTGATTATTCTTCTAATCCTGCTGCTTCCCCCACTAGGGAACTCACACTTCTGTTTGCAGCATCCCAGGGAGTGCTAACTAAATACAGTATTAAAGTAAAATCCCTGCAAAGCTAATGAACTATTTTATGGAGAGTGAGAGGCAGGAAACCTTTTTAGGAGTGATGGCGCAATTAATTGGATATGGTCACACAAAGGCATGATTTCAGAAACAGGCAATTTACAACAGGGAATTTAGAAGGTCACATGTGATAGCTTGAAAGGTAGAAAATCATTACTTTCAATCATGTATCAACCTGGAAGCCAAATCAGACATTTTAATGTATGTTTTCAACTGAGTGCAATTTGTGTACATTCCCAAAATAAAAATGTGGCACATTTACCAATAGTCTGAATAGCTAATTACCAATTACATACCATTGAGAATCTGATACCTGTCATGTTGTAACCTTAGACTTCCTGAGTATGGGGCATGCGGTCGAGTACACTAGCAGATAAAATCCTAACAGCTACAAGAGCATCCTTATCCTTTAAAATCCCCCAATATTACTTCAATATGGAATAATTCCATAATTCAGTAAATTTAGGATACATGAAGATGTATCAGCTATCCAGATTATTTTGAGGTATGTTCAGCTATCAGTGATACCCGTGGCTATTTTTATTTATTTTTTATTTTTTTTAAAGATTTCATTTTTTAAAAAATTTTATTTATTTGACACAGAGAGAGACAGCCAGAGAGGGAACACAAGCAGGGGGAGCAGGAGAGGGAGAAGCAGGCTTCCCACAGAGCACGGAGCCTGATACGGGGCTCGATCCTAGGACCCTGGGAACACGACCCAAGCCGAAGTCTTCATTTATTTATTTGGGAGACAGAGACAGAGCATGAGCAGGGGGGAGGAGGCAGAGGGAGAGGGAGAAGCAGAATCCCCACTGAGCAGGGAGCCTGATGCAGGGCTCGATCCCAGGACCCTGGGATCATGACCTGAGCCAAAGGCAGACGCTTAACTGACTGAGCCACCCATGTGCACCCCCTCTTCCCCCCCTTTGAAGATTTTATTTAACCTATGGTTATTTTTAAGACCCAAGTTAAAGGATAACTTTTTTTCTTTCTACATATCTTCAGGAATTGTTCTTCTATTTAATTCTTTATAGAAACTGGAATCCAAGTTAAATGGGCAGCAATGTTACCAAGTCATAGAGCTAACTGGATGCAGATTATAAAACTAAGAGGATAAACATCAAGTTTCATCTATGCCAAGATGTGTTTAAGTTGACAAAACAATACTGTTTTTATTTTCCACAAATTATTGACTGTCTATGAAGTATTATGTATAGAATAATTAGACAACAAAAGATCCCATTAATCATTTTAGGAAAAATTGATTCATACAGTAGTCTAATGATTAAAAGCATGAGATCAATGAACTGGATTCAAATCCTAGCTCTGCCACTTACTAGCTGGGTGACTGTAAGGGAATGACTGAACTCTGAGCTTCAGTTTCCCAGTATGGGGATAGTGACACGACTCCACACAGTGCTGCAAGAATTTAATAATATAATGTCTGTAGGATGCCTCACCCACGGCTTGTACGGTAGGTGGAAGGTATTCATTAAACGTTAGTCATCTTTATGATATCTGAGGACACCAAAGAACAGGGAGATAGCAGTTTTTAAGGAAACTTAGTTCTGTTTTAGACTAATAAGCTTGAGTGCCTGAGGAATGGAGTTGTCCAGGGGGTCTTGGGCATGGTTTAAAGGTCAAGAGCAGACATTTACATTTTGGAGATACAAACAGCTCAAACAGATCATGTGAAAGATCAAAGGAGAACGATGAGAGGAGCAATCCAGGGCATCCCAATATGTATGGGATGAGCAGAGAGGAACAACTAATAAAAGAGAACTAGAAGAGATGGTCAGAGCTGAAGAACCAGGGAAGGCTGATGCCACAGAACCCAAGGAAGACACAAAGAAAATGTGGCTGAGTATCTGAGGATGACGTCTGGAAATAGGTCTGTATTTGACATTGAAGAGATAATTTCTACCCTCAGTGTGAACAAATTCATTGGCCTGTGAGGATAGAAGCCGAACCAAATGGAGGTGAAGAATGATTGCAAGCTCAGGGAGAGAGGCCAGTAGGCACACCCAAGAAGGCCGGCAGGGGAGGAAGAAGGAAAGGAGGGTGCTCAGCTTGGGAAGGGAATGGGCCTCGAAGAAGGTGAAGGGTGGGAACAGCCCGGTCTACTAGCTGTTCTCCCACATCTGCTTTTGTTCCTTCTCCGTGTACACACAGACTGCATTCCCCAGCCTCTCCCTACTACACGTGGCCCTGTAATGAATTCTTATCAAAGGAATGTAAGTTTAAAGTACATACCAATTTGAAGCCAATATTTTTAAGAAGTGGGTGTGCCTTCTGAAAGGCCTCTGGAAGCAGCACTTTCCTCCACTGCGCCCCGCAGGCCCTGGGTCCACACGCTGGGACATTCTTTCTCCTTGCAGCTCCATGGCCTCATCTGATGCTGGCTTTGGGAGGAATGCCCTCATTGGGAAATGCACAGTTTTGGCAACTCACTTTCTAATTTTTTTTTTTTTTTTTTTTTGGCTAGGGTCCTGGTTTCTAGGGCAATACAATTTCCTTGAAACCTAAATAGGCTTCTGATCTTTTTGTACCCAATCAAGTCCAAAGTTCTTATTCTGAAATGGTTCTCAAGACTGCTTTATTACTATTAATTTTTATTGCTACCATATGAATTACATAGGCTTTGTAGCTCTACCAGGAAACCAGTTTTGTAGCATTTTAAAATAGGAAAGTGTGTTCTAAATTCCCAATGATGATATAAAAATTAACATCTGAAAGTCTGCACATCTTTAATATAGAGACTTAATATAAGATAAATGTATGGAACTTGTCTTGCAATTTTGATATGATGAGGACACAGATTTCATCTCCCTACGATTCTCAGAATAACATATGTAGACATGGAGATGGTGATCAGTTAGGACACAATCACATACTCTCTCCTCTGGTTGTGCACAGATGGATTCCTGTTTCTCTTAATGACTTTTTTCTTGGGCTTACCTGCACTATGGTTGGCAGGGCTGATTCTTAATTTTCTCAGATAAGAGAATGAGGAGGTGGGAAGGTTGGATAGATAGGAAAGAGTTCAAGTAGCCCTCCGAATGCCCACTCTATCGACTACTGAGCACAGTTCTGCCAGTGGCACATTTTGCCCTTCTATTCGCTTAAAAGTCAACTCATTTTCGCAACAAGGGCACGTTCTGCATGGAGCACTGGGTGTTACGCACAAACAATGAATCATGGAACACTACATCAAAAACTAATGATGTAATGTATGGTGATTAACATAACAATAAAAATTTTTTTAAAAAGTCAACTCATTTTCTACCCACACATTAACCTTGCTCTGATAAAAATTTGACAAAGCATGCTGGATTCAATTATATGAAGTTGATTACGGGTGAAGATAGACAGCCTTCAGGGGAGATCAAAATCAGCAAAAGTGGTTTATTCACGAACATTACTCCAGGATGCTTGGTCTGACGGGATAAACCAATCCAAGGCAAGATCTGATGAAAATATTTATTTCCTTGACCTTAAAACAGTGCAAAGTACAAACAATGTAACTTAACTAAAATTATCTTTCTGAAGCTCCCCTATTACATTACAAAGTGAGTATAATCATAATATTGCGCCAGATTCCTAGTTTACAGGAAAAGAATTGCTATTCTCATTCTATAATAAGAGCAGCCAGCATCCTACAGACGAGGGCACCTTCTGGGGCACCTGGGTGGCTCAGCTGGTTAAGCGTCTGACTCTTGATGTCAGCTCAGGTCATGATCTCAGTGTCGTGAGATTGAGCCCCACATCGGGCTCCATGCTGGGCGTGGAGCCTACTTGAAACTCTCTCTCTCTCTCTCTCCCTCTGCCCTGCCCCACCCCTCCCTTGCTCTCTAAAAGAAAAAGGCGGGGGGCACCTTCTCTGACAGCACCATCCCTGAAAGACATCTGATATTTTATTCTGTTCTTCCATTTCAGGAATTCTTAGACCAGGCTTATGAGAGTATTTTTAGAGTCACATATTTCAGCTGCATCTTATATACTACCTCAAGCAGGGCAGCCCCAAATAACAACAGCACCAAACGTCACAGTAATTATTATTTATAATTACTTCCTCACAGTACGTTGGCTCATAAATTTTAATGAAGCTTTTTCTGCAATGGTGATTGTCAGCCTTCCTGGCATCTGTGGGATAAATGTTTATCCAAATAGAAGTAATGTAGTCAAGTAGTTTTGTAGCCTGACTCTTCCTCCCTCTACCCTAGAGGTGATTTCAAATGCATAGCATTTGAGGGGAAAGAGAGAGGCACTAGTTATCCTACTCTTGAAGTTCTGACATCCACACATTGACTCCTGATACTCAGCTGCCTGGCTAGGATATGAATTGGTGCAAAATAGCTCCTGGGCAGGCAGACAAATTTACTGTCAGCAGCTGGAAACTCATTCTTTCCAAGAGCCAGGAATGAGCTTGACTCCAGGAAAGGAATCGGGAGAAGCTGCTCCCCTTTTCCTCCTCTGTTTTCATTGTTAGCTGGAAAGAAAGAGGGTGAGAGAGAAATAGAGCATACTTTACAAAGACACTTGGAACAGAATGTGTCTTTGCAAAAAGAAGATGCAACATGAGTGAATTTTTATGTCACACGTATTTGTGTAGCAGATTCCATTTACAGAGCAAACTTCTCTAAGTGCCTTTAAAAATCATTGGTAGCCCAGTGATGGGTATTAAAGAGGGCATGTACTGAATGGAGCACTGGGTGTCATACGCAAATAATGAATCATGGAACACTACATCAAAAACTAATGATGTACTGTATGGTGACCAACATAATAAAAAATAAATAAATAAAAATAAATCATTGATTATTTGACAGAATCTGGGGACACAGAGATGGGAAAGGCCAGGAATCCCTGATGATCAAACATCATTGGGGAACAAAAAGGAAACATCTCAATAATTATAAAGTAGATCTTTGAGAAAATGTGCTTGAATTTCAACCAAGTGCAATTAACATCTATGTTTTTGAAAAGATATGGTTTGAATTTGAGTTCCTCCAAAAGCACAGCCTGAGAGGACTTGGGAGCAGGTGGCTTATTTGGGAGCTAATCCTGGGAAACAGGAGGAAGTCTTAGGGAGAATGAGATTGCAGAGGAGAAAAAGACAAGGTAAGGGTATATTATCAAGGTCACTGAGGTTGAGTAAGGGGGTCTCAATGAAAAGCACACAGAAAGCTTTCCAGAATTGTGCATCTGAAAGACAAGAGGCTGGAGGACTCATCCCCGGCTCTGGTCCTCTATTAACTGAGGGTTGTGGCAGGGCTGGGGTTATTACAGGCCCTGTACTTACTTCCTGGCTGTGCTTGCAAGCATGGACCTCGTGAGCTGTGCTGTAACAGAAAGGCCAGGGGGAGAATGCAGAAAGGCAGGTGCGATGTGCTTGAGGTGGAACAGTGAGCACGTACAGATCTGCCCACGATCAGAAGCTGGCAATCAGAAGCAGGCCAAGGTGATGGGCAGGGACCTAAGAGGCATCTGCTACGTACATCCACTGAACAAGGAAACATCATTTCAGAGTGATGTCAATAGCACAGAGTGCTTCTAAATGTTCCATAGTCTTCCTTTGTAAAGGTGTATACACATTTGATGTCTCAGGTCACATACAGTATCTGTTTCCTGCTCTTTTTAATTCTCAATTTTGTATCTGTTCTAACATTGTTGCTGTGCAGTTTCCTTAGTCTTTAAAGACTTCATTATTGTACATATGGACCATATCTTCTTTATCCATTCATCTGTTGAAGGGCATCTTGGCTCCTTCCACAGTTTGGCTATTGTGGACATTGCTGCTATGAACTTTGGGGTGCATGTGGCCCTTCTTTTCACTACATCTGTATCTTTGGGGTAAATACCCAGTAGTGCAATTGCTGGGTCATAGGGTAGCTCTATTTTTAACTTTTTGAGGAACCTGCACACTGTTTTCCAAAGTGGCCGCACCAGCTTGCATTCCCACCAATAGTGTAAGAGGGTTCCCCTTTCTCCACAACCTCTCCAACATTTGTTGTTTCTTGCCTTGTCAATTTTTGCCATTCTAACTGGTGTAAGGTGGTATCTCAATGTGGTTTTGATTTTAATTTCCCTGATGGCTAATGATGTTGATATTACTCAGCCATCAGAAAGGATGAATACCCAACATTTGCATCAACATGGATGGAACTGGAGGAGATTATGCTAAGTGAAATAAGTCAAACAGAGAAAGACAATTATATGGTTTCACCTATTTGTGGAACATAAGGAATAGCATGGAGGACATTAGGAGAAGGAAGGGAAAAATGAAAGGGGGGGGAATCAGAGGCGGAGACAAACCATGAGAGACTATGGACTCCGGGAATCAAACTGAGGGTTTTAGAGGGGAGGGGGTGGGGGGCTGGGTGAGCCCGGTGATGGGTATTAAGGAGGGCACGTATTGCATGGAGCACTGGGTGTTATATACAAACAATGAATCATGGAACACTACATCAGAAACTAATGATGTACTGTATGGAACACTACATCAGAAACTAATGATGTACTAACATAACATAATAAAAAAAATTATAAAAAAAAGACTTCATTATACCTAACACCTAACACACCTACTTGTGTCATAACATGGGTTATTATTTCAAAAGAATGACATATTTAGTATTTCTAAATGGTTTTGACATTAGGATGGCTTGTTCTTTGATAGTTATTTTAAAGGAAATAACTGAGACATGTAACTCCATAAAAATGAAAGAAAAAAAGCATGCCCAAACCATGCCAGAAACAAAATGAAAGGCAGTTAGGAAAACAACTTATTTGTGGGAGAAACAGCTTATTTAAAAAAAAAAAAAAAGGTGTCACAAATCAATAAGAATAAAGATACACAGCACAAAGATCAGTAACTGATATAGGAAAAAGTGAATATGGCAAATAAACATTGGAAAGACACTCCAGCAGATGAAGGTGAAAACACAAGAAATTTAAAATTGGTAATTAAGAGAATGATCATGTTGAATACTTCAGGGTTCAATGAAATAGACATCTCCTGCCCTGTTGCTGAAAGTATAAAATCATAATACTTAGAATGGCAACTTGGCAACATTAATTTAAAAACCCCAAAATCCTATTTCCTAGGACTTATCCCCACAGGAAGAAATAAATGAAGTAAAGAGGAATCAGAGCAAAGTCCCATTATTTAAGATGGCAAAAAGAAAAACCAGGCAAAAAAGAAAACTAGAAGTAAGGGATTGGTTAATAAATTATTCCTATATTGCTACTTAAAATCAGGCTTTCAAAGTATATTTAAATATTTTAGAAGAGGTTCATAACATGCAAGTGAAAAAACAGTTGGTAATGCAGTGTGTATTTTGTTTTTAAAGTATGGGATATACATACAGAGAAAACTTGGAAAGTTACACACCAAACTATTAATAGCTATCTTTGGGTAGTAACATTTCTGGTGATTTCCTTTCTACTTTTCTTTATTTGCATATTTTCTACATTGCACATATGTACTTTTAAAATACTAATCAAAACGCTTTTCCTTTTCACAAAGTCTACACCAGTGTTAAAATTAATTATGACTAAGCCTTGAGCAGGTGGCTCCAACGACTTTTTCTGTCTTCCTCCTTTTCTTTCTTTTTTTTTTTTAAGATTCTATTTATTTATTTGACAGAGAGAGAGAGAGCACAAGTAGGCAGAGAGGTAGGCAGAGAGGTAGGCAGAGGGAGAAGGAGAAGCAGGCTCCCCCCTGAGCAGAAAGCCCGACACAGGACTCGATCCCAGGACCCTAGGATCATGACCTGAGCTGAAGGCAGACATTTAACCGACTGAGCCACCCAGGTGCCCCAGTCTTCCTCCTTTTCTTTCAGGAATTTCTATCTTCTAAAAAAAAAAAAAATCAATAAAAATAAAAAAATTAAATAAAAGAATACATTAATGATAAAGCCAAAGCTTAAAGAGTTACTCAAAATTCTGTTTGTTCTTCTTCAGTTAAGTCTTTTTAGAGGAAAATTCCAGAAAGAATTTGAAGGTCCCAGGTATAGAAATCCCAGCTCTTTTATCATGTAGCACCAGAATATACAAGGATAGTGAATATCTAGTCATTTAGAAAGAGAATGATAGCAGGATAGGACAAGGGAAAGCAGAAGAGAGAATGCAGATGAAGACAAAGAAAAGCAGGTACAGAATTACAGAACAGAGCTTGGATTTCGACATTTGTTTTTGTCCTAAAAATAAGGAAGACTATTGAAAGAGTATTAATCCTTTCGGTTTTCCAAATACGAACTTCTGTGTATAAGAAAACATCAAGAGTGGGGAACTGAAAGAGAAATATCAAAATCCACTCAAACTAGAAAGTAAAAATGGAAAAATTCTTTAAACAGAAGCAATTTAATGATAATGCTTTCCCAATGTGCCCACACCCTTTCCATGGGTTCAGACCTCTAATTGGAAATGTAACCCAAAAAGTAACTTAGTTACCGGAAGTTTCTTTCCTAATCATACTTCTGATTTCCATATGCTCTTGTCAGTTTTTCCAACATTTCAAGGTGATGTGCTGATTATACAAAAATTATACAAAAGCATAAAGTTAAGAAGAACATATATCAAAGGTTCCGACATATTCAAAAATGAGCAGAAGGTTGAAATTCTCCTAAGCCCTTCCTTTTTGGTGGTCTATCACTGCCAACATTATCAACTCAAATTCATTGCAACAGTGTTCCTGTGAGAATGGAAAAGGAGACAACTCCAAGGACTATGATTCACCACACTGTAAGTGATTCATTTGTCACTCTGGTCTGGCACTTTTTTTCTTTGTGCAATCTTTCTCAATAGAGGAGGCTGACACAATGATCTTAACGTAATTGAAAATAGAACTGGAGGATATATTTGCTGAATGTGGAGTCCAAATAATGGATTGAAACATGGAGAATCAAATCAGAAAACTCAAGAGCATGGGCACAGGCAGAGCAATAAGGTGAGGCAAAATAAATAAAGGAACAAGAGTGCAAGAGCAAAGTGATGGTCAATTCAGAGGCATACGTACAAGGACATATGTCCAAAATGAGGACTCAGAATTTGGGGTATGATGGACACTTACCCAGAATCTAAACTATATACAGACATTAGCATTTAGGGGCAGGCATGCAGTTTCTAAAGAGACTGAGACGCTAAGGAAGGAAATCTGGGCAGGAACCCACCTACTGGAGAACTGGGGCAGTGGGTAAAGGAACCCAGAAGTTTCCAGTTTCTAGGAAATTGGGATCCCAGGGAGACCAAGTGGAAGATCCATTTGAGACTGAGCAAGTGAACAAGTATGTTTGCATTTCCTATATTCCCTTCATCCAGGAAAGACTGGTCTCAAAGAAGGGGTGGAGTCAAAATAATAAGTAATTATTTCAGCTGGTCCAAATTTGCAGGTTTGAGAGCTATAGGAGAAGTGAGACAGATAATTAACATGGGCTGCATTCTCTGTGGACCTCTCTCGAACTTTCCTAGTTAGACATTTTCTTTTTCACATACTTAGAGACTTCTAATGTCTTCTTCTAATCTGCTCCCAAAATGCAACAATAAATTAGACAAGCAGAATTAAATAACGGTAACATAATGTAGCACGTGTCTCTTGTTATTATTTCCTGCTGTTCCCATTGCTAAACGCTATGTATTGCCCCCCATCGAGTGAACTGTACTCTCCTGATTTCCCTGTTAGCTATGCTGTGATCGTGGGCTGGCTTCTTGAACTATACTGGAAGATTTATCTCATTTTCCTTTCTGTGTCAAGATAGGAAGCAGAAGCTAGGGGACAATCAATCAAGAGGTAAAGTATGCTCTAGAACGCAACCTCAAGGTTAGGAGAAGTCAGGGAAGATCTGGGCATGTACCAATGTTGGTCCTGACAGGCGCTTGTGCCCACCAAGACACAAGGAATTTCAGGGTCCAGATGCAATTAGTCTGGTTTTGATTCTTAGGATGACAATTGTGTGTCTGGCTAAAAAATACCCAGTTCTGTAGAAATCGTTGCTGTAAATGCAGAGATCTATTCTGCATGCCAGATGACACAAGTTTACAAAAAAGCTTTTCTTGGGGGCAGGAACAGGCTTTATAAGTCATCAATTCACCATTCTGCTTTCTTTAAACTATTGCACCCAGATTAAGACACATTCATTTACAAAGCTTCTGTTAGGGATGGAAAGCAAACCCCCAAACCACAGATGCCATATTTGACAAAACAAGACATTTTTCCTTAGGCATGTGACTATAGCTTTTCATTTTAGTATCATTCTTCCTACTTTGTCCTCAGGGAAAATCAAGAAGAGTTGACAAACTTCACATACACATCAGTAACCCAGCATTGTATTTCCAGGACAGATGGCTCAGACAGCTCATCTATTCAACTCATAATGAACATAGTCACCTCTTGGAGTATTCTTACATCAAGTATTCCCCTTTCTGTGGGCACTCAATTGAATTAAATTCAACAATGTACTTTTACCAAAAAAGTGTTGCTCTTTTGCAAAGGTCCATCCTTCCTATCTCTATCAATAATATTTCAGTCCAACTCTAAGCCTTGATCTTAAATGACTATGCCTTCTGCAATGAGGATCAGCAACCTCCAATGTACTTTCACTACACTATCTCGAGTTTCTTCCCACTGCCTATGAAAGCAAGTCTAAACAGGGGTGGACCCAGGCTTTGTGAGGCCTGAGGTTTATACATTTTGGTGGTCCCCTAGCATCTTGCAGAACTTCCAACATTTCTCACACGGGAGGTCAGAAAGGTATGTCCCTATGTGGTGATAGTGGGGAATTCTGACTTGGCAATCTCAAATTGCCAGGGGAAAGTCTTAAAATTATAGATCACAACTTTCTGAGATTGATTGTTGAGCTTTTAACTTGGTCCAAGACACAAAGATTAACAAGAACAAACCTTTGTGGAGTCTTTCTATCTACAAGCTACTATGTTAAGCAATGTACATTTATTATTATTCATAACCATATTATGAGGTAGATATCCTAATTGTGCTCATTTTTGCGGATGGAGAAACTTGGACTGGGAGAAGTTAAGAAGCCATGATTCAGGATTTGAATTCAAGCAGTTTGACCTCAGGGCGTGTGCTCCCAACCAGAATGCCACGCTGGCTCCTGGGAAGTAGAGCTCTTCCAGGCGATCTTTTTCCCTTATGTATTATTTCCTCCAACTTTTTAAAGGTATGAATAAATATCCCTCAACCTGGACAACTGAAATAATGGGAAGAAAGAATGGTGATGATTATGAGAACAGCAAATATGTGAATAAAATTTGGGAGTACAACCCAAAAAATTTCACCACCAAATACCCATAAAGTAAATGAGCATGCTCATAACTCTGTTAGACATGAATATACTCATTCATGTATGCAACACGTACTCACATCTCCCATGGGCCAGCCACTATAGGTGCTGAGTTAAATAATGGAGAGTCCATGACCCATAGGCGCTCACAATTTGGTGGAAGAAAAAGAAAGTCAAAAACTACATGATAGATTGTTCATGCAAACATCAATTAACCATATGACTTTTAATAGTGCATTTCTCACTGCCCTATTGAGTCTTCATCACATAAATACATGAGTTAGAAGATTAGGGTCCTGGTAGATTGCCCTGTGGATGAGATGTCCTAAGCCTATGCTTCCCCCACCACTTTCCTTCCCATCGCTTAGTTTTAAGGGACCTTGGGCTATTTCTGCAAGAGCTGCCATCTCCCATGGACAGTCACCTAGAGACATATCCTTGTGTACCCCAGTCCCTGTTCTAAAAGATACCATGGAACAGTGGTTTTCCAAGCTGAGCTCTCCCTGCCTTCATCCCAGTAAGGGGTTGGGAAGTTGAAGGAATGAGACTCTGGGCTTCCTACCCTTCTTAAAACAAATGGATTTCCTCTAGTAATTGGGATTTTGTATAACCTTCCTCTGAAGAAATGACTCTGTAACCTAAAACATATTTGAAAATCACTGTGGCAAATGCTAACGAGTTTGAGGAAATGAACTTCTCTTTGAGACAGAGAGAGCATTGGAACCTTCCACCATTTTAGTTCATGAATATCCAGAGACATAAACTAGAAAACTGAACTACAGGGGAATGGAGAGAGAACACTTCTAAAGACCTCAATAGCTAAGAATGGATCGAATAGAAGGGAAAAGAAGGAATAAAGAACAAAGTTAGCAACTGGGGGAAGTCAGATTATATTTGGTCTTGAAAGAGGGAAGGACGATAGGCAGATTAGGGAAAGAGGAGAAGGGAATGAAGGAACAGGTAGATTCATGGCCAGATAGTGTTCAAGGCCCTGAAGTTTTGATGCTATTCTTCCAAGCACACATACACTCTGTCACCAGCTACTCCAAAGGATAGGCCTTCAGCTGGAAGCCACATTTTGGTCAGCCTAAGGCTGTTCTCTGGCTTCAGAAATCAGGAGGAAGTCTGAGAAGAGTATCTAAGTCCACCAGATCCATCCTTAATCTTAATAGACTAAAGTAGACTTACTTTCAGCTCTTCATGAGCAGACACAATGTGACAAGAAGTACTTTAGGGGCAACTGGGACCTGTTCGGTAGAATAGCAGTTATCAAACCTTATTGTATCAGGCCCATTTGGGAAGGTTTTTAGAAATCCAGATTCCCCAGTTCTGTTCACAGAAAAATTCTGACTCAGCAGGCATGGGATAAGGCTCAAAATCTCAATTTTTAAATAAATGCTCCAAATGATTCTGACAAGGATCTGCCTCTGGGACCACACTTTGGGGACTCTCTCCCTGGAGAGGCCATGGTTTATGTGCTAAAATCATTAACCAGACCTTCTTCAGGAAAGAGTGGTGCTGGTAAACCCCACTGGATCAAAACTGTTCACCCAGGCCCCTGCTTCATATGCAGCCTTTTGTGGTTATTATCATACATGAATTTCTCTCACATTCTGAGATTAGCCCATCTGCAAACTCAAGCACCTCCCAACTGTAGAATCGCCTCTATGCTATTGGATTAGGTCTGACAAGGCCAGGCTAATAGTCTCAGCACGTGCAGCTTTTTACCAGTCCCAGACTAAGCAGCCTGTCCTTTCATCTCTGCTTTTAGCCCTCGGTAGCTATGCTATTACAAAACTCAATTTAGAATTTCACTCTCCAAACCAGACCTACAGACCTTGTTAGAGCATTCACAGAAGCTAGCCATAGAGCAAAGTGAGAAAAACACTTTCAATTCTCACTCTCTTGTTTCCAATAGATTATAAATTTGTGAAGAAGTGAGCGGTAAAGATGAAACATTCTGAGCTTTGTCTTGACCCAGGGGGTAATTGCTTTGCAAAATATGAAGGAAAACAAAAACACTACTATATTAAAAAGAGAGGAGGACAGATCTATTGGCTAAAATAAAATGAAATGATTTCTATAAGCCCATTTTCCCCCACAATTATCATAAAGGGTCAACAATGTGCCTTAAGCCTCTCGGTCAGCCTTTCACACAGCTGGTCTAAGTTGAAGAGTCCAGGGAAGGTGGCCGCACTCAGACACTTGCTGCTAAAAGCTCCTTCATTCCTTTACTTAACAAGGTACTGTTTTAAAATTCAAATACCCTTAGGCTATTTGAGAGTTAGTCTATCAGTCATGTGTATCAGTCACAGGTAACATAGTATAAATTAATATTCAGCTTCTGATAAACTTTGAAAGACTAGGATTTCAGAATCAAGGAGCTTGATTTTACCAGCAAGGCTCTTTGTGAGAATATAGCCAAGAAATCAAATGGTTTTTCCAGTTTTCCAGTTTGTAAATTAAGTAAGAGCTGGAGGAGGGTCCGCCATACTTGTTGCCTGCCTCTCTTCCCAAAATTAGGCGAGATTCTTGCTCCAGTGAGCCAGATCTGAGCAGGACCTACTTTCCAGTATGTGCCACTTACTGTTGTCATATTGTCGATAACAGCTAGGTATAAAAGATATGGGTATGAGTTTTCATTTACTCATTCTCTCATCCAGATACTGCTGAAAAATAAAAACTTCCTTCTGGCTTGTCCTCCATTTGCAAAGATTTGCATCCTTTGCTCTGATCCTCAAACCTGATTTTCAGGAAAGCTATCTATTGTCAGAGGATCTCCTTTCTTTTATATGCCAGCATGTGGGAGTATAAAGCAGTACCTCTCTATAAAGATGTACCTTTCAAATATGGGTCAATAGTGCCGTAATCTTCTGCTAATATTATTAATAATTTTTTGAGGCCTAGAAGAGTGGTACTCAAAATGTGGTCTGGGAGCCCCCAAACCCTTTCAGAAGGTCTCTGAGGTCAAAATTAATTAAAAAAATAAATTTGCATTTTTCATTCTCATTCTTTCACATGTCATGTGACATGACATTAGCTATAGCAGCAGATGAATGAGCAAGCAGATACAAAAATCCAACTGTCCTCAATTAAACCAAACATTAAAGAAATTTGCAAACATATAAAACAATGTCACTCTTCTCACTATTTCTTTTGTTTTTCAAAATGTAGTTATTTTTCATTAGAAGTATGTAATTTATGTTTACAGATAATATGCTTACTGTTATTTTTAAATGAACGAATAAATATTTAAAATTTTTCCATTTTAATTTCTAATACAGTAAATATCAATAGATGTAACCCACAAATATGCAGGCTCTTTGGGGTCCTCAATAATTTTTAAGGGTGTAAATGGGTCCAAAAATGATGAGAACCATATGAGGCACATTACATAGACTATGTTATTCTTTAGAACAACCCTACAGGCAAAGATTATTATCTTTGTTTTATAGAAAATGAAACCAAGACATAATGGAGTTAGATAATTTGCCCAGAATCAAACCGTCAGACACCAAAACCCATGATCTCTCCTCATGCTCTCTTGTTGCTCTTATTAAAGCTGGCCTTGTCTTTGGCTTACTTATGAGACTGAACATAGAAACAGACAATGCGCAGACCATATATAAAAATAGAACTTGGACCCACAAACTGCAACAATCTGTCCAGGAAACCAGCCCCTTTATATCCAGTAAGCAACCAAGGATGCCAGTCTGCTGTAAGTCAGACTTGCAGGGCTAGATTGCTACTTCTAGAGACAATCCACGAAATGAAATAATTTCTGTAACAACTGACCCAAAAAGGTCAGTACTTGATTAATTAACTGACAACTTGTCCCTGAGGCCAACTTAGGACCTTCAAAAAAAAGCCAAACATGCATCCCTAACCAATCATAAAGGATGCCCCACTTCTAGTTAGCTCGTCTACCATGTCTCCTGCTAATAGCCTCCAACCAGTGCATACCTGGAGACGTCCCTTTCCACCACTAGAAGGCTTTCCCACTTCTCTGCCTGCCTTTCACTTTCTGACAAAATACAAGTGACTGTGGCTGACTCCCTGGCTGTATCAAACTCAATATAAATGGCCTTTGCTCTCCTCATTGGGTTGCTCTCCGTGTATCACCCTACTTGCTGTGATACCATTATCCTGTAAGTCACCGGAAGATAGGAAGCATAGGAACCCTTAGTTCCCTCTCCTCCAGGGTTTAGCACTTTGCACAACACATAGTAACCACTATGCCTGGTCCTTTAGGACAAAGTTATGTTGACGAGTGTGTCACTAAAACACAGTGACTGCCTGATTATGCGGCTATTCTCTCCACACTGCCCAGCTCAGGAGGGGTGTACCCACACAAACCCCCACATCACTGATTCCCAGACATTTGGGCTTCTAAGACCAAAATAATATAAATAATAAATAAATACAGGGGCGCCTGAGTGGCTCAGTTGGTTAAGCGTCTGCCTTCAGCTTAGGTCGTGATACCAGGGTCCTGGGATCGAGCCCCACATCGGGTTCCCTGCTCAGCGGGAAGCCTGCTTCTCCCTCTCCTACTCCCCCTGCTTCCCCTGCTTGTGTTCCCTCTCTCGCTGTGTGTCTCTCTGTCAAATAAATAAATAAAATCTTTAAAAATAATAAAATAATAATAAATAAATACAAACGGGTATTGTATTTATGAGGACTGCCATATTTTCCCCCCAGAAAGGTTTAAGAAGAAACGCATCATCTATTAGATTACCAAAAGAGTGGGAAGGAATTAAAACAAATAATATTACTTTAATGTTATAGGTTTCATAAAATTGAATAATTTAGCTTTATGAAAAAAATACATTGCCTTGTTCTTCCTTTGGAGACACATGTGTTAGAGGTCAGCATGGGTCATAGTTCGCATTTGGGAGGGAACATGCTTATGCAGCCTCACAGAGCAAATGGTAAACTCTGAATTCTTCAACTTGTGTAGCACACAGGTTTTCCTGGCCTCTCTGTGACTAAACCATACTTCCCAATGGCTTTTGTTGCCCAAGTTCTCAGACCATTTGTTTTCCCTTTTCAGAGAATACTGAAGCACCTCTAAGAGGATTAGATAAAGGCCCTGGGCTCACCGGTATTTTTTTTTTTCCACACAGACACTCATTCAGTTTTGAATGAATATTAATGGATTTCCTTCTGAAGCAGACATTAATGGCCATATATGTGTTCAAAGTGCCAACTCATTAGCAATATCTTGCGTTTCAGTAGAATTATCCAATGAATGCCCACTGGAACAATAAAGGAGGACCATGTGGATAGTGAAAGCAAACAAAAGAGAAGTTTGAAATGTACCATATTACTCAAATTATCAGGAGTATGAACATACGAAGACAATGCCATGTAACGTCTATAATTTAAATTCTTCTACACCTTCTTATTTAATAAATGAATTGTTTTATATGGAAAATATTAACCCAAAACTATCTTTTTGGGATGCCTGGGTGGCTCAGTCAGTTAAGCGTCTGCCTTCGGCTCAGGTCATGATCTCAGGGTCCTGGGATTGAGTCCCGCATCGAGCTCTCTGCTCAGTGGTGAGTCTGCTTCTAATTCTCCCTCTCTCTCTGTGATCTCTCTACTCTCACTTTCTCTCAAATAAGCAAACAAAACTCCTTCTTCATTGTGCTAAATACCCACTTCACCCAGTTCCATCTTACTCTGTGCTATAGGCGCCTAACTTCAGCGAATTGCTAAAACAAAGCTCCTTTGCTGGCTACCTGGGGGCTCAGCCAATGAAAGGTACGGGTAAAAAGTCAGAGGGCAGGAGGAATGAGAGATCTAAGTGTTTCTTCCCTTGGCTATTTCTCTGCTGAGCGATTGACTGGCAGAGGCTGTGTTATTCAAAAAGACCAAGGCTACACAAGATGTCCATCAACAGATGAATGGATAAAGAAGATGTGGTATATATATATACAATGGAATATTATGCAGCCATCAAAAGGAATAAGATCTTGCCATTTGCAATGACGTGGATGGAACTGGAGGGTATTATGCTGAGCGAAATAAGTCAAACAGAGAAAGACATGTATCATATGACCTCACTGATATGAGGAATTCTTAATCTCAGGAAACAAACTGAGGGTTGCTGGAGTGGGGGGTGGGGTGGGAGGGATGGGGTGACTGGGTGATGGACACTGGGGAGGGTATGTGTTTTGGTAAGCGCTGTGAATTGTGCAAGACTGTTGAGTCTCAGATCTGTACCTCTGAAACAAATAATGCAATATATGTTAAGAAAGAAAAAAAGAAGAAGAAGAATGTAGCAGGAGGGGAAGAATGAAGGGGGGGAAATCGGAGGGGGAGAAGAACCATGAGAGACGATGGACTCTGAAAAACAAACTGAGGGTTCTAGAGGGGAGGGGGTTGGGAGGATGGGTTAGCCTGGTGATGGGTATTGAGGAGGGCACGTTCTGCATGGAGCACTGGGTGTTATGCACAAACAATGAATCATGGAACACTATATCTAAAACTAATGATGTAATGTATGGGGATTAACATAACAATAAAAAAATTAAAAAAAATTAAAAAAGACCAAGGCTACAATCCACAGGACCTCTTCAGCCTCTTCTACCTCTCCAGCTATGGCTCTTTCTGGTTCCCTTTCCATCAGTCCAAGGTGGTGGTAATAGCCCTGGGGTCTGCACCATCCCTTATTGCTTCTCTAAATCCTACAGATACCTTTGTAAAATCAATAAACTCTCCAAAATTGTCCGGTGTGTTTCTCTCCCAAACACTGTTGATACACTCATCCACTTCAACTCTTTTTAATTTTGTGTCTCCTTTTTATTTTTATTTTTAGTTTATACTCTGTAATCTTGCATATGATGCTTTATAGACATTCTAAGATTGACTAAGTTGTTTTCAAAGATTGTAAACTTTTTGACGCTGGAGACCATGGCTTCCATTTCCTCGTGTCCATTAGCACGTTGAGCAAAGTGATCTGTATCAACTGATGCTTGGGTTGCTATTTCTTTTAACTTGCTGGTTGGCTTATCACAGTGGCAATGCCCAGGACTAGCAAAGGTAGTGTTATGAGAGCAGAAGTTGAAGGGAAAATAAGAGCATTCCTAACTGAAAATAAGTGTTATCCAGCTTGGGAAATGCTGTGCTTTTTCCTTAAATCTGACTTGAGAAATAAATATGGAGTAATTATAATGCTTCATTGGCCCCCAGATTTCAGCTGTGTTTATATAATGCCAGAACAACTGGTCAGTTCGGTATCACTTAATTTTTTTTAGGATTTTATTTATTTATTTGACAGAGAAAGAGAGAGCACAAACAGGGGGAGCATCAGGCAGAGAGAAAGGGAGAAGAAGGCTCCCCGCCGAGCAGGGAGCCCAATGCAGGACTCGATCCCAGGACTCTGGGATCATGACCTGAGCCGAAGATAGCCGCCCAACTGACTGAGCCACCCAGGTGCTCCATCATTGTTATTTTTCTGATGATTTGTTTAAAGTGATACTGAACTGGGGCGCTTGGGTGGCTCAGTCGGTTGGGCAACTACCTTCGGCTCAGGTCATGATCCTAGGGTCCTGGGATGGAGCCCCGCATCAGGGTTCCTGCTCAGTGGAGAGCCTGCTTCTCCCTCTCCCTCTGCCTGTCGCTCTGCCTACTTGTGCTCTCTATCTCTCTGTCAAACAAATAAATAAAATCTTAAAAAAAAAAAGAAAACAATGACACTTGGTGACACAGACATAATTTACAGCTTAAATCAGAAGCTGTCAGTATCACTAGGCAATATCCTGAGGAAATTATGACCCAGTGTTTTAATAAGAGCTCTCCATGATTTCAATGATTTATAATTGTTTTTGCTATAGGGAAGGATATTAATTTCATGAGCACTTAAACAAGCTGTATGGGTTTGCCTTCCCTGCGCAGTTGATGACTTTATCTAAATTATGGCTCTAAATACCACAAAACACCTCACTTGGGCATATCAAAATTTCCTCTGGGCTGGTGAGAGAAACCCAGGTGTCCTAAAGATGCTTCACCTTGTCAGTCTGCTTGGATATTTCATTACCGTGTTAGAACACCAAAATTAAGTTCTTCGTATAAATGTCTACCTACATTGGAACTAGAAATTTATGGCTCAAAATGCCTATTTACAGTTACAGAAAGTATGGAGTTAGACAGATGAGGTCAATATTGGTAAAATGAAGGTTGAGAGAAAAAAAATTACTTCTTTATTGAGCACACACAATGCGTCAGGTAGTACTATGCTAAGAACTTTAGAAACATCATTTTACTTGCTCTTTACAGAAAGACTATAAGCAAAGTATTTTTCTTTTCCCCAGTTTACAGATAGAAACACTGAGGCACAGAGAAGTTAATTAACTTGCCCAAGGTCACAACACTCATAAGTCTTAGGACTAAAATATGAATTCAGACAGCCTAGCTTCGGAGCCCATTCCTAATGACAAAACCACTACATGATATTGCCATCTTTGGGGAGTTTAGATACAAGTAAGCCTAGAATAGGCCTAAGGTTAAAATAACACCCAAGTGATCAGGCAGATTTAACATTGTTGTTGATAAATACATGGAGATAACAACACAGTAGCAAAGGGAGGCTTCTGAGAGGTCAGTTAGACTTTCCAGCATCCTTACCCTAAAAGTCATGCATGTCAATAAAAAGATCCTCTTACTCTCACTCTGACCCACTGTGATGATCCCAAGTCACCTAATGACAGGGAACGTGATTTTATAAAATGATATCATGGAAGTAAAAAAAATTAGAAGGGCAAAGGAAAGCAACTGAAAACATGAAAGGGGGCAAGGTGATACTGAAGAAAGAAAAACTAGTATAAAATGACCTGAGACCAGGGAAAATATCACTTGGTGACCGCTGAGTGGAGGGATCAGCCCTGAAGGACTCATGCTGATATTCCTGAGAAGCCAAGACAAATTGGCTTCTCTTTCCTGTCCCCCAAGTTAAGTAAATGTGCAACACAAAAAGACTTTCATTACAATGTTTAATTTGTTTCAAGTTTTGGCAATTTAAATATTCAATTATCTGGAACATTGCTTATGCTGAATCCCCATTCTCTGCTACTAAAGCTGGTATTCCCATTTTTAGAAGGTTGGAGAGCAGCAGTCTTGGCTAGAAGTCCCGTAGGAACTGGGATGACTGGGGAATGACAAAAGATAACAATCTGGATGGGATATATGGTCAGGATACATTTCTGGAAAAAATGTACTCCGTTGATTTTGGCTACCTCTTGATTTTTTTTTAATCCAAGAGTTAAAACGTTCAAAGTTACTCTAAAGGCAGTGGGAAAAGCTACATGGCCAGCAGAAAATTATTTAATCTCTCTGAGTCTTGGTTTCCTCATATGCTTAAAAAAATCTATGCTAACACTAACGTTCTGAGGTTGTCGTAAGCATTAAAAATAAAATGTGCTCAGGTGCCTGGGTGGCTCTGCCTTCAGCTCAGGTCATGATCCCAGAGTTCTGGGATCGAGCCCCACATTGGGCTCTCTGCTCAGTGGGGAGTCTGCTTCCCTGACCCTCCCCTGGCTCATGCGCTCTCTCTCTCTCTCTTACTCTCTCTCTCGAATAAATAAACAAAATCTTTTAAAAAATAAAATCTATTTAAAAAATAAAATAAAAATAAAAATAAAAATAAAATGTGCTCAGTGGCTCACCCAGAGAATGACTCAAAAGTGGCACTTACAGAGAAAGGGTGTAACAGAATGGGTTAAGAGAAAAGCCTCCAAAGCTAGGAGGCTCACATTGCGATCTGCTAACTACTTGTTAGCTTGAGACCCTGGGTGAGTTATTCACCTTCTTTGTGCCTCAGTTTCCTCATCTGTAAACTGAAGATAAAAATGGCATCTGTCTCATAGGTTTCTGTGAGGATGGCATGACTTAACACTCATAAACATATTCAACTACACCTGGCACATCAGGGATCACTGAATGTCGTTTGCCCCAGGAATCTGGTGCCCCACCCCAATGTCCCATCTCTATCCCACTGCCCCAACACACCTATGCCCACCCACTCCCACTGTGCACTCCTCTCTTGCAGTTGTAACTGATCCTTAGCAGCCATGTGTGTCTTTTAGTCCCTCCAGACGTGCAGGTAAAATTTCTGCAAAAGCAGCAGTGAACGGCCATGAAGATGACTAAAGATTAAGCTTTAGGATCCTTCCAAGAGGTGTCAGCAATGGGTTCACACAATCATCTGCTTTTTGATACTTTCGCAAAAGGAATGCATTTTTATATCTTGTTCCTTAAAGACGACTGCCAAACTATAAATGCTATAGGTTCCAATAATCTAAATCCACCTGCTCAGAATCTGAACAGTCAAGATCTGATAAACAAAGAGTAAGCAACAAACACTCTATATGAAGCTATGGTGGAAAAAAAAAAACCCAGAAAACAAAAACTCTCACTTTTGAAAGAGGGGCAGGGGAAGGGAGGGAAGGAGAGATAGGGAGAGAGAGAGAGGAGGAGAACAAGAACACTCATCCCTCTTCCTCAATATCCAGCTCCTTCTCACCCTTTGGGTCTCAGCTCAGTTAGCTCATATAAACCTTTCTTGATCATCTAACGAAAACAAGCTCCCCTCCCCTATTGCTGTCTTTCACTTATCAGAGGTTTCTGATTGTTTATCCACAGCACCATCACAATCTAGAGTTTCTGAGTATTTACTTCCAATCTCAAATTCCTTCACAGTGTCTGGCCCATAGTAAAAACTCAATACATGTTGATTGAGTGACCTAATGAGTGAATCAGTGAATACATAATTCTACTTCATTCGTCAGTTCATGTCTCAGATGTAGATGCCCTCGGGAAGCCTTCCCAAAGTCCCCAAGCCTGGGTTAGGCTTCTTTCCTGTGTACCCTATGTTCACGTCTCCAGAGCATTTATCACAGCAGATGGAATTCTCTCTTCATTCTCTACCTCCCCATCCAGTGGTTGGCTCCTATGGCAGATGCTGTATATCCTTTACCATTACATCCCCAGGACCCAGAACAGTGCCTACCCCATAGTAGGCACCCAACAGATATTTGATTTGATTAAATTATTTGATTGGGCATAAAAGTCTACAGGTTGGTACACTATTTTTAGGAAAGAAGAAAACTAACATTTATTGTTAATTTTGTGCCGAGTATTGAACAATTATAAGTATTTGTTATGGAAAATACTTAGCAGGGAAGGGGTGTGGGTGTTTTCTCTCATTTCACAAATGAGTACAGTGAGGCTCAGAGAAGTCAGGGCTTGAGGTCACAGCTAGTGAGATCAGAGTCAGCGTGCGAACCCCAGACCGGCAGAGCCTGAAGTCCCTGCTCATGCTGCTGGACCACTCTGCCCCTTGGGGACACTCATTTCATGACCCACAGGGTGCTCCTTTCTTCTGTTTGTTGTCCTGTCTTCCCACATAGCTGGTTATCTCCACTGGGCCAGGAACAAAGTCTTTACCATTCCTCCCATTTTGTCAATGTTAAGAAAGTGGTTTAAACACAGTGGGATTGAAGGAGTTGCTGATTTCAGCTGCCTGAGAGAGTGAATGTTATCATGCATCTTGACATTTTGCACACAAGCATCAACTTCGTCTCAGGAGTGAAACCAAACATTGCCTTTCTCAATCTCTCAGGGAAAGCAGATGCTAAGTTAGAAGACATGTGAAGGGGGGAAAGAACATACAAACGACAGTACCCAGAATGGTCTTGGCAGCTGCCGCTGGCTTCAGTGGTTCTCTTAAGGAATTTACCGGGGCAGAAAATGTTGGCTCCTTATAAATAGATGAAAGAATCTGAACACCACCCTGAAATCAGTGGGCACAGTGATTAGGCTAAATGAGCACCAAATGCAAAGATTACAGGTGGAAATATTTTCCCATTCCATTTTACTCAGGCTCTTCCTTCCACATACTCTTCTTTATATGCACGTTCCCCAACAGTAGAACAGGCATTCCAGAAATGTACAAGGAGGAAGCTAGTTGAATGTGTTCCAATCCCTCCTGCTGTGTATATCTATGTGTTTTAAACACAGATAATGCACAACCCACTCGTGCTGGTGGATAGTAAGTTAAAAGCAAAACAACTGATTTCTTTCTGCAACCATAAATAATTTCTTGGAACAGGTAATGAAGAATCAGGGGAAAACATGGAGCAATTACATAGTGTGGAAAAAGTACTTGCTAAGGATTAACATGCAGGATTTCAGATTAGATAACCTAAAGATCTCAAAGAAATCACGTGGCCTTCCTGGACCTCATTTACACCATGTAGTCAGTATATATGTGCTTTGGATAGAGTGCCCTGGTGGGAATCCTGTCTCTAACACATTCTAGCTATGACTTTGGGCAAATTCCTTTATCTTTCTGATTCTCTGTTTCTTCATCTATAAAATCGGGCTAATAATACCACCTTCCTTCATGGAGAAAAATAAATTCTAAAATGCATACAAACATGAAGTGCTTACTCTGTGGGTCAAAACTGGGTTCAAGAAATGATGCTCCATCAGTCATATCATCAAATGAGGGGTTAAGCCAGAAAACGTGTAAGAACTTTTCCTGACCCAACTTTCTAGGTCTCCAAATACTCAGACCCAGAAATGCACAGAGCCTGTGGCAAGAGTATTTGAAATCACAAACATTTGTCAGAGTATCAATGACAGAGAGTCAATGACAGAAGCCATCCTGGGGCTCCAAGAACCTGCCTTCTGTATTAAGGATGTCTTTCATTTTCTGTATTCTGATGTTTTGACACCTGGGGCCTTGTGGACTCAGGAGGGACAGCCCCTCTCAGAGTTAGCCAATTCCTGGAGACATTAAACAACTCACAGGCAGCTCATTTTTCAAATGCAAATGAATGAATCCAGAGCTCTGAACCCCCAACCACCTCCCTTACTGGGCTCTCCCACTTTGGGCCACTCTCCACCTACCCTAATCACCCCAGGGCCAGGTGCCAGAAAACCAGGGACAGCATCTATGCCCCCCAGGGTCTGCTGAAATTCTTCAAACTAACAATCCTAAACCTGCTGACCCTGCTGTACCCATTCCCACCACAGAAACCACAATAGAGGCTCTTGTCACACACACCCACCCACCTCCTGACCCACCCTGGTGATTCCCCTCATTCCCCTTGGGCCCCCCAGCCCATGCCTCCTTCTCTTGAGTAGACTCATGCATCCATGAGTATAACAAACTATGTTTTCAATGGCAGTTGTCTCCAGATCTGTTGGCCCTGCCATACTTAAATGATAATAAAACCTTAAAACACTGTTTTCCTCCATGCCTAGGGAAGCAGGGCTTGTTAGCTTTCTCTGGGTTTCCGAGTCTTCTCTTGTATTAGATTCTAACTAGTTACACCCTGCAACACGGTTACTATATGGAATCAGAATCCCCTTTACTTGCATGTGGTCCAGCAGCACATATTTGACAAACAGATGGCACCTTTGTGAAAAGGAAAAGGTGCCCGTCAGGGAGAGCAGAAGTCTTAACAAGTGGCACTCCAGCTGGAGAACAGCCCCACTTGACCCTGTGGCTGGTGCCCTTGACCACTGTATAACTGTGTGTATCTGTGTGCGGCAGCCCTAGACTCTGAACATGCTGAGAATCAGTTTCCAATTAAGTCAGCCTGGCCAGAGCTTCAGAAATGAAGAAGGGATGGAGATGGGGAGAGAGGAAGAGAGGAAGAGAGGAAGCTGAAAGACAAGGAGTGATAAAGGGCAATGCAAACAGTAATGCCCTCTGCCTCCTGCTTACCTACCCCCGGCCCATTTAAACCTATTATTACCTAACTAAGCTATGGCTTTTTCATTTTTTTTTTTCAGATTTTTTTTTTATTATTATGTTATGTTAATCACCATACATTACATCATTAGTTTTTGATGTAGCGTTCCATGATTCATTGTTTGCGTATAACACCCAGTGCTTCATGCAGAACGTGCCCTCTTTAATACCCATCACCAGGCTAACCCATCCCCTGTCCCCCTTCCCCTCTCGAACCCTCAGTTTGTTTTTCAGAGTCCATAGTCTCTCATGGTTCGCCTCCTCCTCTGATACCCCCCTTCATTCTTCCCTTCCTGCTATCTTCTTCTTCTTCTTCTTTTTTTTTTTTTTTAACATATAATGTATTATTTGTTTCAGAGGTACTGGTCTGTGATTCAACAGTCTTGCACAATTCACAGCGCTCACCATAGCACATACCCTCCCCATAAGCTACGGCTTTTTCAAGTTAAGTCTTCATTCGTTAGAGTGAACTCTGATTTTTAGACTTAAATAATGCAGACCCAACTGAAAAAGGATACCCATGTGCTTTCTTTAAACAAGGAAAGTTGCCATTTATTCAGGGGAACCACACTGTCAAGTCTGGCTATCTACAGAGTCTAATTTCAATAATTGCCAGCACTTCTTGCTTTGCAAATTGCTATAAGCCTCAATGCTCTCATACTAGTAATCTAGATACTAAAAATAAATACAGGTGATATTCATCTTAGTGATTGATGCTCTATTATTTTTCAATCTTCTCATTGGGAAGACATCCACCTATATAGGCTTTCTCAAAGCTAAACTATTTTTAAAATTAGAAGCAAAATTATACAGACCCCAGCTGTGAAATAGTTTTCTCCAATTAAAGTGAAAAACCACACTAAATTCTCTCCAATATATTCATAATAGCATTAAGCAGACATACAAAAAAAAAAAAAAGAAAGAAAGAAAGAAAAGAAAAGAAAAGAAAGAATCAGACCAAGTACTTGGAATCTCTAAAATTTTCAAAATTTTTGATTTGAGAATCATAAAAATGATAATAAAATAAAAATGCAATTAGAAATGTTAACTCAGTGAAGGATAAAGGGGTTCATAAATATATTAATGGAATACAAAGTTTGTAACTAAGTACAAATTAACAATGATATTTATTCCAAGGCTGTAATGAACTTCGACACAGAGGAAGTGTAACATGCCCAGGAAGAAATGTCAGTGTTTTCTAGTAGCTGTTAAAATGCTTTACTTGAATGTGGACTGTTAAAAATCCAGTGAGCAATCCAGTTTGTAGACTCAGAAAACCCCTATGCAGCACAGGCAAAAAGCAAACGATTAAGAGGAAAACAGGGGAGTCTTCCTACCCAGGCTCCTCCTCCTGATATATTAGAAATACTACTTGAAATCTGGCATCAAGTTTGATGTTCCTGTGCCTGGTGGATTCCACTGGCAACCAAGCAGATTCATCACAGTGGTCACAACGTAGCACTTACCTTGACTTGACAGTGAACTTGGTATAGTAGCAATCAGACTGGCTCAACTAGTGGGAGACCTGCTCTGGCACTGATTGTAAGGTAAGGCCAAATATTTACCCTCCCTATGTCTTGGTTTCCTAACCTGGAAATAGTCTTATTCATGGACAGTTTAAAACTAATAAAGTAATCGGAATCATATCAACAACCTCAGCCTGTCTGGGTAAAGATATGGAACTTTCAGCCCCCAACCCCAACCCCAACCTCTGGGAGGGGAGAGGTACTGGAGACTGAGTTAACCACCAATAGCCAATGATTTAATCAACAATGCTGATGTAACAGAAGCTCCATAAATATCCTAAAAGATGAGGTTAGGAGAGCTTCTGGGTTGGTGAACACATCAAGGTGCTGGGAGTATGGCATGCCCAGAGAGGGCATGGAAGCTGCGTCTACCCTCCTTCCCTGAAACTGCCCTATTCTCTTCTGTTTGGCTGCTACTGAGTTCTATCCTTTATAATAAACAGGTAATAGTAAGTGAACTGTGAGCTATTCTAACAAATTATCGACTCTGAGGGGTGGAGTAATGGGACCCCCCAATTTAGAGCTTGTAGGTCAGAATCAGAAGCATAGGTAGCCCAGACTTGTGAGTGGAGTCTGAAGTGAGAGAGGGCAGTGTGGCGGAACGGGGCCCTTTATCTCTGGGGTCTGTGCTAACTCCACATAGTTAGTATCAGAATTGAATTAAATTGTAGGACAGCTAGTTGATGTCTACAGAGAACTGAAGAATTGACTGGTCTAGAAAACCCACACATTTGGTGTCAGAAGTGTGAGGAGGAACAGACTTTGTAGTATAAGCTAAGATGATTGTGGATACCCGAATGAGTCAGTTACAAATTAATGTAAGTACATAAAAATACCATAAGCTGGGAAAAATAGTTAATAGGTTATTAAAATACTATGAGATAAAAAATCATCAGTGCCAAGTATATTCCCAAATAAATGATTTGTTAAAATGGTTAAATGCTAAAAACTGTACACAGCTAAATATTTTCCAATATACTTACATGACAGCATAAAGCAAAGATCCCTAGAATTACTATAGTTATACCTATACTTAGGCATACCACCCTATTACTCTTTTAGGTTTTGGTATTTGTTTGTTTGTTTGTTTGTTTGTTTGTTTTTACCCTATTACTCTTTATCCTATCATCCTCGGCATACCTAAATTCATTAAAATGGCCAAACTTTTTCAAAATTTTCTTCATTTAAGGTTGCCATCATTTAAGATTGCCATATTCAAAAAACACCACCATATTCAAGAAGACTTCTTAATTATGGCAGCTTGGTAAAGGGGAACAAGCCCAAGCATTAGTACCTGATAGACCCATCCTGAAATCAGCCACTCATCACATGATCTTGGGCAAGCTACTAAACTTGTCTCACCTTCAGATTTCTCAAGGCAAATAAGAATAATAATAATAAATGCAAAGTTGGATTGTTGTGGGAATTAGAGCTAAAGCAAAGATAATGCCTGGCATATGGCAGATGTTCAATAAATGTCAGTTACCTATAATACTTATACAGTTGGTATTTGCTTATAGAAGTTTATAATTACTCCATGAATGTTAATTTCTTTTTCCAACCAACTATAAGTTCAGTGAGCACAAAATCTTTTTATAGTACTTCTTTTGAATGTTTCACAGTCTAGTAGACCAGTTGGTATACAGTAGCATAAAACCCAAATTCACATCCCTAGAATCATAGATACATTAAGAGTTCCTAATAACCCTAAAGAGGAAGAAATGAGACAGCTTTAATTATGAAGATAACAGTGGCCATCAAACTACTGTTATGACTAAGGAGAGGGCAAGGTGGAGGATTCCTGAGTGGCTGACCCCTGAGGGAGTGTGGACATCCACGTAATAGGAGAATGGAAGCCCTTGAGTGAAGTCCTGGGCTGAACTGGGCTGTGAAGAGAGTTGGAGGTTTTGGAAGAATGGTGGATTATGGAAGATTAGAGACAAATTTAAAGAGAGTTGTATGTCAGGGCTTTTTGAGTAAAGGGATGGGGAGGTGAGAAGCATGAGGAAGTATGAGTGTGGAGGCAGCTGAAAGATCTGAGTTAAGCTTAGGGTGGCTTAAAGAAGAGCAATTTTCATCCATGAGTAAGACTTGCACAGAAGTAACTTCATTTCAACCGCCCCAGAAAGGTCAATGAATCAGCTCTGGTCTGGTACTGGCATTGAGTGTTTTGAAGAAAATACATTTGTAAATACGAAATACTTTATAATTCTCAAAAACCATTTATATTATTTGAAATATATCTGTTTTACATTAAGAACAGATAATTATGTACCACTACATTTCTGTTAAAAACCTAGATTGAGAAGTTGCTAGAGATTATTAGACTATGTTGATGTTTTACATAAATGATCACAACGACCATCTTTAAGCATCTGTAAGGTATAAAGCAGTGAGGAGAAACTAGGAGCTGTCAGCCAAAGGAATGTTCTTTTAGTAGCAGAAAAAACACGGTCAGAGAATTGAGAGATGTCTGGTTACAAAATTAATTTAATTTTCAATTCACCAAAGCTTATCAGAGTTAAGGGGCTTTCTTAAACCTGAATATGAAAGTTATTTCGATATGACAGTGGGTTGCCTAAAGCTCAAAAGGAAGAAAATAAATCAGGACCCAAATGTGAAGCAATGAACATAGCTCTTTCTGTCTCCATAGACAGAACTGTGTGTTTAAGTTCCAAAGAGGGACCCTCTCAACAAAAATGACTTTGGGGACTGGAAGAGTAGTGAAGGGGACTACTTTTCCAAGCTCTTAACACCAGTTCTAATTAGACTTGGAAGACTCCAGAGTTAAAAGAAGAAAAAGAGTAAGAGTCTATTGCAAACTTCCTAAAAGGATACCTGTCTGTGTACATACCTACATCTTTAAATTTACTCCTAAGAGCTTTAAGATACTTAAAGGTCACTCAGTTTATACAGATATTTTAATAAAGTGTTATTTATTTTTTAGAAAAGTTTAAATGCTGCACTCTGGGATTTATCTTTCTTTCAACTCTCCCTATTTGAGGAAGGAGATTTATCATCAGTGCTAAAGATCAACCCTGGGGCCAGCACAAAATGGTAGTAGATATCAGAAATGTCTCAGAAGAAGATAGAAAACACCTCTTGGGAGCAAATGCCTTTTTATAGCTCAAGTCAGTTTGAGTGGCAGAGGCACAAATAAACAGGAAAAAGGAGTCAAAACTTACAGTGGAAATGTTCCACACCATTGTACCCATATATTACATGATATACAAAAAAAAATGCTTACTACATAATTCTCTCTTGGTATGGTATGACTAATTTTCATTTCATTCTTATATTACCTTGAACCTATTACCCACATACATTTTTTTTTTCTGTTTCTCACTTGCTATTCTCCTAGTTCTCTCCCAACATTTAGTTGAAGAAATTTTGATCTTCTGCAGCAGTGGAAAGAGGCAGAAAGTTAGCCAAATGGTCTCAAAACTTATTGGGAAATCTTCTGCTTAGAGGAAAACCCTGTTTAAAGTAAATATTTTATTTCATTTGTTTTGTTTTGTTTTGTCTGTGCGCATAAACATAACTCATAGAGCTGAGAAAACAGTCTAGACCACGTTCAAAGTTTTATCTGGAGCTTTATAAAGGGACCAAACCTAAGTTTTCTCTATGTATGATCATTTACCTTCTTCTTTATAGTGCCCAGGACAGCATGCTTCCTATGACCTAAAAGGCTAGATTGACTTTGCCTATTTTGGAGATTACAAAAGTGGAATTGAGGGCTGCACAGACTTGTTCAAGGTCATACAGATGATAAAAGGCAGAGCGTAGCTTCTCATTGATTGTTCCTTCTACCACCAGCACAACACATATTTGGATTTCCTTTCTTCTGAAGACTCTAAGAAGGATCACTTGACAACAAGGCATAATTTAGCCTCCATACCTTAAAGAGGCATCACTCTACTGTCTTTGAAACAGAATAGAATTTTCCAAGCAAAGAACCTGGAAATGGAGCCTATGGACGCCATGGGGACAGAACAAGGCAGAAAGCATTTCCCTTAAATACATCTATGTTCAATGCCCTAGACTGAAGAACATTGTCATTTCAAAGTCACTTACCCAAATCTGAAGCTTGATTCTCTTTTCATTTTTGAATACCGTTTTTACTTTGAAATCTATCCCAACTGTGCTGACGAATGCAGATGTAAAGGAGTCATCTGCATAACGGAACAGGAAAGATGTTTTCCCCACACTGCTATTGCCGATGATGAGCAATTTGAACATGTAGTCGAAGTTCTGATCAGAGGAGTCTTTCTGGCCATACCGGGCATCTTGGGAAGAGGCCATCTGTGGTTAAAAAAAAGAGAGAGAGCAAGAGAGAGACGTGGATCAGTCTTCCATTTGATATGAAGCTAGCAGCACATTCATTATTGGCCTTGCCAGAAACAGATGTCAGACCACTCAGGAGACCAGTTGAGCATCCTCCCCAGTTTTCCTCTGATGCTGGTATCCATGGCAATAATTCCCTGCTGGAAGACAGAACAGCAAATCTTACAGCTCTTTCCAGCTGTGTTGGTGTTTGTCACTGCTCAGCATTCAGAACCAATCAAAGACACCAAAGGAGACATCTATAAGGGTTACATGAAAAGCAAAGATATGAGGAACTGGCCAGAGCATGTGGGCTCTGAAACTTTATAATCCCAGTGACGGACACACCAAAGTGGCTGAACAGCAGGGTGTTTCTTACTGAATTATCTGAATATTAGAGTCCCTCTTATTTCCTAGGAAAGTGCACCCAAAGCATGTATCTATTTCATCTATTAACATCACATTAAAGCAACATCCTAAAATAAATGGCAGTCCCTTCAAATTAAAAATGAGGATGGCAAGTATTTATAGTTCACTGTGAGAAACTTATTTAACCCTAACAACAACCCAATGAAGTAGGTTCATATGCAAATGAGAAAATTGAGGCTCAGAGTTATTAAGTAATGTGCTCAAGTTCACACAGGTGATGAGTAGTAGAAGACAGAATTCAAATCAGGTAATGTCGTGACGGGGCTCACGTTCTTAACCTCTACCCTAGCTCTCAATGATGACTAGGGAAATATGCACATGTGCTCTAAAAGACAGTGTAGGAAATATTCATTATGAAATGCAACACTGAAGAATCCTAGCTGGGTTCAAACCTAGGCTCTACCATTTCCTGGCTGTGTGACTTTGGGTTGGTTTATTATTTTAAAATGGTGTGTCTCAGTTTTTTCTCTTACATGAAATGGGAAAAAAATATTATCTAACTTGGAACATTTGTAAAAGAATAGATGATATATCTGTAAAGTAGATATGTGAAGCACCTAGCATAGCATAGAGAATGATCTTTATTATTAATTATAAATGCTTTATATGGATGTTGATTTTTTTCTCACTTTTTTGATGATCACCTAATATCACCAAAGTTGATGCTGCATTACTTCTTAAGGATTTTATTCATTTATTTTAGGGACAGAGAGAGAGAAAGAGCAAGCAGGGGGAGGAGCAAAAGGGGAGGGAGAGGGAGAGAATCTCAAGCAGACTCTGGGCTAAGCGTGGAGCTAAGGTGGGGCTCGAACCCATGATACTGAGATCATGACCTGAACCAAAACCAAGAGTAGGACACTCAACCAACTGAGCCACCCTGGCACCCAGTGATGCTGCATTACTTCTAAGTGCCATTCGGCTCAAAAGAAGTGTTTAGATGGTGAATCCCACTGATTAGTGCATTTACTTACATTTTCTGATGCTATGAATTCTTTGGCAATTGCTGTGGCATCCAACATACCCCAACATAGTAGCCACTAGTCACAAATACCTCCTTATATTTAAATTAATTAAAATCACATAAAATTTAAAATTCAGTTCCTTAGTCACACTGGCCACATTTCATGTGCACAATAGACAATAGCCACAGGTGGCCAGGAGCAACAATACTGGACAGACAGGTACAGAGCACTGGCATAACTGCAGAAAATTCTATTGGGCAGTGCTAGGCTAGACAGATAGTCTTTTTTTCATTTCCAATAAAATCTGATCAATAATTATCTTTCTCTTGGGGAAGGTGGCCAAGAGAGAAGCCTAAGAAGATAGTAGAATGCTTGAAACAGTAAATAGTGCTCAAACTCATCTAAGACAACATCAGCTGTTGAAGTCACATGTGTTGTGTTTATAAACAATTAAGGCAAAGGGGGAAAAGGGGGAAAAGGAGATGGTGAGATAAACATATCCTCTTTCTGCAAATACTTAGTGCCAGTAAGGGAACACAATTATATGTATAAGAATATAAGAATAAGGACAAACAGAAAATCTGTATGTATTATTAAATTTAAGGGCAATACAAATTTTAATTGCATTGTACACTTATTAAATACCAGCTTAAGCATTTGTCTTTTTAAGTCCATGTAACCACACCGATGTCTTCAATAATTACAACTTGGAATGAGTGCTGGTGAGCGAAACTGGGCCACGACAACAGGCAGATATTATGATTTTCCCTTCTGGGCCAGGCATCTACATGCTAAAGTAAACCTCCCCCAACACAAGCAGCCAGCCAAGGACAAAAACAGGATTATAACTGTGGACTATAAGTTTGAACAATGATGTCTTGCTCTGATGACTTCTGAAGCCCCAGAAAGTCAGGAAACTGTTTCATGTGGCACCCCCATTCCCACAGACATAGTCCTTTCACCAATTAATACAACCCTCCTCCCTATGGAAGTGCTAAGTTCAGCCAAGCCTGCAAATGGCCTTTATTAAGATCTTTTATATGAACCAGCCCAGATGTTAGGTTCTGGGTTAAGAATGTTCAGCTAAGCCACAGTCAGAAAATAGACACTACAACCTTCCTAGAGCTGCCCATACTCAGCCTGATAGCCTACCATATATTGCATCCCATCACTATAGGGTGGTATCCAACTGAGTCCTGTGGATCTCCAGGATGCCTCACAAGAAAATGTGACCGACAGCTGCTATCAATCCCAAGTCCTATTCCAAAAGTGGATTACAAAACCTGCAGCAATATCAACATCATCAACATATAGACTTTTTGAATATAGTTATAGAGATTTAGATGGAGAAAACCATATTGGGGATTTCTCTGGCATGAGAAATTGAAGATGTTTAATTTCAAGGGCTGATAGACCCTGCGGTGTCAGCAGCAAAGAAGGTGGTGGGAGCACAGAACGTGTCTAGGATGAAGGAGGACAAAGCTGGTAAACAGGTGTATCCAGAGCCTCTACAGGACTAATTAGAAGAGTTTCCTAACATGCTATTCTTGGAGATAATTTTTTTAACTCTTTCTTGATTTATATACCCAGTAAGATTCATAAAGAACCAAAAAAAAAAATGTGCATTGGGAATGCATAGGTCTTTCATTAAAATTCAGAATGATGAAATACATCCTGGCCCAGAGGATTGAGAAAGAAACTTCCCTAATCTTACTGAGAATGGAAATGAAGTGGTTTGACAGCATATGAATGTCAAAGACACTTGTCTTCATTATGTCAATTTATTGACACTTCGAAATACTAAGTCGTGTGAACATTTTCATAGTTTTCATGGAAAAATATAGCTGATATTTGAAAACATGAGTACATATGAAGTAACCTCCCAGAAAGTAAATCAGATTTCATAAAAGATATATAAAAGATAACTCTTGAAAAAAAGATGACTCTTTAAATTGCATTAATCTTGAATTAATTAAAAAAAAATCAGGGAGTTGGAAAGAATCTTCAAAGTAGTCCAACTTTCTACTCATTCCAAGAGTTCCTTCTGCTGGCATCTCAGCATCTCAAGTTAGTATTCTAGCCAGGCCCTTCACACAGAGTGACAAAAAGTCTACTACGAGGTTGTGAAGTACCATATTCCATTGCTGAACAACTGCAATTTTTATAAATTTCTTTCTTAAAGTTAAAATCTCCTTCCCTATAGCTTCTTCCCATGTGTTCTAGATTCTGCCTTATAAATCAAGGGAGTTGATTCCTCTCCCATCTGAGAGAACTTCAGGTGACTGAAGGAACAAATCACAGCCCCATACACTTTCTCTCACTTGGATGATCCCAACTGCCTTACACTTTTCCCCACACAAGTCATGTCGGAAAAATCCCCCATGTCCTGTTAGATTAACTGACATCTCTCCAGATGTCAAAGACCCATGTGTGGCTCCCGAAATTGGTCACAATATTCCAGATACAGTAGTGCAGAGTAAAATGAGACTATTATATTTTATCACAGCTCACTTAATTAGGTCTCCTCAAATGCTCAGGACATTTTTCACATCAACTGTAATAAACATAGGTCTCCCCTATCCCCATTCTATACTTGGGCAATTGATTTTTTTTAATGGAAATGCCAACCTTTATATGTACCCTGTTACATTTCCTCGTTTGTTTTGATTTACAATTCAATTCTGATCTGATAATTTTATGTCCTTTCATCAAAAACATTGGTTATCTCTTCCAGATTTATGCCATTCCTAAGTTTGATCAGTATGCATTTTACATATTCATTTAAGGCTCTGATAAAAATGCTAATCAGTTTGTAGACAAACAACAATAAACCTTTTACCCCATTGAATATATATAAATCTATAGATGAGACCTCTACAATAGGTCATCAAGGAATTTGGCAAACTTAAAGCAAAGCCTTAATGTCTGGGACTTGGTGCACTGGAAACCATTAGATGTGCCTTGGTTCAACAGCAGGTGAACAGATCCTGGATTTAATTGATGTGCCAGTTTTAATTTCAATTCTAGTTTCCCCAGAAGTCCTACTGACTAGGGACCAAACAGATTACTTCTGACTAACACATGCAATCACAGACTACTTCAGAATTTTTGACATTTGTTTTTCAAAATAAATGGGAAAAGCAAATTACTTTCAGGGATTCCTCTGGGCACTTAAGAGTCTAAACTACACTAAGCTATTTTGTGGATCTCATGAGAAAAACAAAAAGAAGTCATTTTAAATGTACTACATTCCCACTACATCTAGTGTTATCAGCCTGAGGGTCAATGGGAAGATGAACGAGGGTAAATTATCCAGAAAAGGACATGCAGTTCTTTGAAACTGGAAGGATGAAAGTGAGGATGGGGTGCATGTATTGGAAGTACAGAAATACATCAAGTAGTTTCAAATCTTTATCATTGTTGCCTGGGAAAAAAAGAAAAATCATAATAAAAAGAATTATTCCTGAGAGCTCTAAAGTCAAAACTAAAATTTTAAAACCAACCAGGAAAATATGAAAAGTTAGGGTTCCCAAATGTCTGTCATCTGGCCCCCAGATGATTTCTCCTGGGGAAGGTCTTGGTCTGTGCAATTCGTTGCCTCCCTGTTTGTTTCTCGGAAGGACCAGAATTGTGATGCTCTTTGCAGTCTCTAGCCAGCAATTTCTCCGTGTGTGTGTGTGTGTGTGTGTGTGTGTGTGTTGTCTGCTGCTCTTGGCTCTGAAATGAGCCAGGGGAGAAGCAATAAAACATCGCTCATGTCGCTGTGGACACATCACCACTGAGCTCAGAAGATGCTGTCCAGGAAACTGGAAGCAGCCAAGGCACTAGATAATTCAAAGTCGAACTCTGGCTCTGAAGCAAAGGGCCTGGAAAAGTAGGGCAGCATTCAGAAATTGCCCTTGTCTCTTTTCTTTGTGTCAGCAGGGAGTGAATTACACTTTCACAGGACTCACAGGAGAATGTATATGACGGTATGCCAAATGATATTAATGCTTCCAAGATGTAAATCACTGTATATTTTAAAGGCGTTGCTTAAGCTACATTTTACAGTACTCCTTTCAGCCCATCTCTGGATCCCCATCTCCTGGATAGCTTCTCTCGTAGATGAGTAAAACTTTCAGCTTATGTACAGAAAGATGGTAAAATCACCACAATAACAGCCCTGACAGGCACTGTACTGCGTGCTTTCCACACATGATCACACCTGATCCTGTCACTGCCCCAAGATATCACTATCTATTAGTACCCCCATGTTAGCAAAACAGTATGCTCTGCGTGTATTTAAAAAGGGCTCCTTCTCCCTCCCCCTGCCAGAAGCATGAGGGGATTTTCTCTAGCCCTCACTGAGAGAACTTGACAGGGGTCCTGAGGGAAAAATTCACACAAGTATGCCCTCCCCCAAACTGCACCCCTGGAGCTTTTATCTCTTGGACTTGTCCACCCTGAGCCACCAGAATCTCATCAATTACAGTTCAGGTTTTCCTACCCCAGTAGTGGTTCTCATGGGAGTTTCTGTTCCAGGAATTTGTGATTTTCTTTATCAGGTTATTGTTCTCTCCCATCTAAGGGGCAGCATTCTTCTGTGACCTCAATTCTCTGATGAATCTAAGAGTTGGTAATTTTCATTTTGTTTAGTTTTTTTCTTATGTGAGGATGGGAGTAACAACTTCCAAGCTCCTTATGCACTGGAGTGGAAACCAGAAGTCATTATCCCCATTCTGAAGAAGAAATTAAGGTAAGAGTATTTAAGAGGAAATTTTGGTAGAGGGGTCCTTGTTTTTCAATAGGTTATCTTGATTTCTCTCAGCATGTGTACTGAGCCCTCATTACCTGGACCAAATGTGTTCTTCAACACATTTGGGTTCAGCTAGTTCACTCTTCTCTTCACCAAACTAGCAAGCCTCAAATTCCAACCACAGAGGAAAATATTGGAGGAGGTAAGGATACTTCTCTTTGCTTCTAGAAAAAAATGTATTCCTTTGTTGAAGAAAGGCATGATCTAATCTTGATATATTTTAAAATTCATTATAATGGTTTTTTAATCTTGGAAATCTAGATGTATATAGAAAAACGCAGTGTATCAAACCATGTAAAAACAATTCCTACTAGTATTGAAGACCACTGTTCTCCAGCCCACGCTGGAGTTCACTCCTGTTATCGTTACAGAGGGATCCCAGAGGGAGAGGGAGCCTGTATGGGGGCTGTGCAGCAGCGCAGTAAAGGGGATGCCCAGTCCACAGAGAGAAGAGTGTAAACAAGGTTTTCTGGGAAGGGAACCACATGGCTGGGAGAGCTCTCCAGATTGGTAGGATGTAATCCTGACAGCTGCAATAAAGTAGAGCCCTGGTCCCAGCAGTGCCTGCACATCCTCACGAATGCTGAAGCCAGAGGGTCATTAGTGCAGTCCTGCAATGCTGATAGTAGCTACTAGTAATCCATGCCTTATAAATCACAGCATGAAGAAAGGTTGGAAAACAAGATCCCACTTCTTTGCTAGCAGTTCTGAAATTATGTACATGCAGATACATCTGTGAAAATAAAATTTTATATTCTTGGTGTGATGTGAATATGGGTAAAGAGCACATACTCTATGGTCAGGCTGCCTGAGAAGGAATCCCAAGTGTGCTACTTGTGTAAACTTGGTGAAGGTTTTTGATATTTTGTTATTTTTTAAACTATGCTAAACTGTAATTTCCTTACCTATAAAATAGGAATTGTAGTAAGATCATCAAAGTAAAATTGTTGGCATGTGCTAGATCCTTGATTAAAGTCATTCACTTTCTTCTCCAACTAACATTGACACTACTCTCTGAAAATGGAAATGGTCAATTTTACAGAATATGCTTCCTCTCATTTCCTAACCTTAGAGGACATGAGGTTTGATGCCCAACACTTCCACTCTGTAGAGTTTCATAATTACTGAGATAAACACCTAACTCTTTCCTTACAAATACTATGACATGGAACAAAGAGCACTCATCAAAATACCTCTCAGGATAGAAGCTGAGGCCTGTGTACAGATAGAAGCGTTCTGTGGTCTGGAGAGGCTATGGGGAAGGGAGTGTGGCCAATGGCCATATGCCCTGTGGTAGGACCTATCCTGTGACATTGTGGCCACACAATGTTACTAAACTCATGAAACTCTTGGGCGTGAATGGACTTTTGTAGAAACTGGGAGACAGTTTCATGTCTAGACTCATAAGGGGGCAGAATTTGAGTAATACATGGTAAGAAAAGCATGAGAAAGGAAGCTCCAGGATGGCAAAAGAATTGTGGGGAAACTCCTCTTACGTGGCTTTAGCGTTGGATTTAGGTGAAGTTCAACCTAATTTCTGATACTAAATTTGGTAAATCATCAAAGTCCACAATACCATCATAAACACCAATACTGTAACATACACTTGAAGGTTGCCAAGAGACTAGATCTTAATTGTTACCACCATATAAAAGAAATGACAGTTATATGACCTGATAGAGGTGTTAGCTAATTCCATAGTGGTAATCATATTACAATATATAAATGCATCAAATCAACATGTTATATACCTTAAAATTACACAATGTTGTATGTCAATTATACTGCAATAATAATAGATTTTTAAAAGTCCACAATATCATTATTTCAAGGTGAGAACTCATTAGGAGGCTTACAAACATATATACATATATATCATGCATATTATCTGGTTATCTCCATCCTTTCCCAAAAACCTTCTAAAACAATGGCAAGGGTTTGTCACTAAAGTGAAATTCCATATAGAAAAGGAGAAGTAGAAAAGAAAGAGCAACACAAGTTTGGGATTTGGAAGTGAATGACTAGAGAAAAGGGAATCTCAGGTCTGCATAAGAACTCTTAACCTACAGAGCCTGAAATGACCTTGGGATTGGAGATGCCAGGTGTCTTGATTATGTGGTATGGCTAGAGTGACCAACTCTCCTGGTTTTCCTGAGACTGAGGGATTTCATGGGACACTGCAGGACTTTCAGCTAAAACCATAAAGCTGAGATGTTGGTCACCCTGACTAGGCCATGCAAACAGGGGGAATGGCTGAAAATCCAAGCCCCACATCCCTCTCTGACCCCACATAGCCAAGAAACCATTTTCCCTGTATACAACTCTTTTAAAACAAAACTGAGATTAAAATATTTTAAAAATCAAGTATTCTGGACATCTATACTTCCTATATGCAGATGTCAATTTGTCAGTTTATAAAAATGAAAAGGACCCTCTCTTAGCAACAAAATGTAAAGAATCATTTAAAACTTTTCTCATGGACATGGATAAAATATACATAAGCTTTCTCCTCATTTCTTGGGAGCAAGAAAGAGCAGACATGGTGTTCTCAAATACCTGCTCTCTCTAGTTGGATACATTTTTATTCAGGAATACAAAACTAAATTCTCATAGGATACACTAGATCTGAGATTCCCAAAACTAGGGAAATGTACCTGAATTCTGCAGAATTAAAATAGCCAATGTGGGCCCAGGCATCCATAATTTTTAAGCACCCCATGTGGTTTTGACCAGTCAGGTTTAGAATTCATTGGGTTAGCAAATGTCCACATGGAAGCCAGGGCAGGTGTACATTGTCAAGGTGTCAGGGATAGATGTAAGAGGAGACCGAGTAATCTGACATTTAAGCTGAGATCCCCAGGATGTGGAAAATGGGATCCTAGCCCTCTCCACCAGTTGCTGTCTTCACCAGACTCCCCTTCTGCCAAGAGTGACAACAGATCTCATCACCATAATGTTGACTTTGCAAAGAAGTCTATACTCTAGAATGCCCAGCCTGCTTAGATAAGCTGATTTCTGAAACAGTGTGTTAATTATCTTAGCTATGGTAAGATCCATAACATTCTAAGGGCCAGTAATATAACTCACTGTGAGGTCTCTGTCAGAGTATGAGGAGGTATGGATTGTAAGAAGCAGTAATCATGTCCTCAGAGCAAATGTGGCTCTGTTCTGCTCAGCTCTGTGGGAGTTGGCCTTGACTTTCTCCATCAGTCATTTTTAAAAATAACACACAATTGGACTTTACTTCCCCTCACTCATAAGAAAGCAACTGATAGCTACAGGAGGCCAGTGTCCATGTAGAAATTACAAAATAGAGAATATCTCTTGTAAGAATACCTCTTCCTGAGAAGAAAATAAAAACTAAACAGAATAGATATACCCACTACTCTGTGGTATAACGAAAAGCCTCTCTTAAAAATACCTAGTAAAATACTCTAAAAATTCCCACTGGGGGAAAAAAAGCCTAAATTTTAGTATTAATATATGTATTACCTAAAGAATTTTTATCACTAAACATTTTTAAAACATTAAACATTGTAAAAATATTAAACATTGAAAAATATTAAAAATTATTTTAAAGACGTAAGCCCTTGAAAAATACCTACAGAGATTTGCTATAAAGATTTCTCACAAATCCTGACATTTCTCTTCCCTTATTCCATTCATCAAGTCGGTCACGTATAGCGGCAAACATCCCGTTCTTGAGAAACTTGGTGGGTTAGTAGTTTATGTACTTATGTTTCTATACTGTGCAGGTCCACCAATTAGAATGACTTACAGAGCCACTTTGCTAGTTACAATCATCCCAGCTTTTCATTCAAAAGCTATTGCTATTATTTACTACAAGAAACAAGCCCATCCATGCAGTTATAAATGAGCAGTCACATCCCCAGGTGTACTGTGTTCCTGTTGTCCCTTTTCATCAGTCCTACCACTCAAACAAGTGCTCAATGAATTACAACATTCAAAAGAAAACCAAGAAAACCCATCTCTTATTGCAAACACCATAGATGAGAGTCATATTGTGCTAATTGGTACATATATTCTTTCTCCAAGCCCTATAAGCTTCCTAAAGCTATGGCCATTTGAACAGAAATTATCAACATTGGCTTGCAAGCAAAAGAAGTTACTTAGACATCAATATCAATAAAATATCTGAAAAGTAAGCAGATATTTGGAAAATAACAACATACTTCTAAACCCATGGATTAAGGAAAATATCACAAAGAAAGGAGGAAAGAGTTTGAAATAAAATACAGTGCAAATACTACACTCAGAAATTTGTGTCAGCTAAATTAGTACTTAAAGAGAGATTTATTATTTTAAATGGTTATGTTTATTAGAAAAAAAGAAATTTAAACTCAGTGATCTAAATTTCTACTCTAAGGAGACTGATAAAGAGAAGGTCCTACTAAAGTATAAGTAATACAGTTATTTTTAAAAAGCCCAAATCGATAAAATACAAAATAAGCAACAAAAAAGCTAACAAAGGCAAAAGTTGGTTATTTGAAGATATTAATGGTATTGATAAACATCTAGTAAGATAGTTGGGAGGGGACTCAAATTGTCAATAATAGGAATGAAAGAGGAGATATCATTATAGATCTTAGAAAAATTAAATAACAAAAATATTTTGAATAACTTCATCAGTATATTTGAAAAATTAGATAAAAAATATAATTTAACAAAACTGACCCAAGATGAAATAGAAAGTTTATATGTACATAATTAGTTTTCTAATTAGTTCTCTAATTAGTTTTCTGCTACTATAATGGATGTTTAAAACAACATCCAATAACTATACGAGTCAGAAGTCAGGACACAGTATAACTCAGCTGGGTACTCTGCTCACTCTGCCCAGGCCTTACAAAGCTAAAATCAATGTGTTGGCTGGGTTGGTTCTTACCTGGAGGAAAATTCTACTTCCAAGCTCATTCAGGTTGTTGGCAGAACTCACTTGCTTGTGATTGTAGGACTGAGGTTTCTATTTTCTTGGCATATTGACTTCATCTTCAAGCCAACAAGACTCATGCTTCAAATCTCTGACTTTCCTTTCTTCCACATCCTCTGACTGCAGCCAGAGAAGGTTCTCTGTTCTTAACAACTCATGTGATTAGATTGGACTCACTTGATAATACAAATTAATTTCCCTATTTTAAAGTACATAACATTCATTGCATCTGCTAAGTCCCTTTTGTTTTGTAATATAATTTATTCCAGGGATTGTTCCAGGGATTAGGCCATAGATATCCTTGGAGGAGGGAGGGTGGCTATTCTGCATACCACAGTACACTAAAGGGAGATAAATTATAGATAAGATTGATCAATCAATGAATAGATAGATAGATAGATAGATAGAACAGATAGTTGAATGATAGAGATATTTGTACATATTTTGATAACTGAAGTTGTTTAAAAATTTTTTCCACAAAGAAAACTCCAGGTTCCCATGGCTTCATTTATGAACTCTATCAAATACTTTATGAACCCAAATATACCAATCTTAGATACCAAAATCATTTGGAAAACAGTGGTGAAAAGAAAACTTCTCGGTTTGTTTTAAAAGGCCTGCATAACTTCAATATTATAACATCATAAAAGCATTACAAGAAAATCATATACCAATATCCATCATGAATTTAAATGCAAAAATCCTCAAAGAAATATAATCAAATTGAATCCAGTGATACATAGAAAAAACAATACAGTATAGCTAACTGGGGTTTATCTAAGGAATGCCAGATTAACTAAAAAAATCAATCCATATACTCCAACAAAATACAGGAGACTCATTATGCGATCACCACAACAGATGCAGGAAAACTATTTGACAAAATTCAACACTCATTTAATGTTAAAAACAAATACTCTCAGCAAATTAGGAATCAAAAGAAATTTTCTCAGTATAATAAGGGTATCATACCAATAATAACAACAGCAACAACAACAAAATAACTACAGCTAAGTTAATACTAAATGGTGAAAGATCTAAGGCTTTCCCCCTAAGACTGAGAACAAGATGAGGATGTCTACTCATCATTTCTACTCAACATTGTACTGAAAGTCTTACCCTGTGGAATGAGATAGAGGAAAAAAAAAAAAAGGAGGTCATTGGAAAGGAAGAAATAAACTGCCTTTATTTGCAAATGATACTACTGTTTCTGTAGAAATTCTTAAGCAATCTAAAAAAACCCACTAGAGCTGAGAAGCCCCTCAAGAGATGAATGGATAAAGAAGATGTGGTCCATATATACAATGGAATCTCACTCAGGCATCAGAAAGGATGAATACCCAAATTTTACATCAACATGGATGGGACTGGAGGAGATTATGCTAAGTGAAATAAGTCAAGCAGAGAAAGTCAATTATCATATGGTTTCACTTATTTGTGGAACATAAGGAATAGCATGGAGGACATTAAGAGAAGGAAGGGAAAAATGAAGGGGGGGAAATCGGAAGGAGAGACGAACCATGAGAGATTATGGACTCTGAGAAACAAACTGAGGGTTTTAGAAGGGAGGGGGGTGGGAGGATGTGTTAGCCCGGTGATGGGTATTAAGGAGGGCATGTACTGCATGGAGCACTGGGTGCTTTACAAAAATAATGAATCATGGATCACTACATCAAAAACTAATGATGTATTGTATGGTGACTGACATAACATAATAAAATAAAATTAAAAAAAACACTAGAAATAAATAAATGTAGCAAGGTCTTAGGACATAGTCAAGACAAACAAATCAAAGGAAGTGTAGAGGCCAGATATATATATATAGAGAGAGAGCCCACTTATAATGAATGACCTAGATTTCATCAAAATTTAAAAAATATTCATCAAAAGATACTATTAAGAGTATGAGTATTCAAGCTACAGACTGGCAGAAAATATTTTTGAAATATATATATTAATATATATTAACAAATTAAATATGTGTAAGTATTTATATATATCTGACAAAAAAACTAGTTTCAAATTTATATAAAGGTCTACAAGTAAACAATAAAACAACCTTCCATAAAGAACAAATGGTTAAAGAAAACTTTAATAAAGGAAGATATACAAATGACCAGTAGATGAAAATGTGCCAAAATCACTGACCATCAGGAAAATGCAAATTCAAATCACAATGAGATGCCACAAAACACCCATTAAAGTGGCCAAAATTAAAAGACAATCGACACCATATGTTGTTGAGGATTGTAAAGTTACTGGAATGCTCAAACATTGCTGATAAGAATATAAAATGGTACTACCCTTTGACTTTTTTATAGAGTTAAACGTACACTTACCCTTTATCCCAACAATTCTACTTCTAGGTATTTATCCAGGAAAAATGAAAGCATATTACAAAAGACCAATATGATAATGCTTATAGCCTTAACCATAACAGTCCCAAACTGGAAATTACCTCAAAATCCACCAACAGGAGAATGGATTTTACAAGTATGGAAGTATGGTAGATTAATACAAAAGTATCATATGCATCAATAAAATGGAATGATTATTGATACACGCATCAACATAGATTAATCCCATACACAGCAAAATAAGAAAGACTCAAGAGTAGATACTGTATGTTCTACTATATGTTCATATTGTCTGTTTTACAGAACTACATGAAGTTCTAGAATAAATCAAGCTGCTTTATGCTTTATGATTTAAAATAAGTCAAGACTTTAAGTTAGGGGATTAACTAGAAAAAATATGAATGAAAGAAATTTTGGGGTTGGTTGGAAATGTTCTATAGCTTTACAGTAGTGTGTGTTACACAGGTATATACATTTATCAAAAATCATCAAATTGTTCACTTAAAATTTGTACATTTTAATGTATATAAGTAACTAAAAACTGTAAATAAATAAATTAAAAATGCTAAAATCTACCTAATTCCAAGTAAATCTAAAAGATTTCATGTTCACAGGTCATGGTTACCTACTAAGATTGTTCCTCTAGACCTCTGAACCCAATTAATGAATGAAAAACAGGAGAAAATGGTTGGATAATCTTTTACCTATACAACATTTTTGAGGTGGCACAGCGGTTTATACTTTGGTTGAATGTCCTTTGTGTATCAACAGTCCTAGGAAAACCCATTCCTTAGCATAAAAATGTATTTCTTTCCTGGAATATGATGGTCAGAAAGGGAATTTTCAGTTCCAGGATAAGCTTAGAATGGCAGGGAAAAACTGTGGTTACACTACGTAATAAATCCACAACTTCTTAGAATGAAAAAGTGGAAATGGAAAACAATTCTTACATCATAGAAGTTTTATTTTTACTACAAGTAATTCCCCTTTCTATACTCTACTTTCCTTTACAGAAGAAAGATGGATACTTCCAGAATTTGTTCAAATAGAGTAGGAAAGTCTTTGTTTCTCCAATGTCAACTAGGAGTTTTCTCTGTTTTTGTAAGGGGTGAGGACTAAATTTTCATTTCTTATAAAGATAAAGGGTTCATTACAAGGCTAATTTGGTCAGGCATCAACAATAATGAAATGCAAGAATGCCAAGTACTTCCATAGCCAAATGAAACAGTGATATTTAGACTTTAATCCTTTGTAGGTTGTTTTTGTATAAAGCATGACTGTATTTAATATCTATTATAGTTTTCACCTCAACTTCATCTTCAGTATACATCTATATTCTTTCTTCAATCCTCCTCATTTTTAGCCAAACAACTTTTTTTTTTTTATTTTGGCACTCTGCTTCATGCTTTGGGTTTTCTTTGATTTCCTAAATAGTCTGAAGGCTGTACATTTATGAGATGACCCGGAAAGCTTGAAGAGAAGAACACTAAAGACCAGCATTTAGTGAGAGACAGTGGATCCCACTTTGGTCCTGCAAAAGAATAAGTAAATCTGCAAGAAATAGAAATTCCAGAGACAGAAAGCAAACAATTTTTTAAAACATTGGTCCTTCTTAAATATTTGGTTTAATTTACACAAGTTTATTTTATAAATAGGACAATTTTTCTTTCTTCTGAACCAAATGAATGAATCAAACTATATCAATAGTGCCCTTATTCTTTACATCACCTCTGTGTGTCTTCTTGAGGAACCCAATAATAGAAGAAAGAACATGGACTTTCTAGACAGAAATCTGGCAGATTTTGATTCTGTCATGTTGGAAAAGTTATTTAATCTTAATAAGCTCCAGTACCTTGCCTGTAATTAGGATAATGGTGACCTCTAGGATTGTTTTGTATTTTACACATATACACTCTCTCTGTCACACACACACACACACACAAACACACACATACAATGAGATCTGAATGCAAGGAACGGTGCTTGGCACAGACAAAGCACTAGATAAACTAGAATTTCTTCATTCTGGCTCTTGAATCAAATGACAATTTGTTCACCAGAGTTTTGCCCTCAAGTCATGAGCACTGCTATCCCCCATTTCATTTGGCCTTCAGGATTTATGGACTCACTGAATGAGAAAACACAAATGACCATCTCCTGCATTAAAATTCTAACCCATTATTTGGAACACTTACTAAATGCTATTCCTGGTTATTTAGTCACAAAGGAAATACAGACATCAAAGACTATCATTATGTATTATTTTAATAGTCACTATAAAAAAAACAATTATTATCCCTCATTTGCTTCAATTCAGAGAGAAATATTCTTCAGAAAATATTCATATATCAAAGACAACTACCTTGAACAGACCACTAAGCTATTTATACAGGCACATCAAATGCTTTTTAAAAGACATTACATAATTTTTTAAAGGCTTCCTTGAATTAAGAAAATAAGTAATTTAAGAAGTCAGCAATTAAAGAGCTTGTATCAACAAATGGACTAAATATTTTTAAATGGGAAAAAGAATCTTTTAGGATAATTGAACTGTAAAATGAGGATTTGCTTGTGACTCATTTTTCAGAAACCTAAGTAAAAAAATTGGAGGCATATATCTCAAATGATGATGTGGTTCAGTCTCTAAATAGGAAAAAAAAAAAAGAAATGTCAACTATTTATCTTATTGCATTTTCATGTATCACAGTCACCTGGAATACGATTGTGGGTCCTGAGACATTACTTGCCACTCAAAGAAAATATAAGGCATGCTTATAGTTTTTATTCTTCCTATCATTATATATATTTGAAACCCTGATGGTAATATATTTGAAAACCTGATAGAGAGTCATCATAGCAACAATTTACTTGTTAAATGGAATCAGTGAATGTGTTTTAATTAAACATACCTCAGAAAATAATCTTTGATTTCTTAAAATATACATATAATTCATTATAGAATTTGGGCATTTAATTTTTAAATTTCAAAAATCTAGCCCAATTAATAAAATACAATATAAAAATAAAAATAACTTTATCCACAAGTAAACTAATTTTATTACCTATTTTTATAATTCTTCATTGAAGTTCTGATTAAAATAGAGAATTATAGTGCCTAGTACATAGTTGATATGAAATAATTTAAATTCTTCCTAAGGCATTAATTTAATATAGTCTGTAACATTTTAATGGCCTTGTGAACATTCTAAGCAACTCTTCTAAGAAAATAAAAATTCAGATGCAACATAGTTTTTTTTAGTAATTTATTTTGATAGACTTCAGTGCATATATGAGGTTGACTTTAAATACTAACAATCTACTTGTAAAGTCTATTGTCAATGTTTACTTATAATCAAATATGATTAATTTAGCCAGTTGGCTCCTGGCAGTACCCTCAGTAATGGAAAATTATCATAAGCCAATATATCTTGATTACAACAGCCTGTACCTTTATTGTCTGTCCAGATTCTTTTCACATCAGGTCTATAATGAAAAGCTAAGTCACAAACAGAGGTATTAGAAGATACACAATGGGGCCACTGTTTTCTAGAACAAATCAAATTTTCAATAACTCATAATGTAATTTGAGGGCTTCCATTATATAATCCTTCAACAAACAATTAAATTCTACAGATTTTTTTCCATTTAACAATGAATTCTATTCTATTCTATTTTTAACAATATATTCTATATTTAACAATGATGTTAAATGGAAAAAAATCTGTATATCTTAATATACGTAACCCATAAATTAAATTAAAAGTAAATCAAAGCATATGTTTAAAGTCTTTGATTAGTGAAGAAAATAATTGGGAAACCTTTAAGCAAGAATTAAAGGCAAATATTTATATTGTTAGATTTGGCAGCAGAGGTGGGTTCTCAAGAGAGACAACATGTTCCAAATGTATTCCATTCTCCTCTCAGCCCCATTCATAAAGTGCCTCTCTATTACACAAGGGGATCACTCTGCTAGGTTAATGAACACAGCTGATGTTTAGCATTAACTGGTTGTACATACAAAGGAGAAAGCACCACTCATTTTTACTTAAAAACAAAATCTGCTTAAGCAACATGCTTAGGTAGAAGCATCTTTCCACCGAAGTCGAAGTAAGCAAACCTAACTGAATGGGGAATCGGAACGTACAACAAATGGGCACACCACTCAGGAAAGCTCAGAGGGGGTTCTCCAAAATGCAGGAGTAAACCAGTTTTGTGGACAGAGATTAAAGGCTGCCGTACCTCTGGCATATGTTTACTATTCTCCCCTGATTGTACCAGGACCCTAACTGAAGACAGGGACTTTGGGGGACCCTAACATTGTCTTAGCCTTTCTTAACGCACTCTTAACCAAATGCAATTCGCTCTATCCCAACTCCAGTAAAGACCTCGAACCCCAAACCTGAAGTCCCTGCACTTGCACCGGGATCACAAACCAGGCCAGCCAGGAGGGAAGATCAATGGCAACACGACACTGCATGTTTCCCTGACTTTTGTTTGCTCGGGTTTACATTTTAGATGGACATTCACACCCTTCTTGCGGAGCCTGGGAAGATATTAAATACCCGTATTCCTCATCAAGACAGCCCAATCACAGCCCCGCGGAGCGTAGAGGAACCCAACGGTGTCCCCAAGACGGAGTCAGAGCCTAGACCTTCCCTGAGGTCGAGCACAATTTGTGCTTGGAGCGAGGGAGAAAGCATCTGTTATCAATTCCTTCTGAGGCCACACGTTTCTGTATAGACCCACCTGCATGGGAGCTTCGTGTCTCATTGTTCTCAAAATGTCCTTTCTCTCTGGTTAAGACAGCGCTGGCCCGGGCGCTGGGTCAAGCATGAACAGCCCGCGCGCTCCACGTTCCACACTCTGCACTCTTGGGGTTCACTAACCGGCTCCAACATCAGCACCGGAGCTGTCCCCTCCTTGGCGCAGCACACGCGTACTGGCCCGGAGTCCCGCGCGCTCCTGGGAGTTGTAGTCTTATCCCGCGGAGGTTTTCTCGCAAACCAGCGAGCCCTGAACTACATCTCCCAGCAAGCAAGCACTTAAACAGGCTGTCTCCTCCAGTCAGACTTGGCCGCGGAGCCTCCCTTCTCTCCCCTTGAAATCGCTCCCGGTTGTTACTGCTCGGAGCCTCCCAGCCCATTTCTTCGCAGGAGAAAGTGACTCCAGCTCGTATCAGCGGGGAATTTTTCTTTTCTACTCACAGACTTCTGTGTCTAAATTGTGATTTTCTGGTTAGGAAACGCACTACCTTGTGCTAATTCCCAATACAAACGAAACCGGCGCTGCGTTCTGGGACTCTCGCCCTACACCTCCTTATCCCGAAACGGGAAAGTTTACATATTTCCATAGGCAGAGTGGGGTGGTTTTACAATCTCATTCAACAAACACAAGGGAGAAAGATGATGAATAGCACACACATAAAGTAGTTCACTCGCACAATTGCAGTGACAAGGCACACACACACACACCCCAAAGTCCGTCAAAGCGACATTTCGCGCAGAGCATGCAGAGCAACTCCCTTCTGCTCACCTTTCCATACAGCTCCATTGCAACTCGAGGTTCCGAAATTCTCAGTAACGCCTGCTGCTACAAATGAGGTTAGGGTCTTACGCAGGAAGCTGAGCTAAACGCACAACACAATGGAAGGGGTGGGTGGCGGCTGGCGAAGGGAGAAACGAGGGACGTGGAGAGTACAGCTGATTTAGATAGATGGCTTCTTTCCTCTGGAGGGAAAACGTGGAGTCGTCAAGTGGCAGCTGCAGAGAAAGGGCTGAGAATCTCTTAGCAAGTGCATGGAGCGCGATTGCGCTGGGCAGCCCCTCCCGAGTCCCTCCCCCGGGCACCTTCTACCGTCATTAGCTCGCACACACAGGCGCTGCTGGCCGCAGGCTGGAGAGCTGATAGGGCACTGGGTTATTTACCCAAAGCAAGTCACATAAAATGAACACATTCATCACCAGAGCCCAGAAGCACCGTCACAGAATGAGATAGGAGACCTCTATTAAGTTATCCTGTTCTTTCTTTAACGCAGTTATTCCTTACGTTACAAATGTACTCATCCCAGATTAGTTCAAAAATGGTTTTGAAATCTAACCTTACTTTTGTTATATATTTCCCCCTCATTTGACTCCTATGTGTGCTATTCATGTTCTCTGTACCTATCTAGGGACACCCCTCTCCCTTTAAGAGTTAATCAGTCCAGTAATGATTCCTGACTTTTGCATGAGGTCGAAATGATTATTATTGGAGGCAGAATGGAAAAAAGAATCAACTTGATATTGGCTCAGAGGCATGGAAGTAATAACGTGAATCAGCCTGAAACTTCTTTGCATTACACAAAGCAGTGGAACAGAGGTTCTGAAACTCAAATGTGCTTGAAAATCTCTTGGGGGGAGGTATTTAAAATTCATATTCTCAAGACATGCATAGGGATTCTGATTCACTATTTGTGATGAGAAGTCCAGGAATTAGCATTTTAAAGAAACACTCCAGCAATTCCCATGCAAGTGGTCCTTTTCCATAATTCGAGAAAGATTGCCTTAAAAGAATTTGTATGTAAGAAATGTTCAAAAATTTCACAGATTGACTCAATAACACAACAACAATGTATTGGGAGCCTACTGTGTTCAAAAAACCTCATTAATTTTAGGGTTTTTTGTTTTGTTATGTTTTTGTATTCTGTTTTTCTTAAGAAATCTAAGATCTGTCTTCTAATTTTGTGATCACTGAGAATGGAACGCGATATTGCCTAGGTAAATATTTTTTACAACTTTTCAGAAAATACAATTTAAAATGTTCCACTCATAGTTGAAGTTATGTGATGGTTAGAGCAATTTCATTTAAATTAATTAATAACAAATAAAAGGTAAAGGGAACCTAGTATCACTATGTTTCATGGTAGCACTTATTAGAAGTAAGACTTCTTTACTTTTTTAAAAAAAGACCTATGTAAAGGTGCATCTCTTTATATTTTTTTTCCCAAGAGAAGTGCCAAAAAAATAATAATGACACTTAAATATTTATACTTATTTGGAATTTAATAATAAAAATCTGCACAGCTACTTTCTTCAGAATTTCCTGTAACTTTTATACTATCATTACTTTCTAAAATTCTCAGAATTCTGAGTCTGTTATCATAGAACATATTTAAATATTTCAAATGATGATGTGTTCGACTTACTATTCTTTGAGAAGTTCATGACTTCTTAACATTTTCAAAAAATGAAATACCTTCTCAGTTTCCTAGTATGTCTTCTATTTCTGGAAGAAGCCATGAAAATTGAGTTGTGAAAAAAACTAGAGTTGCAAAAGGTTTGGGGGAACTTAATTCCATCCTGTTTCTCGTATCTTAGTTGGGTGTGTTTAAGCAGGTAGAGGGAATTAAAAAACAACAACAACAACAACAACTAGCTGGGGATTAACTAAAGAAACAAAAGTGGACTGGAGCTGATTATCTCAAATAATCAGTGCAAGAGCACTTCAGCTTTGCTTGGAATCAGGCCACCATCTATGAGTTTCATTCTCACCAGATGGCTGCTGAAGCTCCAGCTCTCACATCCACATTGTAACCAGCAAGAAGGAAAAGGATGACAGGCATTCCCCCATTTCTTTAAGTACACCAGGGCTCTTATATTACAGTGCCTGGAACTTAATCTTATGATCATACCTAACTGCGAGGCAAAGGCTGAGAAATGTAGCCCCCATTCTATGAACATATGCCCAGTTGAAAATCAGGAATTTCATCACAAAAGAAGGGAAGAACAGGTATTGGGAGATAGCTGGTAGTCTTAACCACAGAGCATCAGGGGACTATAAAGTAAAGTATGCTGCTTTTTCCTTTGCCATTTTACTGAAACGTGAATGTCTAATTATTTAAAATTTTACCAATTCCCAGGGATCTCTGTAATTTAACAACAATCAAACCCTTAAAACCAAAGGATTACCTAAAAGTTAGAATATTTTGGCTCTTTTTTTTAAAAAAAAAGATTTTATTTTAGTTATTTATTTGAGAGAGAGAGAGCAGGAGCAGGGGGAAAGGGCAGAGGGAGAGGGAGAAGCAGACGTGGGGCTCAATCCCAAGACCCTGAGATCATGATGTGAGCCCAAGGCAGACACTTAACTGACTGAGCCACCCAGATGCCCCCCTGAATATTCTGGCTCTAATTGGGGAACCAGGGAAAGAGGTTTCATTTACATATTCACATATGAATTTGGGATTAGGAGTTGATATTAAGATTTTAAAAGGCAGAATATAGTTAATAGAAGCCACAAGGGCCACCAGTGAACATCAGGGAGTATGTAACATAAGCACCTCCCCATACTAGAATACAGAGCAGGCTCAAAGGCCTTGAGGCCCAAAGAAGGCGACATACCCAGAGTCATATGGATCATTAGAGGAATAGGCTGGAATGAGAATTCTTAAATCTCTGTCTTTGAGTTCTGGTTTGTTTTTTTTTTTATTGTTCCAAAACACTATTCATTATTGATTGGATTTTTACAACCCTGCATTTATTTAATATTTACCAATATTAATTCTGTTGTTTGCATTTATCTAGTTTACCTATCATTTACTTTGTTGTTATCAATCCATGTCTGTGTCAGATCTATTAAATGGTAAAATTCCATCAAGTAGGGTCAAATTGAGATAATTTATTTAGCTAAATAAGAGCCAAAAACAAAAATAGTGAAGTATTAATTAATAGCAATGATATTGGTTAAATCAAAACTAGTAATAGACATTTTGTTCCTACCACTGTTACCATCTCTCCATTAGGACTTACACTAAAAAATAAAATGGCTGAAACTTAGTATAAGAGATAAGAATGTCCCTGGGATTCATTTACTCCCTCATGCAAGCTTTATTCAAATCCACAGTGCAAGGATGTGGCTGGGTGTCTACTCCTAGATATTTCTAGACCATTCCTAATCAAGCAGGAGGTTTTTCTGGCCTGAGCTTTGTTACCTTTGTCTAGCTGTGTTAGGACTGGCTTTGATTTCAATTTTGTGCAGCATCCATATCAAGAAATGCTATTGATTGTCTTGTGTTCGCTTTGGAAGAAATTAAACATCCCCATGATGTTATTGATTCCTTTTTAATTAAAAGGGAAAATCATTTTTAACTCATTCTTGCTCATGACGTTTTAAACCTCACAAATAATCAATATAAGTAAGGTGCTTTAAAAAGTAAATAAGTGCATTCCAACTGAATAAGAAGGAAATGATGCTTTCTTTCTTTCTTTAACATGAATATGATATTACTGATAGCTAACTGTTCTTCAACACCTATCCTATGGTAGGCACTTTGTCTATATCATTCCATCTAATCCTCAATAATATTTCAAGGTAGGGGCGCCTGGGTGGCTCAGTCGTTAAGTGTCTGCCTTCAGCTCAGGTCATGATCCCAGGGTCCTGGGATTGAGCCCTGCATCGGGCTCCCTGCTCCGTGGGAAGCCTGCTTCTCCCTCTCCCACTCCCCCTGCTTGTGTTCCCTCTCTCGCTGTGTCTCTCTCTGTCAAATAAATAAATAAAATCTTAAAAAAATATATTTCAATGTAGCATTATTAATCTTATTTTACAAAGAAAATTAATAAAGAGGCTAAGTATGTTGCTTAGGGACACCTAGCTAGTAAGATATTGGGCCTGGATTTAGAGCTCGAGGTTATCTGAGTCCAAAGCTAAGGACTCAGACACCTGCCCACAGTTTTTCTCATAAAAACTAATGTTGCTTAAAAATAATTTGTTCTATAATATCTTACAAAGAAGTTTTACTGGACTTAGTTGACTTCACTTGGGAATGAGGATACTACTTCTAGCCCACTCATGGAATTACTGGATTACTTACATGTTTTCATACAACACTCTTTAATTTGAAAACTGTTAACATATTCAGATAAATACTGATTCATTTGGTTCACTAGAAATATTATTAAGGAACTTCACATCTTTTGGTAAACTATATATTTCCAGCTTATGGCAGTTTTAGAATAAACAGATTATAATTATGCAAATTATGAGAAAAATAGAAGAGTACTAAATAATAATCCCCACATTTCTTACAAAGTACTTACTTAGCTACAGGTTTCAGACTGGTATCCTAAGGAAAAGATATGTGACCTACATCTTTATTAAGCCCAGTGTACTTCGAAAGAGACAGCATTATCTACTTAGAAAAATCATTACTCTTGTAAAGCTATTACACATTTTGAAAATAATTTATAATCAAGATATATGTTAGGTGAGTCATTACCCATATTTGATCCTTGATTTGATGAGGAGTTTAGATTCTACCCCTAGGCTTCTAACCTATCAAAAGAGAATCAATTCAACATACTGACTCTGAGAACAGAGAGTAGCCCCTCAGCATCACCTCTTAGAAGACTTGAAATAGTGTGGGATAGTGTGTGGGCAAGATGGAAGAGCATGCTCTTCACCCCCAGCCAGACTACCTGTGACTAGCAGCATGCCTTCAGGAGCTGGGTGCCTAGGGTTACCTGTTCATAACTCTAAGCTAAGCTTACATCTCACAGCCAAGTCCAGCTAAGAAGAATGAGGTTCATGACAAACATCTATGTCCTGAACTTCCATAGCATTTAAAAACTGACGGACTAGTACACAAAGGGATCTTATTTATTATTATTATTAATCTAGCTCAATTTGCCCATTTTATAGTTAAGAAATTAGGTCCCAGAAAGGTGAAATGACCTACCTAAAGCCCTAAAGGTCATGCAGTGCTATTGAAGGGCTCTGACTAATATTGGAAAAAAGACTATTCTAAAGTATGTTACAATTTACTAATATAGTCAATTTTTATGTGTATCAATAATTTCCACTGAGTTATTTTTAGGTTTACATATTATAATTTAAAATGGAGAGTCAAAAATGGATAACACACCGTCCTCATCCTCAAGGAGGCTCCAAACTAGTTCAGGAGACCAAATATATAAACAGGTAACAGATAACCAGACATCATGTCAGAGATAACACAAAACAGTGCCTGATTAGCTGCCTGCCCACTCTTACCATTAGTAACTGCTTTAAAGACTTACAGGAGAGAGTAATCAGTTCACAGATCTTTTATGGAGAAGTAAATTATGCCTCTGGATAAAAAGATTTTCTAAATGTAAATGTAGAATGAGAGATATAGACTGGGAGACCTTCAAAGGAACTTAAAGATTACTGAGTTCTTCTTTCTGAATTGGCAGATAAAGAAATCAAGGATCAAAGATGGGTAATGACTCACCTAACATCACCCTCATCAATGACAGAGCCAGGACTAATATACAATTCACATGACATCAAGACCAGAGTTCTTTGTAAATATAAATATTTCAACAATCATTACTTCGGACTTGAACGCTTATTTGTTGTCTCATAACTTGACCAAACTTTTGCTCAAACATCATATTACCAACATTAACTCAGAAGTCAAAAACCTCCTCCAGAAAGAAGATCTGATAGTTCTCTCCTCTATGCTGGTTGAGAAACAGAGTATAAAATCTAAGGAGAGTTGAAGTATAATACAATCTTCTTCAAACAGGGGCTTGTACAACATTTTGAATTTTAGTATTTTTAAAACGTGACCTAATAATTAAGCTTCAGAACCAAAGTTTTACTATTTTTCTAGCTAAAATTAAATTTGACCTAAGTCCCCACATATTAAGATGGTTACAAGTTTAGTATCAAATGATTTGACAAGAATGGGGGTAAGGGTTTTTCTTTCCTTATTCCTTAGATTGCACAAGAACCCTGGAGGATAGACAGCACAGTAAAATGGTACATGCCAGACGTCTTTGACAGTCACTGATGTGTCTCTTTTTCAGGTTAACATGGCCCCGTGCAGGCAAGTCGCATCATTCTCCTCATGCCAACCTAAGCCACAGAGATCCTGGTCAAAGTCCCAAGGTCATAAGCACGTAGTGTATCAGTTTGCTTTGCCGTGTAACAACAACCTCTAAACTTAGGGATTTAAACAACAATCATTCTCAATTCATGATTCTGTGGGTTGACAACTGGGACTGGGCTTTGTTGAACAGCTCTTTCTGTCTCAGTTGGGTTCATGCATATTTCTGCAGCCAGCTACCAATCAGTAAAAGCCTTTGTTTCTTGGCATTATTTGAGTGTTGGATGAGGAATGCGGGAAAGACTAGGCCATGTGTCTTTTATCATCTAGTAGGCTATCTTGAATCTGTATGCATGGCAGCTTTTCAGGGTTCCAAGAGAAAGAGCAGAAACATACAATGTCTCTTGAGGCCTAGATTCAGAACCAGCCTAGCTTCCCTTCTGCTGCTTTATACTGGCCAGAAGAAGTACCAATTTAGCTCAGATTCAAGAAATGGAGACATAAACTCCACTTCTTGATGAGAGGAGCTCCAAAGTCACATTTCAAAACTACTCAGATACACGAAGACATGGAGCGTGTGGCCATCGCTACAACCTACAACACAGAGGCAAGCACTGCACCGGGCTCTACCACTTCAAAGGCTCTGCATTCCAATAAGCCCCGCCATCTGCTGCTCTTGACACAGAACTCCCACTACCTTCCCATCTTAAGGGATCTACCAACCTCATAGGACCTCTCTTCAACCCTCAAACACAGTACCCCTGCTGATTAATTTTCTCTTTAAGAAATCCAGTTTAATTATTTACACAGATCTAGGCCTTTAGTATCAAAGATGTGTCTAGAAAATTCCTCCTGTGCAACCAAAACAGATTACTTCTTCTCTGTTAGCTATCCCCAGAGGGTAAGGAAGTTAGGAATTCCTGAGCAGGAGAACTCACAGACCTTGTCACTCCTAGTGCAAGAAAAGAACACCTTTCATTCTTCTATGATCACATTATGGACAAAAAGGGGATTCAGTCATTTCTCAATAGCTATACTGTCACATTTAATTCTCAGTTAGTCTCCCTGACACAAAATTTATAGGAAACTTGAGCTGGAACGATTATCAAACATCTTCAAAACAAATATTTGTGAGCAATATTTTGGCCATGAAGGTGTTACCATGTCAAATAAGTCTTTTTCTTCTATCTGATCCTTAAGCTCTTTCATAGTCTGAGTATGTGTTCCTGAAAGGAGGAATATTATATCATTATTAAGCACATATTTAACTCTGATTGAAACAATTATAGTTGAAGTATAATTTTCTTTATATTGCTGTGACTTTTTGAAAGGTACATTTCCTTGATTTTATTTGCTAATAACCCTGATGTAAACAATAGTTTTCCTGCATAGTAACAAAGATCTCTTCCAGGAGAAGCATGTTAAACTATTAAAAATCACATTAAACACAGATTGCATACTAGCATAAATTAGTAGCTTGTCTTCAAGAAGGCCAGAGTGCACTATAGGAAGCAGCAGGAAGGTGAGGGAGCCATACTTACCTAAGACTTAATTTATGCTAGAGGCTCTGCTAGACATTTCACATGGCTTAACTTAACGTTTACACTAGTGAGATACAAATATGACTGTTGTCGGTATCAACAGGAAAAGATGGCACAAACTGAGTCATTTGTAGAAAATTTAATAAAGGAGTCATCTGCAGAACCGTGGGCAAAGTTAGTGGAAAGCACTAAGGGAAAATAGAGTACCCTGGGGCTAGAATCAATAGGGAACCAGAGAGAAGTTAGGTGGCCATGGCCCAGGAAGAGGGTATTCACTGGACGTAGGAGAAAATGCTTTTAAAGATGGAGCCTGCAGTAGAAGAAAATAACCAAGCCTTCTACCCTCTGCCTCCTGCTAGCTCCCCATTGGCTGAACCCAATCAAAAGCCAGAGCTATGGAGCCTATAAAAGCAGTCCATGTACTCAGCCTCTTAGGACATAGCAGGGTGGAGAAGGTAGAGTAGGGCAGAGAAGGAGGGCAAATAGGAGGTATCCACACATTATCCTGTTTTAAAGATGAACAAATTGAGAATCAAAGGAAATAATAACTTCTGCAGGTCACAAAGGCAAAACAGAATTTAAATTCGGATCTTTCTAGTTCTCTTTGCATTTTACATGCCAACTACCCTACTGAACTTGGTAGAGAGAAAAACTATTTATATTTTTCATCATAAGGAGCATTTTACAAAATTCCAATTCTATTTCCCTCTTTTAACTTGCATATTCTATCATCCCCAGGATGACACAGTAAGAGATGGTTACTTGCATCATCACATTTCAACTGGACCCTTGAGGAAACTCTATATACCATCTCTCTTTCATCTCCTTTGATTATGATTCCTAATGAGAACAATTCCACTACAGAGTGCTTTAATTACTCAAATCAACAAATATTTATTAATTGCTTAATATGCACCACAGTTGTTTTCAACACCACAGAGGACACAACAGGTGCATATGACATGGCCTGTACCTTTCAGTGTTCATAATCTTGTCGAGTTTTTTGTTTTGTTTGTTCATTTTTTTTTTAAAGATTTTATTTATTTCTTCGACAGAGAGAGAGAGAGAGGGAGTAAAAGCAGGGAGAGCAGCAGAGGCAGAGGGAGAAGCAGGCTTCCCGCTGAGCAGGGAGCCCAATGTGGGGACTCGATCCCAGGACCCTGAGATCATGACCTGAGCTGAAGGCAGATGCTCAACTGACTGAGCCACCCAGGTGCCCCTGTTCATTTGTTTTTAAAGGCATTATAAAAGCCCCAGAAGACCAGGGGTTCTGTTTGACCTAGATGAATGTGTGGCATATAGTAGGTGTTTAACAAAATTTAATGAATTAGTGAATAATAAAAAGAAATAAAATAGTGGAAATCAAATATAAGGAGGCTCATAAAGGTGTGTCATGAATAGTAAGGGGTTAGGAGGCTCGGGAAGGATGAAGATCAGGGAAGATTACAAAGACTGAGGAAGCTTTGTTGAAAATGGAGATGTTCAAGGGAACTTGGAAAGATGAACGGGTTTTAATACATAAGCATAGAAAAGACATTTTGGTATTTTACAGGGGGACTTTGGGCACTTGAAGGAGGAAATGGTTCAGGGGACTAGGTTTTTCCTACAGAAAGTCAGGGCAAACGGGATCAAAGAGAGAAGTTTGCTTTGGAGGAACCCAGTAAGCCCCTTCTGGTGCCTTTATGGATCTCCCCTTCCTCCCACTATGGAGTACCTCCTTTTCTCAAAATGTCTGCTGTTTTAGGTTGGATAATATTCAGGAAAACCTGCCTGTCTAGCCTTCTTTCTTAGCATAAGACTTTATTTCGTGACTTCTAGCACTAAACTAAGAATTTGTTTATTTTAATATCTCAGCTTAGCTATCCCTGCCTCTGGGACGTTTTCCTTGAACCTTCTAGGCTCCAAGTATATTCCTCCCTGAGCTCCTATCATGTTCAGAGTTTTTGCCATCACAGCAGTTACTGGAATGTATAAAGGTGGCCTGTAGTGTGGTTTCCTTCTGCACAGTTAGCAGCAAGCGGCCTGGGACTGTCTCCCTTTTGCCATACAATGTGTGAATGACTGTGTCACCAATAAGCCATAGGGAGGATTTTAAGCTATTTTATGAATATGACTCTACTTATCTTTTAGGTGCTTTTATTGGTGAAAGGATTTTTGTAACCCTGAAAATGACATTCTAGATGTAGCTAGGAGTAGGACTAATGTGGTTTCAGACATAGGGCGTTCAACCTTGGACCTTGGTTTGCCCAGGACTAAGGGCTTCTTGGGGTGTGGGATTCTTAGTGCTGAATCTCCAAAAGTCCCAGACAAACTGGGGTGAATTGGCCCCATCCTACTGGGAAATGAAAAATACTACTATGCTTCCACTCTGCATTATGCTACACCTGTAAACCCAAGCTAAGGTTGTATTAGTGCTGAAAAATGTAATTTCTGACCTCGCTTTTTCATCCTTGGACTAATGGAACATTATGTCTCAGTAGAGGAGCACTCACCCTGTGAATAGTAGCCAGTCGAAGCTGAGAATTCTTAGCCTCTGTCAATTCATGCTGCTTTTAGCATACTACGATAATTGTTTCTCTCAAAGTCACCTGTTAGGCCTTATGATATAACTGACTATACGAACTTTGAAGCAGGGAGTTTGCCCTTCAGGTGTTTCATTAGAGATGGACTCTTAAGAAGTGTTTTCGTGGTGGTTGTTCTTAATTCCCAGAAGCTAATTGAGGGAGAATTACCTCCATCCCTCAGAGGAGATACTCGGTTGGAACATAACATTCATACCCAAGCACTTCAGCACTATTTGAACTGAACCCAAGGGAACTGAATTTCGGTTCAATTTACTCCATTATTTCTTTACTGGGTTCCTTGGTTTTCCTGTAGAAAAAAAAAGGGCTGGTAGATGATAGAACAAAGACAAAAATCATACAAGATTTTGAAGAACTGATTTTCTTATTCAGGAAATGAGTTGGATGGAATATATAATGTCAGAAGGACTCTCCAGTCTAACACTCAAAGCCAGGAGAATGGCAGCTACCGAAGTCTTTCATTAGTTTAGAATCCACGAAATGATTATTAAGCTTAACTCAGGCAGCTCAAATGATTTTCTGGAACAGCAGGGATACTGATACACACACAAAAATTCCCCCTATGAGTTTTATGTTTTATATGCTTGTGAGTGATTGCAGCTTAAACTCCTAGCCTATGTGTTGTCTCATTCGTATGGATCACAGGCACAAATCAGACAAAAGCAATCCTAAGTCATTCTTTTGAGGCAGAAGTCTCCTAGTACATGCACTAGCTGGCTTTTCAGGAGTTTACTAAGCTTTTTACATGGGCTATTTTATCATTTTCTCCTCACATAAAACCTTCCAAGTAGATACATTAGGATGATCTTTGTAGATGAAAAAAATCAATCAAGTCATGAGAAGTTTAAGAAGCCTGCTTTTTTCGAAAGCAAAAACGTAAGGGTTAAAATTCAGGTGTATGACCCTAGAGTTAATGCTTATCCACCATGCCACAAGTCTGACACGTGAGTGAATAAGTAGCCCCAGAAATGGTCTGCAGGATAGTTATTGAAATTCTTGGGTAATTCCCTATAACATCAAAGAGGTAACTTCAGAATTTGGTTTTGTAACTATAAAATTTCTGAGTTCCTTAATTTTTTCTCTAAAAATTACTCCCAGAGTAGTACACAAATTGCCAGTTGTCCTCATTAGGTGCATATTGAGAAACCAAATACTGGGGCACCTGGGTGGCTTGGTTGGTTGAGCGTCTGACTCTTGGTTTTGGGTCACGTTGTGATCTCAGAGTCATGAGATCGAGCCACATGTCGGTCTCTGTACTCAGCACGGAGTCTGCTTCAGATTCTCTCTCCCTCTCCCTCTGCCTCTCCTGCTTATGCTCTCTCTCTCTCAATTAAATAAATAAATCTAAAAAAAGAGAGAGAGAAATCAAATCCTGTAGAGTTTTCCTATCCAAACATCTCCCATCCTAACTTTTACAGCATAAATTTTGAATTAAGAAAAATATCAATGGGAAAGATAATGAAAATAGACTATAACATGGGATATGAATTTTAAAGGATGAAACTATTTTATTTTCAAAGTTACTATTTTCTGAGATTCATTAGGTTCACAGTTTTCTTTCACTCTTGAGTGACTCTATAGTTTTTGTTGATGTTGTTGTTGTTTTGCTTTTTATTAAGTTTTTTATATTAATTCCAGTATTATTAACAAACAGTGTTATATTAGTTTCAGGTATACTAAGATGACAGGTTTCCATAGAACACATAGGTTTCTTTTTTATATTATGTTTCTTATGTCCAAATAAAATACTTACCTTTTAATAATTCTGCAACATTGATTCAATTCCTTTCAAAGTGAAATGTGTGGTACCATAAAATTTTTGAAGAAAAAGTAAAGTAATAATTCCTTACATCTTTGTAACAACTGTGATACAATCATTATTGTTATAATCTCACATTATAGATGAGGAAACAAAACCAAAGGTAAAATGAATTGCCTAGAGCACCTATCAAACAAATGGAAGACCCTAAACTGGAAGCCAGTTTTGTGAAAGAAGCAATGATTTATGTTGGGCCTAATAGCCATCCCAGGAAATACAGGGTCATTCCCTGGGTCATTACTCTGGCACTTGAGTTTCTATGGGAACCAAGCAGTTAGAACCTCACAGAAATAAATGTTACCATTAAAAAGGAGTAAGTTCTGGAGCACCTGGATGGTTCAGTCAGTTAAGCGTCCAACTCTTGATTTCGTCTCAGATCATAATCTCAGGGTTGTGAGATGGAGCCCAGTGTCAGGCTTCATCAGGCTCTGCGCTGATTGTGGAACTTAGGATTCTCTCTCTCCCTCTTCCCCTGGCCCTCCCCCAGCTGGCTCTTGCGTGAGCACTCTCTCTTGTTCTCTCAAATAAATAAATATAAAAAGGAGTCATTCTTTTTTTTTTTTTTTTTAAGATTTTATTCATTTGAGAGAGAGAGAGACAGAGAGAGCATAAGCATGGGGCTCGAGCCCAGGACCTAGAGATCATGACCTGAGCCAAAGGCAGACACTTAATCAACTGAGCCACCCAGGTGCCCCAAGGAGTCACTCTTAACTGTGAGCATTCACCAAGGCCCTGAGGCTCTTTCCCTAACAGTATCAGTCTTCTATATTCAATCCTAAATCTGCATAGTGTTTTTACTAATGCTGGAACTATTCTGAATTGTCTGAATTCATCTGGATGAAAAAATATATATGTTACTCATCAGGGATTTTTAAGCAGGATGACTTACCATGTGGCAAGATGGCCCTGCCCACCTGAAATAAAACTCTGATTATCATTAATAAAAGGAGAAGGATACGGGCTTTTCATGAGGTTATTTGCCATTGACAAGTCACTTCCATATTGATAAAGTTGCTAATTCTCAAGACAATATTTTAGGTAGAAGGATATGCTATTTTTAATTATATTGTGTACTTCTATGGTTGAGGGTGGTCTGAGGAAAACATAGGTGAATTCTTCCTATGATTTATAAATTTATATAGAAGAAATTTCAAGGGTCTTTCAATGTTGTTACATTAACTACAGACTTACAATGTTTCTCATTAATTCCCTTATAACTGATGATTAAAGTCTGGTGATAAAATTTAGTATTTATAGAAACTTAAAGGTTACAAAATAATAACCCCATATTTTAATTTTACTTTATGGCACCAAGAGAGTCTGAGACTAAAACAGAAAAGTAATCACTAGGATTCACATTTTTTTATTACCCTGTTTTTATAAAGAACTATATACCTCCTGGCAAAAAGTTAGTTCCTGGAAAAATCATGAAACTTGCTGTGGATGGTCAGAGGCCCAATTTCATACACAGACAAACCAGTACACAGAAACAAAGATAAATCTAAAGTCACGGACCATCAAGATTTACTAGGTTGCTATTTACTAAGAGGCAGCAGATATTGAAAGCTAATTCTACAGCACCCAAAGATCTGAATGCAAGTTCAGCTACTCCATTTTCAGAGTAAGAAATGATAATGAGCCTCTTGGCTTCTGTGAGCCTTTATTTTCCTGTCTGTAATATAGGATCAGCCACAGCCTCAGGGCTGTTTTTGATGTTATGTTCCTGTAAAGAGCTATACTGATGGGACTGCATGAGGACCCTCTAAGAGTAAGCAAAATAGTCCAGGTTTACAGGGAGAAATATGTCATCTACACTGAATGATTACAGCATGACAAAGTCAATGGCACCACTGTCCACATAAGCATTGACTCCAGCAAGGGTGTTATCACTAGACTAGAACTGGACAAAGACCGAAAAAAGATCCTTGAATGTAAAGCTAAATCTCACCAAGGAGGAAAAAAAGGGGGGGGGTAAATACAAGGAAGAAACAATTGAGAAGATGCAGCAATAATCTTACATATGACCTTCAAAAAAAAAAAAACTGTTAAAATGAAAAAGAACATTATAATGTTGGACAAGTTATTGAACCAAGGCTCAATGTCCTTGTTCGTAAAACAGGAAGAATGTTAATAGCTACCTTGTAGGACTTTTTCTTCAGGATTAAATGAAAGGATATATGCCTGTGAAAATGCTTTTCAAACTATAAAGCACATGCTAGCCAGACCACATTGGTAGAGAAAAGGGGCCCATCTACAACTGAAAGATACTTTGATATCTTTGATCCCAACTGTTTCACATTCACATATGAATTGTGGAGAAAAATAATCCTACAGAAGGTTATTATGTAAGTCATGTTTTTAACCTGATTAGAAAACCAGTGTCTGCTATTTTGAAGGCTCTCCTCCTTTCCCGCATTGGGTATGTGAGGGTTGCTCCAGGTTATATCCTGGTGTCTTTCCTACCCTCTCTACTATCCTAGGCCATCTCATACACACACACAACTTCAGTCTCCATTGATCTAACAATGTCTCCTACATCCTATTTTGAGCGCAGATCTTTTCCTGCCCTTTAGACTGGTACAGTCAACTGCCTACTGGGTATCTCCATCTTTACGTCCAAAGATACCTCAAACATAGCTGTACAAAACAGCCCTTCCCTCTTCCACCCTTGCTCCTTCTTCTGTGTTCTCCATCTTTTTGAATGGTTCCACCATCCACCTAGTTGTTTGGGTCAGAAATTTTGGCTTGACATTGAGTTTTCAATCTCCATTATTCCCCAAATCCAATCGTCATCAAGTATTATGCTTTCTGCTATCCAGTTAAATCCTCTCCATTTCTATTGTTTTCTACCCAGACTATGTCACCATCATCAGTCTTTTGAATTATTGTTTCTAGTTCCCAACCTCCATTTTCTCCCAATCCATTCTCCATATTGTGTCCTGAATGATCATCCTGAAATCCAAAGTTAATCAAGTATTCCCTATGCTTAAAATCCTCTGATGGCTTCCCCATGCCCAGCAACTTAACATGGCTCACAAGGCCTTCATGATCTAGCTTCTGCTTTTTCTCAAAGCCTTCCTGTCTTACCTTCATACTATACATACCAGCTTTATTAGGTCTCTTCCATTATGCCATATTTCCTTTTGCCTCTATATCTTCTGCTTGAAACACTGTCTCATTCTTCCTGCAAAACATAAACACATACATATATACATACCTACTCTACTCTCTTAATTCATAGTTAATTTTTTAACTCTTAAATTAAACTTTCCATCATCTAGCACACTTTCCTTATCAATCCCATTCTGAAGTCTAGGCTAGGTATTTCCCAGTATATTCCTGGTACTTCTACCATTATAAAATTATATTGTAATCACCAGATTACTCCCATGTCATCTCCATGAAACCACACAACTGGTAAGGACCAGATAGATCTGTGTCTATCTTTTATATCCCTCTCTCCTTGGGTAGTAGTCAGGGTTCAACCAGAATCACAGAAGCACCAGAGATATATATCAAGATTTTTTGCAAGGAATTGGCCTGTGTGGTTGTGGGGGCTGGCTAGACAAATATGAAATCTGTAGGGCTGGCATCAACAAGGGCAGGCAGGAATTTGTAGACATGAGCTGAAGCTGTTGTCCATGGGCCAAATTCCCCCTTCAGAGAAGCCTAGCTCTGCTCTTAAGGCCTTTCAACCGGCTGACTAAGACAACCCCTAGAGATTATCTAGGATAATCTCCTTTACTTATAGTCAATTATGGACTTTAATCACATCTTCAAAATACCTTTGTGGCAACACCTGGATTAGTGCTTGAGTGAACATCTGGGGACTACAACCTAGCCAAGTTGACAAATAAAACTAACGACCACACCTCAGCACCTGCTATATGATGGGCCCTCAATAAATATTTGTGAAATAAATGGGTGCATGAACTATTTTGTTCAGTAAGGGCACCCCCGGGGTACATGTGAAGTACCCCACTTTGTACTATATACTTAGGCACTATCATATTATTTACATTTCATACTTATTAAAATCTGTGAGGCTTATGGGGGGTACATTTGAAAGGAAAAAGTCATATCCTTTGCACTACTTATGGTCCCTCAGGTTTCTTCAGAGAGAACCAATTTCTATCATTAAATGTAACAGGCTTGGAGCTTCCTGAGGACAGGACCGTGTGTGTTATTTGTGTTATTGTCCTGGTGCTCTCTCAGCCCTACCACACTGTACGTGTGCAGGAACTGCTCAGTGAAGATTTGTTAAAAAGGACAAAATTAACCTACTAAGACTTTTTTTAAGAAGACAGATTTTGAAGTGGTACTGGCTACTGTGGGTCCTGTATTTTTTTAAAATAAAGATATAATTTAGAAATGGTAAAATTCACCCTTCTTAGTGTATACTTCTGAGAGTTCTGAAAATTGTATATAGGAGTTCATTACCCAAAAACTCTCCCATGCACCTTACAGTCAACCCTCCCCCACCTCCAATCCTGGCAACCAGTGTGATCTGTTTCAAGTATAGACGTTTCCAGAATGTGAATCATACAGCATGTCATATAAATTGAAAAGATTGCAGAATCTTTTGTGTATGGCATAATGCACTTGAGATTCATCCATGTTACCATATTTCAGGGTCAATAATTTGTTCCTTTTTCTTGCTGAGTAGTATTCCATCACATGGATGTATCGTGGTTTGCTTATCCACTATGGGCCTTGCTGTTAATTACTCAAGATCTGTCCCTCTTCATTCTTCCTCAGTCCTTTTCTCTATCCCTGCCCCCAAAGAGGTGAAGCGCTGTTCTATTTGGTCAGGTTGAAGAACGCTTATTTGATCCAATTTTGGGGTTGGAACCTTGTGAGTTGCGTTAAGCTTATACTAAGTCATTTTTCTTTTCTCTCAAAACATGTTGTGTGGCTAAAAGAGAAGGTTTTGTTTGTACACCTCTGTCGCATACTAACTGTGCGATCTTGATCAAGTTACCTAATCTCTCTGTGCCTATGTTTCCTTATAGGGGCAATGCAGAGGGTAACAGTCCTTACCGCCTTAGGTTATGACCATCAAACAAGTTAATAATTACAAATGGTATACAGCAGTGCCTGGCATATTGTAAACTCTTAGTAAGTGTTGGCTGTTATTATTTAGAGCCATTTTGACCCATGTAAGGGGCTTTACTGTGAATAAAGATGTAGCATGTATAAAACTTAAAGAAAAGTCTGCTCTTGCCCCATTGTCTTGGGAAGGTGGTTTGGGCAGAAGGACGGGAGCTGCAAGCTCTGTGTGGCCGTAAGTTATGAGGTCACCCTGTAGGTGGTAGTGTGGAGTTGTGTATTTCTTTACCCTTTGCCAGTGGAAAGCTGCCTAATATGTCCTTGCTCACTCTTCCCATTGTCCCTGCTCTGACATAATTGGATTGACCTAGCTGGTGGAAGAGCTGTGTCTGGGTGAATTACAAATTTGGCATTTATCTGATTTACACAGTTCCCTTAGCATATTGCTGCCTCAGTCCTTGTGTGGGGTCTCAGGTCATGTCACTCCTGTGGATGGCTTGCCACCACCCTCAACATTATTCTGTACACATTTTTAATCTTTGCTGGGTTGTCTCTGGAAAAGAGCAAAAGTAGAACTACAGGCAAAAAAATAATTTTATTTTCCCTTGAGTTTGACCACTTTGAACTTGAAACATTGATAAAATGAGTTCCTCCAACCGATACTGTAGTTCCCATGCCTCACTGAAAGTGTTGTAACTTTCACTCACTGTATCCACTTTGCTGGAAGATAATTCTTTTGTTCATTTTATTCTGTAAGCCCAGTATTTACTTCACTTACACAATCTTCCACTGAGATTTTACGGGCCCATTTTTTTTTTCAGATGGGACTCTATATTCCTTGAGCTTCTATTTTTACAAGTGGTCTAAGCTCTTGGAAATCCTGAATAATTATAAAATGGCATCAAAATAAATTATCTCTGAGTCATAAGCTTCTGATATAAAAAGAAACCTTTTCAATGTTTGCCTTTTTTAAATGATAAAGCATTTCTGTACAAGTTACATGAGTATAGCTTAGATTTTAAAAATTCAGATAAACAAAAAAGGAAAATTTAAATTATCTAAAGTACTACCACATAGAGATAACCTCTTGTTTTATTGGGTTTTCCCGGAATTATCAATCGATCTGATCTATGTATAAAACAGGAGCCTCATGCTTTAACTTTGTATGCAAATAATGCATTTCCACATTATTTTATTTAATGTACACTATTATTTTAATGGCTTCATGATTTTATGCTAATTTGTCATATCTTTATCACTAAATAATATTTATACACGTATATACACATGTGTATGCCTGTCTACTGACCTTCTCTCCATTTGTCTCTCTGTATATTCCAATGCTATTCTCATGACACATAGTTTTTGTAACTTTATAGCACTTTTTCATATTTAATTGGACAAGTTCTGCCTCATTGCTCAGTTTCAAAATTTTGAACTAAGGGATTGTTGCTATGTAATGACAACTTTCTAATCTTAGAAGACTCTTGTAATTTTAAATATTTCCCCCACTCTATTATGCATATTTCACAAGTTCACAAACACACACACACACACACCTTAAAAGCAGAACAATTATGGGAAAATGGTGACGTAACATCCTTCCCTTTCGTGGGCTTCTCATTCTGGGGATTCCTGGAGAGGCCCAGTGCTCTCAAGATCTCTCTATCAATTCCCCATCAAATCTCCCTTTGAATTAATGGTCCAGTTAGAAAGGAAAAACAATCCCATGTCAGATTTCCCTCTTGTGGATATTTGCATTCTAGTATGATTCCCCTTCATTGGCCCCCCCAAAATAAAATCTTGATTCTGGAATTTCAGTTTTCTAGACACGATCCACCAAGCAAGAAATTTTTCATCCCTATGGGCAACCATATATTTTACAAACTACGGACCTGGTTCTGACCCTGAAAATCCAGACAAATATATCATGCTCCGTGTCAGTATTTTAAAGTTTAAAATAATTCTCTAGCATTAAATTTAATACTAAGTGCTAACTATTATGTATAATGGAGCCTTTCCCATTTATAGAAGTTAGAGTTTCCCCAGTAATGGGGAATAAGTGAGAAACTGGAACAGGGGAATGATATGATAAAAGAGTGTTTGAGGCATTGAGAGGACATTAGTATGCAGGATGACCTGCCAGAGAAAGGAGCTGGAGAAAAAGGAATCATCTGGGTCAAGGGCTAGTAACCCTGGAGGCAAATTAGAATCAGCGGTAGAGTGTTTATAGCTACCTTTGCCTTGCATGCAGGAGCAATTAAATCCCAACATCTTGGGTTGGGGATGGGGTGTTGGTTTACCCTCTGTTTGCTTTAATGCTCTGCAGATAATTTAAAATATGATTTATTTCTTACTGTGTTAAATATGTATAACACAAAATTATGATTCTAAACTTTTAACTACGATTTCCAGTGATTTTTTTTTTTAAGATTTTATTTATTTGACAGAGAGAGACACAGCGAGAGAGGGAACACAAGCAGGGGGAGTGGGAGAGGGAGAAGCAGGCTCCTGGCTGAGCAGGGAGCCCGATGTGGGGCTGGATCCCAGGACCCTGGGATCATGACCTGAGCCGAAGGCAGACGCTTAACGACTGAGCCACCCAGGTGCCCCTGATTTCCAGTGATTTTAATCTTGGCTCTAAATGCATTCTAGTTAAGGGGATGGGGAGAGGTATATGTATGAGGCAGGTAGAAAGCTTTTAAAACAATGCAGCTTATCCTTATATGTAAATCAATCTATGACATCTGTGATTTTCAGCTAATCACTTGATAAATTCATGGTGACGCTCACTAACTAATAACAAATTTGAGTTATCAAGACTAAAGAAGTAGTGAATTAGAGTAATCACTTATGTAGTCAAAAGCAAAATTTTTACATAAATTATTGTCCACCTCAGGGCTTCTTTTGATTTATAAGTGCATCCCAGATTTAGTATTGAGGCCTTTTCATGCGGGGTAGCCAATGTTTGAAACTCCCATTTTACTGATTTATAGCCCTGCTTTCTGGCACAAGCTACACATTTTAGAAATCACACTCGGGGGTGTGTGTGTGTCTGTGTGTACACGTGCACGCACTTTCCCAGTATAGATCTCTAAATAATTCCTCAGATTATCAGCCCCAAATATAAATCATCACCTAAAATATCACCAAATGTTGCTACAATTACTAAACGCGCAGATACCTTGTCTCACAATCAACTAAATTAATCAAGCTACAGAGAATCAAACCCTGGAAACAACTCTTACCTCCACACAGGCTAAGTCTGCAAATGTAAAAGCTTTGCTTTTCTCTAGTTTTCTTCCACTGAGTTTCCCAGCAACCGCATCTACCACTCCACAGAAGCGGCGGCCAGCGTTAACCATGATAAATTTCATCCTCAGGTTTTTTTCAGGGGTCATTATGTGTTTCACAGGAGGAGAAAGAATTTTCCCTTTCCCCTACTAAGTTCTTGGCTGAGACCCCCTGTAATAAAGAACAGATGAAGGAGAGAAAAACAAAGAGAAGTTTATTAACATGCACACCTCATGTATACATGGGAGACATCCAGGAGAAAGGAATAACTCCATGAAATGGCCCAAGCCACCAACTTAAATACCAGTTCAGGTAAAGACAAAAGATAGGTATTGGGAGGTGCTGGGGTAACAATTCATAGGAGGGAAAGAGAAAGAAATGTTTGATAAACAGAGATTGCTCTGCGGATGCAGAGTCTCTCAGGTGAAAAAGATCTCTGGTAATAGCTCTCTTGCTGGCATAGGCTCCTTTCTAATGCAAATTTCCATTATAAATACAGATTTCTCTTACAAAAGGGTACTCGCTACTCTGTTTTCAGAGCTTCTCCTGTGTGTGAAGTTTGTAAAAAAAAAAAAAAAAAAGAAAAAGGTGCTTATGCCAAGGAAGCATATTGGGGAGGGGGGGCTTATCATGTGGCTCTTCAAAGTGCAGCAGGAAGGGGAAGGGTTGTGATAATAGAAACGACTATGCCCCATGTCTGAATGTGGTAGAGAATAGCTCATTTCAACCCTTGACTTCTAGAATAAAAATAAAGAGACATTCTCAGAAAGCAAGTAATCAATGGCCCACTGTATCAAGGTGCAAGGAATCAATTTCAGGAAGCAATGTATCAAAGTTAATGTACAAGATCTTTTCTTTAAATTTGGAAGTTGATTCTATACAAATCAAGACCAAAATCCTGAAAACAATTGCTTCCCTTTGAACTTAGCATCAGATTTGAACTAGAAGGTTTAAGAAAAGAAGCTGATCCAAATACTTCCCAAATTTTTCCTTAGGGTAAGTGGAAGGATCATTTGGTGAAGATCAGAAACTTGGTATTTTGATATTTTGTTATGAACCTAACAAAATAATTTTAAAAAATCCATAACCTTCTTCTCTTGAAGAGCTCTGAAAAGATTATTCTTTCAAGCAACTTAGACAGTCAGGCAAATCCGAAACACAAAATGAACAATGTGTTAAATCATAGAATCAATATTTCTAATTAATGGCAAAGGAGCAGTTTTCTATCATAGTCTCCTTTCTTGGGATACAACTGTGTGCCATTTTAGGGAAGCTAAAATAAACTAATAATGGAATTTCTTAACATTAACATTTGTGTGCTATACCGTTCAGTCCCATTGTGATAAAACAAGGTGAAATGTTTCTGGGCTCACCGAAACTCTAGGCTATCTCTCAAAGGACAGATAACCTGAACTAAATACGTCAGCCCAAGCCCCTAGAGGGCAAGTGTGTTTGCCATGTTGTGTGGCTCTTAACAGCCTCACTAAGGAAATAGGTTAAGACTGGAATCCCTCTCAAGGACCAGGGGGCTCAGGTTCACTCCCACTCTAAGAGAGACTTGTAGAATTTGCTTAACACTGAACTTCCAGGAACTGACTTAAGCCCTTGTTGCAGAAAACTGTTAAGAGAACGTCAACCAGGTCAGTCATTAGCAAAGATGAATTTTGGATAAAAGGTCATGAAAAGAAAAGTGGAAAAATGCCCTAAATTTTTTTTGTAACAATGGGGATACATTGGGAGAACAGTGGGGAACTTGTAAGAAGACTGGATTTACCAAATGGTAATGGCAAGTCACCCAAGTAAATAGTAGTGAGGTCCGTAACCTCCTTATTGCTGGCCTGGAAGACTTCCGTTGAAGATGTTCCAGGTCACAGTTATGCCGGCACTGGCCTGTTTAGTATGTTCTTTGGCTCCCAACCACAGAGGGATCAAGCATATGCAAAAATGTCTCTTTCTCTTATTAGAGCCTGTGTGGGGAACAAGATAGACCATTAAGTCTGCTCTAAACTGCCGTAACTAGACCTCTGAGGACCCAGACAGCAGCAAGATAGAATGTGGAGGTTTCTCAACCCATTGCCCATCTGATTCAGAGAATCAAATGCTGGGCATTACTATTCATGGGTTAGAAGGAAGCATCTTCTGTGGAGCCTCTGCTGAATAAGAAAGTAGGATCATCTTTGCCAGTTTGTGAACCCCTTACAGAAGATGCTAAGCATGGAGAGTATGTTTTGAAGCACCATAATATTAAGAGAAAAGTTCTGGAAAGGAATAAAAAGGGAACAGATGAACCCAGAAACAACACAGTACTTTTTGGTTTTACACAGTACTTTTCAGAGGAGAAACCTACATAGGCTGTGGAACGGATTGCAGGTGTTTGATAGTCAGCTGTGGACATGACTGGCAGATCTGTGCTTTCAGAATGATTAATCATCCCACAGTTACCTCTCTGCTGGTGATGCTGCCCAGAGCTGTTTAACATTCTAGTTCCATTGTTGAGTTCTCAACTTGGAGGGCCTCTAGTGGCTGTCAGTCTCATTAGGAGGAAAAAAAAAAAAAAGGAACTGCTATGTCATCTAAAGGGTTTTATGCCCAGAATCTAAAATGTGACAGTTCTAAGGCTGTCCTCTTTTTAATAGTTAGGGAGTTTTGCAGCAACTGAAAGGTAAGTGAGATCTGTAACAGAGAAACAATAATAGTGGTACTTACTGACTTTGTTATTCAGTTAGTACCATAAGTGGTTCCCTGCTGAAAATAAGAGAGGTGGTTAATGTACAGTGTTCCAGGAAATGTAATTCTACTTTCCTCTCATGTCCAACTTAAAATGCTGAGTAAGTGTAAAACAAAACAAAACAAAACAAAAAAAGCCTTTTAAATGCATTTGGTTACACAGTAGTCTTACCTTTCATCAACATACCCCCCCCCCACACACACACATGCACATACTCAGAGAGCCCCTAAGAAAACAGAAGAGAGGGAGTAACACAGTCTTTGGGGGGAGCAGCTAAGTACATCTAAGTTTTCTCCTGTGTGGCTCTTATTGACTCCTATTTCCCTTCAGAATAGTAAGTAGGATTGGAAGTACACTCCACAGATGGATGCTCAAGTAAGAAAAGCTGATAAGAACTAGGTTGGTTTAGACTAATGAGAATCCTATAGAACTAAGTATAAGATGAAAGGAACCACGTCTATCCTGTTCTCCACTCTATCTCCTAGGCATCACATATAAAGAACATCCAAGGCATTTTTTCCCAATAGGAGAATTATAAAAATCAAGTGAGTTTCTCAGAGCTAGCTCTGTTCCTTGTGTGGAATGGTGCTTCTAGAAAGTTCCTTGTTAGCTAGCCCATGTGACTGGGGTAAGAGACTAGATAGGGCTCTGGGGAAGGGCAAGGAGGAATAATGTCAGCCAACAGTAAAAATGTGCATATTACCAATATTCCACAAATTATATCTTGTTGGGAATACTATGATAATCAAAAGGAGACTGAATAAGGTACACATCCAACAAGGGAGAGCCTCCTGACACACCGAAGGTGTAAGCTATAGGTATCAAGAGGCAGACAGGGGCCACTATATCCCTCAGTATTTATAAACTCAGGACAAATGCCTTTATAGTTAAATAGCCCTCTTCATATCACCCTTTATATCTGACAATGATGTGGGACTAAGTCAGTGAAACCAAAATGTGTCAAAATGAGGCTGAAGCATCTCCAACAATGGTCATTAAAGATGGCTGACTGGGCATCTGTATTTATCTCTTCTCCCTCACAAATCCACATTAAATCAGTAGGGAGGAATAAAAAAATGTATTTGCCTATAACAACAAACAGAATGGGAGAGGGATTATCAGTAGAAAAGAAATTCCACTAAGATTCTGGAAGGCAGAAGGATAAAGATGATGTTTACTGTTCAGGCTAAGTGGGAGGAGGCCATAGCCCAGAACTCATGCTGTATGTACAGCTGCCGAAGAAGCAGACAGCCTGCTCAGTGGAGTCTTGGCAAGCCTTCACACTCAAGGCCAAATGGACGGAGTGAGAAAAGGGAAATTAATAGAAAGTCTTAACACAGAAGAGCTGACCTCCCTAGCCCATTAGACCTGATGGCGGGAAGACAGGCATTTATGCCTGAGGGTTTATCCCTGAAACATAAGGGTTCTTCCCTAAAGAAAAACTATCTGGGACAACCAGGGAAGGCAGTGTGAATATTGTCACACCAAAGCAAACCTCACTGAGTCCTCGAATTTAGGGGCCATCCAACACAATGATCAAATTCTTACCTACCCCCTCTAAAGCAATAGGAACAATTAACTGTACCACTCCAGTTTACAAATGCCCAAGTTAGACTTTATATGACCTTGTTCTGAAATACAAAATAGAGTTGACTCTTGAACCACACAGGGGTTGGGGCACTGATGCCCCATAAGGTCAGAAATACATATATAACTTTTGATGCTCCCAAACTGTTGACAACAATCAAATAACACATTTTGCATGTTATGCATAATATATACTGTATTCTTACAATAAAATAATCTAGAGAAAAGAAAATGTTATTTAAAAAATCACAAGGAAGAGAAGATACATTTACAGCACTGTGTTGCATTTATTGAAAAGTATTCATGTATAAATGGACCCATATAGTTCAAACCACTATTGTTCCAGGGTCAACTGTAACCAACTGATGTTCAAGGCCTTTTAGGAAAGACTTCTCAACGAAAACAAAAGAACATAAACACATTTTGAAGATCAAGTAGAAAAAAATTAATTCCGGGACTAAAATGTCAAATTAGTAACTTCAGAGAAATTTGAGACGATAGTGTAACTACAAACCATAAACAGGATGCTATGAAAAAGAAACTATGAGAGAACATGAAAGCGGCCGTGGAAATTAAAAAACGATTGACAAAATAGAAAAGTTATTCTCACTTCGAAAGATGAAGTCAAGGAACTTTTCCAAATAGCCAGGAACTATCCTAAGCATTTTAATTAATGCAAGCCTATGATGTATGTAATGGTATAATGCCCTTTTCTATAGTTGAAGGATACAGAGATTAGGCAATTTGTCCAAGGTCAGTTAGCTAATGAATCGGGATTAAACCTATTCAGCCTAGCTCTAGAGTCTAATGAACTTAACTGCTATGCTATTTCCAAAAAGAATACCTAACATTTTAAAAGTACTTACTCTGTGCAATGGCTACTGTGCTAATGAATTAAGTCATTTAGTCCTCAAAACAACCTTATAAGTAGATACCACTATTATCCATCCTTTAGGTAAGGAAATGTAAGCAAGAAATTTTCAGAAATTCCTACGCAATCACACAGATAATAAGTTGGGGAGGTGAGATTTGAATCCATGCTGTCTTATTCTATAACTTACTACAGTATCTAAAATATAAGAAGCTAAAAATATGAAGATAAAGATAAAATATGACCTGCAACCAAGCAATTTAATCTCTGCCTTAGTTTCCGAAAGAAAGAACAGAGAAAATGGAGGTGAAGAAATCAGCAAATATATTTTAAAAGCTAAGTTTCCAAGCTGAAAGAAGACACAAGATTTCATATGGAAAAAGCTTACTAGAATACGATAAAACCTGATTTTGAAAAGAACAATACCTACGCAACCATTGTGAAATGTTAGAGCAATAAGGAGAAAGAGAACATGTCAAAATTTCTACTGGTGGTAGAGTATGATGATGGAGCAAGGCAGGAAAAAAACAGACAAGATCTGACTGAGAATCAACATCTCATCTACCTACTGGATGCTAGAAGACTGTGGGGTCATGACTCAAAATTCTGTGAGGAATGGTGTTCAGTCTAGAATTCTGTTCTCAGACAAATTATCAATGAAATTTGAAGGCAAAGAGAAGATAATTTAGATGTGCAAGAAATGTGACACTTTATCTCTCCTCTAGGTAGTTACTTGAGGGTGTGCTCCAACCTGGTAAAACAAGACAGAAAACTAAAAGAAAAAAAGAAAAAGAAAAAAGAGAGACACAGTCTCCAGAAAGTAATGGCTTCAATCTAAGGAAATAATTAGAAAACCCCTACATGCAGAAGATGCCAAGATTAAATAGTCTATCTTCAAGTAAGGGAAGGAATGTTCCAGCTAAGGAGGAGGGAGAAACAGAGAGAGAGAGAGAGAGACAGGGAGAAGGAGAGGGAGCAGATGAGGGACAGAGAGAGAGAGAGGAAGAGATTAAAAAGGAAAAATGGCAATTTCAGAAAAAGAAAAAGCAGGGCGCCTGGGTGGCTCAGTCAGTTAAGCATCTGACTCTTGGTTTTGGCTTAGGTTATGATCTCAGGGTAGTGAGACTGAGCCCCGCATCAGCCCTGCACTCAGTGCAGAGTCTGCTTTAGATTCCCTCCCTCCCTCTCCCTTTGCCCTTCCCCCCCTTGCACACTCTATAAATTAATAAATAAATAAATAAAAACCTTAAAAAAAGCTATACAATGAAAAAAAGTTTTTTTTTTCCTACAAAGAATAATATATGGGCATAGTATTCAACCTATATACAAAGTACATGTAATTATGTTACAAAATACAATGTAAAGGTTGAAAGTAAAGTACATTGGATATTATACAAAAACAATGGATCGTGGATCACTACATCAAAAACTAATGATGTATTGTATGGTGACTAACATAACATAATAAAATTTTTTTAAAAAAGTACATTGGATAATAGTGGGAAATGAAAACAGACAGGAGGAAAGGAGGGATAAAGTCAGGGCTCAGTGCATTGTTGTACAGTTTGTGCACTGCACAAAGGTGCCCAGATGGTGGTGCAGTGGGGGCTATTTTAGTCCATTCGGGCTACTATAACAGAATACCATAGACTAAGTAGTTTATAAACAACAGAAATGTTTTTCTTACAGTTCTGGAGGCTGGGAAATCTAAGATCAAGGTGCTGGCAGATTCTGTGTCTGATGAGGACCTGCTTCCTGATCCACAGACATAGCCATAGATGGCTATCTCTTGCCATGTCCTCACCTCACAGCAGGAGTAAAGAAGCTCTCTGGGGCATCTTTTATAGAACACTTACCCCATTCATGAGGGCCCTACCTTCATGCCTAATCTCCTCCCGAAGTCCCCACCTACCATCACATTGGGGATTAGGTTTCAACATATGAATTTGGGTGTGGTGTGGGGGGGGCACAAATGATCAGTCCATAGCAGGCAATTAATTTAAAAAAAATGTTAAGAGAAACCATTTATAGGTGATGAAATAAAAGCATTAGGTTAAAAGCAAAGGTTAAAGCATGTTATTTAATGTTCCAGTGGTAATCAATGGAAAATACATCTATGTGTGAAAGGCATAGAGAAGATGATATGAGTGTCAGCCCAAGTGGGATAACATCTCACCAATCTATGAAGACCAATGAATTGTGGTGTAAATCTCCTATGTAGAAGTATAGTAGTTATTTACAAAAAGATCTAAAAACCATCAAAAGTGATTATAAGAGGAGAGGGCGGTAATGGGACTGGTAACATTTGGGGCCAATTATTTCTGTCTTTATACTATATGGTGTTCTATAGTATTTGATTAAAAAACACTTTGCATATATTCTTTTTGATAAAGCAAGTGCAAATCCAAAAAGGATTTTAACTCAGTCTGTTTTCTCTGCCCAATGTTCTCATCTTTTGGTTGCTATATTTTAAGCCTAGAAAATCTGGATATTAGGGAATATAGAAATACATGCAAGAGAATCACATACTAGTCAATAAAAAGTGTATCAGCAAAGGATATGCAAAGGCAGAGGACCTTTGGTCACAGAAAGATGTGTGTAGGAAAGAATAATAGCAAGAGAAAAGCACAACAAACAATCTGGAATGTTTAAAAAAAAACCATGAAATTCTATTTGTTTTTTGCCATGTGATAATTTGTGCATTTAGAAACATTTATTGAATACTTATGCTGTACCAGGCACTGTGATAATAAAGAACTGATGTAGCTTTATTCCCAGCTCTTTAGGAACTTATGTTTTTGCAGGATTGGCAAGAACAGTCCCCAGTAGGCACAAGACAAGCTATGGAATAAATATCACAAAAGAGGTACAAATATAGGTCTATAGGAGTTTGAAGGAAGGTAATATCTCTTTATGTGGCAATGGTGGATATTAGAAGCAAATGTGGTATCACAGGACAATATAGTCTTAAAATGGCCAAGCATGTCTGTGAAAAAAAAAAAAAAAGTATTCCTCAATTCTTAACCATACCTGCTGAATCTTTGGGGGAGCATTTTAAAGGCAAATGTCAAAATGATCAATCATTTTGAAAATATATGCTAAAATAATGATAGCTGGGCAAGTCTGCATGCCAGAAATATCTATTGGAATTTTAAACACTTTCCCAAGAGCCACAATCAATGTAAAAGAATAATCTTCCTCTGAAGCATCAAATGAATCTACCTAAACCAATAAGTAAATAGAGCTTCTAACCAGGCCCAAGAAAAAGGTATTTTGGGGGGCACCTTTAATTTTAGGCCATAGTTCTTCCATGTTCTATCTTCATGATGTTAAGCAAAACTTCAAGACTCAACCTATCTTTGATGGGGTCAACAGAAGAGTCTTCAGTTAGAGGCATAATAAACAAAGAATCTAATCTACAACAAAAACTGATGGGTAGAACTGCAAAAAGTGTATTAGTCAATAGTGATGGACTTCCCAAGTAAAAGCTTCCATTGGTCATTTAAGGAGGCACCTTTATATTCCACTCAAACTACTCCCTTTCATGTGGGACATTTCTTAGCTCTTCTCTGCCACCCTCTCGCTCACTTTTCCAGAGATATTGGTGAGCCTGGAAAGAGGAACTGGGCATGAATGTCCATGGTCCTTTCCTTCCCTTACTTCTTTTATGATATAGTTACTCACAGAGACCTACACACTTTACTTTGCTCCAAGTCCAATGTTGTATAAGGACACCTCCCACAAGGAAACGATGTGGATATCCAGGTGTGCTTGTGGCTAGAAGTAAACCTTCCAATTTATGGATGCAGCACTAGCAAGTGCACTTGCCTAGTAGACCCAAAGCCACATCTCCAAACTGACCAATATCAGTAATAAATAATATAATAAATTAAATAATAAATAATATAAGCAATAAATAATAAATAAAAAACTTTGACTTTCATCTTTCTTGCTCTTCTGACTTCCTTAATGCAGAACTTGGGCAAGGAAAAAAAATTAATGTTTACTAATGTTTATCACCAAATTTTTTCTATTTCTCTTGTGCCTTTGTTGACATGTAAGCACAGTCCATTTCTATCTTTCCTGTACATATACACACATACACACATGTGTATGCATATATGTGTGTGTATGCATACATGCATATTATATATTACATATAATGGAAAGCTTCAAATCTATACAAAAGAAGGGAACAAAGGATAATGAACTCTATGAACCCATCACCTAGCTTCCACACATTTTTAAAAATAATTTAGGCAAATGGCCAATCCCAATCCTTTTTTTTTTTTTAATTTTTGTATTATGTTCAGTTAGCCAACATACAGTACATCATTAGGTTTGATGTAGTGTTCAATGATTCATTAGTTGTGGATAACACCCAGTGCTCATCACCACATGTGCCCTCCTTAATACCTGTCACCCCGTTACCCCATCCCCCCACCCCCCTCCCTTCTGTAACCCTCAGTTTGGTTCCCGGAGTCCAGTGTCTCTCATGGTTTATCTCCCTCTCTGATTTCTTCCCATTCAGTCCTTCCTCCCGTCCCCTGTGGTCCTCTGCTATTCCTTATGTTCCACATATGAGTGAAATCATCCTGTTTAAACTGACTTTTCACCCCAACTTCCTTGCCTGTCATACTTCTCACTCCCCATCTCTGCTACTTGCCTCTCTGTGACCTCCAGAATCACTGACAGAAAATAGAGAACTCAGAAAGACAAGAATGAGTCTGGTGGTTTAGATGCAACTAGAAACTAGCTGAACCAGACTCCCTGCCTTGCAATAAGCTTATATCATTGGGGCACCTGGGTGGTTCAGTTGGTTGAGCAACCGACTCTTGGTTTCTGCTCAAGTCATGATCTCAGGGTCCTGGGATGGAGCCCCAAGTTGGGCTCCCCGCTCAGCATGGAGTCTGCTTGGGATTCTCTCCTTCTCCCTCTGCCCCTCCCCACTCCCCCACTGCTCATGCTGTCTCTCTCTCTTTCTCTCAAATAAAGAAATAAATCTTTAAAAAATAATAAAAGCTTATACCATAGTATTGAAATAATGAAGAAAGATTTGAAGAAAACTGTAAAGGACTCAGGATGTATTTTACCACCAAAAACATTCTGTCCAGCAAAACTCTAGGTTTTTAGGTAGATTTTAGAGCTTTTCCTAATGATTTGGAAGTGTCTTGACACTGTTAGGGAACTATTATGGCACCGTTGACAATCCTTTGAGAAGATACTACAACTCTGCTTCATGTAGATGAGAAAACTGAGGCTTAGCAAGGTTAAATACTTAAGAAGGAGCAGAGCCAGCACTTAAATTCAGGTGTGGCTTCAAAGCTCATGCCCTTCATTAACCAGTAAAGTTGCTTTCTCTCACTATACCAAAAAGAGTTTGTGTGAGATTTTTTTTTTTTTTAAGTGGATGATCAGTTGAAAAACCAGAACAGGCATCTGGGACAAGACATATGTGATCCCCTTCTAATGGAACCTTGTAGTAAATGTGGAAGAGAGAGTAAGCCGCACACACGTGGTGGAGAGAGAACCACTGAGTTATAGTTTATTTTGAAAAGTGAAACAAATGTACCAGAAATTAATCAGGATAATGGCACAGCCTCATCAACTTTTAGCAAGGATTTTTTTTTATACATTATATCAATTGTGGGATTTTACATTAAATATTGAAATGGTGTGTTCTAACCACATTTTCATTATAGTGATGACCTCAATCCACTTTCCAACCAGTCTAGCAAAGTTTAGGCTCAGCCAAATGCACGGACGAGGTAGCTAATCATCTGTACATTTCGTACATTTCAAATGGGGCAAGAAGAATCCCTTTACCTTTCACCTCCCCTTTACTTCTTCCTTCCCCAATTTGCTCCTTATCAAGTTGCCAGGGATGTTCAAATCCCACAACTGGTTGTCGGAGGTCCTCTCAAATGTAGATTTTCTCTCTTGGTGGCAAGCGAACACACTAATTTATACAAAGAAGTTGGCATTTGGTCTAGAAGCGAGAGATGGAAAAGATACCAAGGAAAAGGTGCCAAGACAGGGAGAGACAGAGGAAAAAGATGAGCATACTTAAAGGGAATATAAAATTGCTTCCAGGAGAAGGGGGGGAAAGATGGCGGAGGAGTAGGGGACCCTATTTCAACTGGTCCCCAGAATTGAGCTGGATAACTACCAGACCACTCTGAGCACCCACGAAACCAGCCTGAGATGTAAGAAGATCTGGATCTCTACAAACAGAATATCGTAGGCGGTTGGTTTTGAGGTACGAAGCGGAGAGCTGTGACTCCGCAGGCAGATATCGGAGGATAAACGGCAGCGGGAGGGTGCCTGGCCGTGGGGATCCTACACTGCCGGTGAGGGACAGCCTCGCGCGCTGCGGACAGGCACAGACTCGCAGACCGGTAGCATTGGGAAAGGACTTTAGGGCAGCCCCCGGGGTGGAAAACCAGACCGGCGGGGTCGCGTGCACAAGAACCGCAGCCCCCCTGGACAGAAACCGGAGCGACGGTCGCGCGCACATGAACTGCAGCCTCCGAGACGGAAACCCGGTGCGCCGGGGTCCTGCCGGTGAACTGCAGCCCCCCGGGGTGGGAACCCCGAGCGGCGGAGTTGCGCGCACACGAACTGCAGTCCCCGGGACAAAACCCCAAGCGGCGGGATCGCGCGCGCGTGAACTGGGAGCAGCTGGCGGTTATAGAAGCACAAAGGGCAGAGACGAGCCCCGACCTGGAGGCAGGACTGGGAGCGCTGCGGAGGGGCGCACAACCCAGGCCGCTGCAGTTTATAGCAGCAGGGACAGAAACAGAGACAGTGTGGCCTGGAGAGCTCACTGAAGAACAGACTGCGATTTCTGCTCTGAGCCAGAGGGTTGGAAACGGTCTCTTCTGCTCTGACTCGCGGAAGAGAGGCGGAAAGCCACCAGGGAAAGGCGCCAGAGAACAAAAGCCCCAAAGACTGATTCCCGCTGAGCCCATCCCCCGCCACAGGAGGGCAGGGCAACTCCGCCCAAACAGGGTTGCCTGAGTAACAGCGCGGCAGGCCCCTCCCCCAGAAGACAGGCTGGGAAAACAAGAGGCCAGCAGCCCTAAGGTCCCAAGAAAACAGGTGCATCTTGCTTGGGTTCTGGTCAATAATTTGGACTCTATACATTCCCTCAAACACCCATCAACAGAATGACTAGGAGGAGGAGCCCCCAAAACAGAAAAGACTCAGAGATTATGACTTATGCTGCAGATTTACAAATGGATGCAGATATAACCAAAATGTCGGAGATGGAATTCAGGCTAGTAATTGTGAAGACAATGGCTAGAATGGAGAAATCAATTAATGGCAACATAGAGTCTCTAAGGGCAGAAATAAAAGGGGAATTGGCAGATCTTAAAAACGCTATCAATGAGATCCAATCCAATCTAGATAATCTAACAGCTAGGGTAACTGAGACAGAAGAGAGAATAAGCGATCTGGAAGACAGTATAATAGATAAAAAGGGAAAAGAGGAGGCCAGGGAAAAACAACTCAGAACCCATGAAAATAGAATCAGAGAAATAAGTGACACCATGAGGCGTTCCAATGTCAGAATAATTGGAATCCCGGAGGGAGTGGAGAGAGAGAGAGGGCTAGAAGATGTATTTGAGCAAATCGTAGCTGAGAACTTCCCTAATCTGGGGAATGAAACAAACATTCGAGTCCTAGAGGCAGAGAGGACCCCTCCTAAGATCAAGGAAAACAGGCCAACACCCCGGCATGTAATAGTAAAACTTGCAAATCTTAGAACCAAGGAAACCATCTTAAGGGCAGTTAGGGGGAAGAGATTCCTTACATAGAGGGAGGAACATCAGAATAACGTCAGACCTATCCACAGAGACCTGGCAAGCCAGAAAGGCCTGGCAAGACATATTCAGGGTACTAAATGAGAAGAACATGCAGCCAAGAATACTTTATCTGGCAAGGCTTTCATTTAGAATGGATGGAGAGATGCAGAGCTTCCACGACCGGCAGAAGTTGAAAGAATATGTGACCACTAAGCCGGCCCTGTAAGAAATGTTAAGGGGGGTTCTATAAAAGGAGACAGACCCCAAGAGTGATCTGCAACAGAATTTTACAGGGACAATCTATAAAAACAACGTCTTCACAGGCAACATGATGACAATTAATTCATGTCTTTCAATAATCACTCTCAACGTGAATGGCCTAAACACTCCCATAAAACGGCACAGGGTTGCAGATTGGATAAAAAGACAGGACCCATCCATATGCTGCCTATAAGAGACTCATTTTGAACCTAAAGATACATCCAGACTGAAAGTGAAGGGATGGAGATCTATCTTCCATGCCAGCGGACCTCAAAAGAAAGCTGGGGTAGCAATTCTTATATCAGACAAACTAGACTTTAAACTAAATCTGTAATAAGAGAAACAGAAGGACACTATATCATTCTTAAAGGGTCTATCCAACAAGAAGATCTAACAATTGTAAACATCTATGCCCCCAACATGGGAGCAGCCATCTACATAAGCCAACTGTTAACCAAAATAAAGAGTCATATTGATAACAATACGTTAATTGTAGGAGACCTCAATACTCCACTCTCAGCAATGGACAGATCATCTAAGCAGAAAATCAACAAGGAAACAAGAGCTTTGAATGATACATTGGACCAGATGGACCTCATAGATATTTACAGAACATCCCACCCTAAAACAACAGAATACTCATTCTTCTCGAGTGCACATGGAACTTTCTCCAGAATAGACCATATACTGGGTCACAAATCAGGTCTCAACTGATACCAAAAGATTGAGATTATTCCCTGCATATTCTCAGACCACAATGCTCTAAAACAGGAACTCAATCACAAGAAAAAATTTGGCAATTCAAATACTTGCAAGCTAAAGACCACTCTGCTCAAGAATGTTTGGGTCAACCAAGAAATCAAAGAAGAACTTAAACAATTCATGGAAATCAATGAGAATGACAACACATCGGTCCAAAACCTATGGGATACTGCAAAGGCGGTCCTAAGGGGGAAATATATAGCCATCCAAGCCTCACTCAAAAAAATAGAAAAATCCCGAATTCACCAACTAACTCTACACCTTAAAGAACTAGAGAAAAAGCAACAAACAACGCCTAAGCCATGCTTCAGAAGAGAAATAATTAAAATTAAAGGAGAGATCAATGAATTAGAAACCAGAAACACAGTAGATCAGATCAATGAAACTAGAAGTTGGTTCTTTGAAAGAATTAATAAGATTGATAAACCACTGGCCAGACTTATCCAAAAGAAAAGAGAAAGGACCCAAATTAATAAAATTATGAATGAAAGGGGAGAGATCACGACTAACACCAAGGAAATAGAAACAATTATTAGAAATTATTATCAACAACTATATGCCAATAAACTGAGCAATGTGGATGAAATGGAGGCCTTCCTGGAAACCTATAAACTGCCAAGACTGAAACAGGAAGAAATTGACAACCTGAATAGGCCAATAACCAGTAACGAGATTGAAGCAGTGATCAAAAACCTCCCAAAAAACAAGAGTCCAGGACCTGATGGATTCCCTGGAGAATTCTACCAAACATTCAAAGAAGAAATAATACCTATTCTACTGAAGCTGTTTCAAAAAATAGAAACAGAAGGAAAACTTCCAAACTCATTCTATGAGGCCAGCATTACCTTAATCCCCAAACCAGGCAAAGACCCCATCAAAAAGGAGAATTTCAGACCGATATCCCTGATGAATATGGATTCCAAAATCCTCAACAAAATCCTAGCTAATAGGATCCAACAATACATTAAAAGGATCATCCACCACGACCAAGTGGGATTTATCCCCGGGATGCAAGGGTGGTTCAACATTCGCAAATCAATCAATGTGATAGAACACATTAATAAGAGGAGGGAGAAGAACCATATAGTCCTCTCAATTGATGCAGAAAAAGCATTTGACAAAATACAACATCCTTTCCTGATTAAAACTCTCCAGAGTAGAGGGATAGAGGGAACATTCCTCAAGCTCATAAAATCCATCTATGAAAAACCCACTCGAATATCATCCTCAATGGGGAAAAGCTGAGAGCCTTTCCCTTAAGATCAGGAACACGTCAAGGGTGCCCACTCTCACCACTGTTGTTCAACATAGTACTAGAAGTCCTAGCAAGAGCAATCAGACAACAAAAAGAAATAAAAGGTATTCAAATTGGCAAAGAAGAAGTCAAACTCTCTCTTTTTGCAGATGACATGATACTTTATGTGGAAAACCCAAAAGACTCCACCCTCCAAATTACTAGAACTCATACAGCCATTCAGTAATGTGGCAGGATACAAAATCAATGCACAGAAATCAGTTGCTTTCTTATACACTAACAACGCAGCTGTAGAAAGAGAAATTAAAGAAATGATTCCATTTACAACAGCACCAAAAACCATAAGATACCTCGGAATAAACCTAACCAAAGAGGTGAAGGATCTATACTCTAGGAACTACGGAACACTCATGAAAGAAATTGAAGAAGACACAAAAAGATGGAAAAATATTCCATGCTCATGGATCAGAAGAATAAATATTGTTAAAATGTCTATGCTACCCAGAGCAATCTATACCTTCAATGCCATCCCGATCAAAATTCCAATGACATTTTTCAAAGTGCTGGAACGAACAATCCTAAAATTTGTATGGAATCAGAAAAGACCCCGAATCGCCAAGGAAATGTTGAAAAAGAAAAACAAAGCTGGGGGCATCACGTTGCCCGATTTCAAGCTATATTATAAAGCAGTGATCACCAAGACAGCATGGTACTGGCACAAAAACAGACATATAGACCAATGGAACAGAATAGAGAACCCAGATATGGACCCTCAACTCTATGGTCAAATAATCTTTGACAAAGCAGGAAAAAACATGCAATGGAAAAAGACAGTCTCTTCAATAAATGGTGCTGGGAAAATTGGACAGCCACATGCAGAAGAATGAAACTCGACCATTCTCTAACACCATTCACAAAGATAAAGTCAAAATGGATGAAAGACCTCAATGTGAGACAGAAATCCATCAAAATCCTAGAGGAGAACATAGGCAGTAACCTCTCTGACATCGCCCACAGCAACTTCTTTCAAGATACATCTCCAAAAGCTAGTGAAACAAAAGCAAAAATGAACTTTTGGGACTTCATCAAGATAAAAAGCTTCTGCACAGCAAAGGAAACAGTCAACAAAACAAAGAGGCAACCCACAGAATGGGAGAAGATATTTGCAAATGACACTACAGATAAAGGGCTGGTATCCAAAATCTATAAAGACCTTCTCAAACTCAACACCCAAAAAACAAATAATCAAGTCAAAAAGTGGGCAGAAGAGATGAACAGACACTTCTCTGAAGAAGACATACAAATGGCTAACAGACACATGAAAAAATGTTCATCATCATTAGCCATCAGGGAAATCCAAATCAAAACCACACTGAGATACCACCTTACACCAGTTAGAATGGCAAAAATGGACAGGGAAAGAAACAACAAATGTTGGAGAGGTTGTGGAGAAAGGGGAACCCTCTTACACTGTTGGTGGGAATGCAAGTTGGTACAGCCACTTTGGAAAACAGTGTGGAGGTTCCTCAAAAATTTAAAAACAGAGCTACCCTATGACCCAGCAATTGCACTCCTGGGTATTTACCCCAAAGACACAGATGTAGTGAAAAGAAGGGCCATATGCACCCCAATGTTCATAGCAGCAATGGCCGCAATAGCCAAACTGTGGAAAGAGCTGAGATGCCCTTCAACAGATGAATGGATAAAGAAGATGTGGTCCATATATACAATGGAATATTACTCAGCCATCAGAAAAGATGAATACCCAACTTTTACATCAACATGGATGGGACTGGAGGAGATTATGCTAAGTGAAATAAGTCAAGCAGAGAAAGTCAATTATCATATGGTTTCACTTATTTGTGGAACATAAGGAATAGCATGGAGGACACTAGGAGAAGGAAGGGAAAAATGAGGGGGGGGAATTGGAGGGAGAGATGAACCATGAGAGACTATGGACTCTGAGAAACAAAGAGGGTTTTAGAGGGGAGGGGGGAGGGGGGATTGTTTAGCCAGGTGATGGGTATTAAGGAGGGCACGTACTGCATGGAGCACTGGGTGTTATACGAAAACAATGGATCGTGGATCACTACATCAAAAACTAATGATGTATTGTATGGTGACTAACATAACATAATAAAATTAAAAAAAATAAAAATAAAAAAATAAAATTGCTTCCATCATTTTATAATTTCACCCAAGATATTTGGCATGGCAGTAAAATAGAACACTTTCACTCTTCTTTCAAGCCTTAGAGCTATTGAAGGTCACTTTTTAGGTAGGAAATAGGAAATATTAATCAGAATAAGGTTGGCCAGGAGAAACAGAGTCCCCAGCAAGGAGGAGGAAGACACAACAAACATGGAGCTACAAAATTACTAAGTATATGGTTGATAAATGAAGATTTCTAGAAGAAGAACAGACAACTTTTTTGTTGTTGCTGTTGAGAGAAAAAGAGAGAGCACAAGCCGGGGGAGGGGCAGAGGGAGAGGGAGAGAGAGAATCTCTCTTGCTGAGCGCAAGCCCGACAAGGGACTCAGTCTCCAGATCCTGAGACGTGACCCTGAGATCATGACCTGAGCAGAAATCAAGAGTCAGACGCTTAACTGACTGAGCCACCCAGGTGCCCCGAACAGATAACTTTTATAATTAAGTGATGCCATTAGCTCAATTTTAAAAAATGTGGAGAATTTTAAGACTCTGTCTGAAAGGAACTATGAAAACATTTCTAGTTCGAGCAGAAGGCATAGAAAGCAAATAACTAACTAATAAATAAATAAATAAAATAAGAGTGCTTCACATATGACTTGACAATTTTATTCTGAGAAGATGCTAACGGAGAGTCTCTACTATGTGAAGATTTTTTTAAATTCCTGTTATAAAATTGCCTCTTGAGGGCTTTGCACTATCATTTCTTGCTTGGTGTCTGAAGTGTAAAAGAGAATATTCTGAGATGTGGTAGGTAAAAATCCACTATCACTTAACATGTGAGTTCACTTTGTGATATCCAAGTAAATGTGGAAATCTAGAACTAGAAATGAGAATTTTTAAAATATGAATTCTATAGAACTGTTAAAATTACAGATGTTAAAATTAGTGTAATTTGAAAGACTACTATTAACAAGTTACAGCATCTGTTATGAAGAAAGCATGCTTTGAATCTGCTAGCACTATATTTCCTACTGAACACATTAAGTAATGAGTTTGTCAAGTTTAAAAGCCTGAGTTGTGTGTTAAAATGTCATTCAATGACACTTTGGCTCTGGAAGAAGTATTTGACTTTTAAACAGTATTCTGTAGCAAATGCAGATTTTTGAAACTTCAACTTTATAGCAAAGACAGGTTGTGAACATTACTGTTCACTTTTGAGTTCATATTCCCCTAGGGAAGTAAATAAATAATATTCAGAGGTGAATAAAGGTGCTAGAGACATTCACATACAGGTCTTCTTATGGGCATATGTTTCGTTTACCTTCAGCAAACATCTAGGAGTGAGAGTTTTGAGTCTTAGAGTAAATAGACGTTTAACTTTATAGGAAACTGCCGAACTATTTTCAAAAGTAGCTGTACCATTGTGCATTCCTGCAAGGTGTGAGAGTTCTAGTTGCTCCTCAGCCTCCCCAATATTTGGGATGGGGTCCTTTTATTGCATTCATTCTGGTAGGTGACTCATTATTCTAATTTGCATTTTTTTTTAAAGATTTTATTTATGAGAGAGAGAGAGTGAGCAAGCAGGAGCAGGGGAAGGGGGACGTGGGACTTGATCCCAGGACCCCGGGATCATGACCTGAGCCGAAGGCAGACGCTTAACCGACTGAGCCACCCAGGTGCCCCTCTAATTTGCATTTCTTGAGTGACTATCAGTGTTGAAAAACTTTTAATATGCTTATTAGTCATCCATATATTTTCTCTAGTGAAGTGTTTCCACTTTTTGCCATTTCTTAGTGGGATTTTTATCTTCTTCTTTTTGAATTGTGATAAGAGTATTTTATATCATTTGGATACATGCCCTATTATTAGGTTTATTCCAATTATTTTCTCCAACCCTGTGGCTTGTCTTCAAAGGCTCAGCTTTTCTTTCTGTATAAAAAATTACAAACTGTGTTCCCCAGAGCATCAGAATTCTGCAGAACCACCTGGATCTGCTGAGGTGAGTAAGGGACCGACAAGTTCTGCTATCTATCTCTCTATTTAATATTTTTAACGTTGAGGTACTGCGTTATATTTTGCTTTAGCAAAACATTTTAAATTATCACTAGAGCATAGCAGGTTGTGGTAATGTTTAGTAGCAGTTTCAACTACAATTTGATTTCCAAACTGTTATTAAAGCAGTGATGTGAGCCTGTAGGCAGTGTACGTAATGGGGTCGTCTTAAGACCTTAGGGGTCTTTTGGGATTCTTAGGTTTCATGGTGTTCCCACAGTATTCTAAACATTTAAAAACTACCCAGATCTCACATGAAATATATTTAAATTTTTACATTCACTTGCTTATTTATGTCAGTATGGACTCACAGCTATTTATTTTATACTTTAGGTTATAATCCAATGCTATTTATTTTATTGCTCAAATTATCTCAGTTTTTGCCACTTGGAGCTCTTTAAGTTGACGCCAATGTCCCTAAACATATTTTTCTCATTAAAAAAAATCAAAAGGGATCTTATAATTTTGTTTCTGAAATTATTTGGATACAGATAATGCATTTAAATAACATTTGGCTATAATTCTCGGCAATAATGAGGTATATTCAGGAATTCTTGCCAAGTGAAGAATTCTTACAAATTACTTTCAAATGTAATGAAATTTTTGTGATGATTAATAGTAATAATTAAGTAAATGTAAGATATATTTAGTTAGCACTTACTAATTCTGACTTTGCAGTTTTATTTTGTGCACTTTAGAGTCAACACTTGCTTTTTTGGTTGTTTGTCTAAGGTCCTGGTTCCTCGAAGAGCTCACAGCCCTAGACTTTGTACCTCAAGAAAAGCGTGCAGCAGGAAATAATCCATTCCTTGTCAATGATTATGCCATATAAATGTCAGGGTAGCACCAGTAACTTCCCAGGTGTCTACGTGAAAATGGTACTTCTGCTTCTGCTTTGCTCCTGTCTTCTGTTCTCTTTTTCCCACAAAAGTGGCAGGACTGAGCAGAAGAAAGTAACAGCTGTGATTAACATCAGATTCAGGAAAGAGAAAGGAGAATAAGTTATAATGGAAAAGCCCACATAGTTACCACAGGAAATGGACATCTGGGGGCAGGGGGAATATAACTAGAAATGCAAAAGAACTCACTCCGCCAGTGTTTTCTTGGAAGCGTTAGCTGAGCATGACTACAAGAGCTAAGAGGTCTCACACCCACAGTGGATGTGAGTAGAAGCTGCTAGTTCCCTCCGCGTATGTAGCCCAATGGTAGCACGAATATAGACAGACACCATATCAGATGAATACCCAGAGGAACTAACTTTGGTAACACAAGCCCCTCCTGTCACAGATTTCGACAGCCTAAAGTCATGTAGCCTCTTGTTCCATACCACTCACAACCGGTAAAAAAAAAAAGATTTTTTTTTTTATAATGAGAGATTTATAAAAATACAGATTTCTCTTTTCCATTCCAAAAGGTTTGGATTCAGTTTGGGGAGCATCCCAGAAATCTGTACTTTTAAGTCTCCCAGGGACTTTTAGTAACCAGTCAAATATTTAGGCTGATTTTCCTGTCTGTGATACAACATTTTGTATAAATTTGAACTGCATGTGGGAATTGGTGAGTCTCTTGGATTTAGTATGACTTGTTATTCATTGGAAGGGCACATGCTAAGAATTTGCTGCTTACTTTGGATGACTAAAAGGGTAAAGAAACCAGGGCCTTAAATTCTAAACTAATAGCTCACGCATTATGGGCAGGACTGGGTTATATAATTTGCAGGGTTCTGTGGCAAAGGAAAATGCAGAGACTTGTTCACAAACGATGGTGAATTGTAAGGCAGCAGGAGCCGAGCTTTAAAGCTCGTGTGGGGGCCCTTCGGAGCACACAGCCCCACGTGACTGCACAGGTGGCACAGCCATGCGTGGCCCGGCCGTGGGATTAAAACCCTGGCAAAATGCTTTCTATAAAGGAAGGCCTCAGCTTCAAAAATAGAACTGCTGGCAGGATTAAGGTGAGACTTAATCATTTCACAGAAATAGGGTAAAATGCTGAACACTATCATTAGCTAAGCATTTTCTTCTGTAGTAATGCAGTATCTATCAGGGTGGGAACATCAAAATGTTGTCTCTGGGAGCGCCTGGGTGGCTCAGTCGGTTAAGCGTCTGCCTTCAGCTCAGGTCATGATCCCAGGCTCCTGGGATCGAGTCCCACATCGGGCTCCCTGCTCAGTGGGGAGTCTGCTTCTCCCTCTCCCTCTGCCTCTCTCCCTGCTTGTGCTCTCTGTCTCTCTCTCAAATAAATAAATAAATACAATCTTTAAAAAAAAATGTCGTTTCTGTTCACATAGGGGAAGTCTTAGTTGCTGATGAAATTTCATATGTTTAAATTAGAAAAATCAGTGTGAATTCATGCCTTAAAAAGAAATGTGTGTGTATATATACATGGGTGTACCTGTGTATACACACACACACATATATTTTACCTCTATTACTAATGAAAATGGATCAAATGCAGAAGGAACATTTTTGCCCACACCCAACACTCTTGTGCAATTCTAGCACCGAGATTTTTTATTCTCATACAGTCCTCAACTAAGAGGCAAGGGGTATTGCAAAAAAGCAATGAATTCTCCATGTCTTAGGAGAGAGAAATATCAGAAGATGTCCAATTTTTACCAAGAAGCAGGCAGTACTGAAAGGACAAACCTGCACAAAGGGGTTTCATCAGGCAAGTTGTGATCATTTGAACTTTAAACAACAACAACAAAAATAATAATTGCTGTGTTAATTTGAACAAGCTTTGCTGTGAAAATCAGTGACTTCCTAATACCAGTCCACAGAGAACAGTTTGTATAAATATTTTTAAAAAATACTAGCAGTGCAAAAAAAGAGTGAATATAATAGGGTATGTTTTAATTTACAATGACTTTAACACATACAAAAAAGTTACTACTGTTAAAAAAAAAGAAACAAAACAAAACAGGCCCAAAAAGGAGCCACTGAGGCCAAGTCACCAAACAAGGGCTTAATACCTAACTTAACTACAGTTTCAACCTCTCTCCAGAAGTGTAATCTTAGTTGGTCATTCGGGAATTTTCTGGTCAGCACCAATGAAGTAATCTGTCACATGGTCCCTATCCATTCCCCAAAAGGAAGATGAAGTGATCTATCTAAGGAGACTCTCTGCCCTTCCCCTAAGGGAAGGTGACCTTGCCTGGAACAATCCTTTCTTTTCCTTTGTTGATGATAACTTCCTTGCCCCACCCTCCTTCCTATAAAAACCTTCCATTTGGTCCAACTCTTGGAGCTCTCCTCTACTTGCTAGCTAGGATGATGTCCAATTCATGAATTGCTTAATAAAGCCAATGAGATCTTCAAATTTACTCAGTTGAATTTTTGTTCTTTAACACTACTAAATAAAAAGGTGTTCAGGTTTCAATATTTTTATATAGCTATTCTACGTCTGTTTATAAAAAATAGACATGCTCTTGCTTCCATTTGTGCATAGGGAAAAGAATAAAGAAAAGAAGGCTGGAGAAAGCCAAGAAGTTCTGGGGAAAAAAATGGAATCTATACCAGAACTACAAAGGAATGAGCATTCCAGGTGATCCAATATAAAAATCAGGTGGAAAGGGAGTTCAACAAGTAGTCGGTATCAGTGGCCACACACAAGGCCAGGTAGAGAAGGAAATCAACACTGTTCCAGGATAATAAATAATAAATCAACGTTCTTTATGAGGAGAGCTAACCACCTACAGTTAGCCCCTATGGCCAGAAGGTAAAGCTCCTAGATAGCACCACTGATAATAATAAAATTCTAATAAGGAATACATCTGTTTATAATAATGCTAACAGACTAGGTCATAGCATAATGACATCATATAATGACAAGACTGAAGTATGAAATGCTAGCTAAGTGATTATCTAAAAATACATTATGTCTGGGGGAAGACACCAGGAGACAAAATAATGCCAAAAATAATATCCACACAAGAAATGAGGACTTAGAGTTAGTGAAATAACAAATAAAATGTGTTCACTATAGGGCTCTCACTTTGGGGAAAGCAGTCAAATTCTTTGTCCCATCTGTTGCTAATGAAAATCCTTGGCTGGTCTGAGCAGGTATTCTATGATTTGTGCATCTGGTAAGATTACTCCGACTGTAAGAAGTTATCAAAATAAATATTACTACAGCTCTAGTTATATATCAAAATTAGCGTAGATATATCCCTGGAAGGCATTAACATCAAGTGGGAAGCAAAAAAGGAATTAATTAAGCCGATGTTACTGAAACTATAGACTAGTTCTGTTAGTAGAATAATAAATCTGCTAAATTTATGTGTAAGTTTTGCCTTTTTAGAGGGTTTGAAGTATTCACAAAAATGAGTCACAGTAAATTCCTACTTCGCATTTACATTGAAAGGAAATTTAATCATTCATGTGTTATTTATGTTTCATTTGTTAAATATGTAAGTTTAATAAATTGACCATTGTGATGGTTAATTTTGTGTCAACTTGACTGGACAAGAGGATGCCAATATGGCAGGTGAAACATTATTCTGTTTCCCGAAAATATCAGCCTTTGAGTTAGTGAACTGAATAAAACAAATGGCCCTTCCCAATATACATGGGTATCACCCAATCGCTGGAGGGCCTGAAGAGAAAAAAAGGGCGAAGGAAGGGTGGATTCCTGTTGTCTCTGCCTCAGTGTTTGAACTGAATAAAAATCTCCTACCCTTGGCATTTCTGGTTCTCGGTTTGCAGACCCAGACAAGAATCTACACCATCAGCTCTCTGGCTCTCAGGTGAACTACACACCACCTGCCTTCCTGGGTCTCCAGCTTGCAGATGGCAGATCACGTGACTTCTCAGCCTTCATAATCATGTGAGCCAATTCCTTATAATAAATCTGTTTACATATGGGTGTGCATATATATATATACACATATATGTTTTTTTCTGTTCCTCTGTATAATCTTGACTAATACAACCATTAAACAAAATACAAATAGTCATGGATGTTCTTCTCCATGAGGTGTTCCCCACAGGCATTAAAGAACTGATCACTGCTCTCCAAAGAAATAATACTCATTCTATATCACAACGTAATGTTTTGGTGCTCCAGGGATTTCTATAAAGTAATTATCCATATGAGATAGCAAATGAAATATCATGGTCCATTAAACTGTGTAACATGTCTCAGGGGCCTGTGTCCTGTAATAGGGTAAACTCTCCATATTTTTATTAACAGAGGAACTGGCTGTAGGCCCCATCCTGTGGAGTGATCCACCACTAATGTGTAGGTTATGTCCTCAGATCTCACTGACTTTGCTGGCATCGTGAAGTGAGAGTGGGAAGTATAGAAAGGGATGAAAAGGAAAACTTCACCATAAACTCTCTTCTATCTTTTGAATATTGAACCATGTATATTACTGTTACATTTTTAAAAATTTATCTACTAGAGTTGCCCTTTTTGGTTAATTGATGTCTTAAGACATTCGCTGCCTTGGGAAAGTGTCAGCTGCTATTATAAAGTGAATGAGGCACTTCCGGTGGTCACACTTGAAGACAGTGAGGAAATCATCTAAGTGGATATCTTGGGGAAAGCATTCTAGCAAGAGGAAACAACTAGGGAAAAAGTCTGCAGGACTCTCTTATTAGATGGAATCACCTTAGAGATGAGATTATGGAAAATCCTTCCAACCCCTTAAATATATCTATTAGGAGCCCATGCCATGAAAATTGCTTCCAGATATCTAGTAGTTATAGGATGCTTTTATAATTTTGCAAAATAATTGAAGGGTATGAATTTTGCTTTATATTCTTAAGTCCTGACATTTCCTGATGTCTTATCCTAAATTTCCAATCAAGTGACACTAATTACCATTTAACATGTACCCAAAAGAATATTGTATAATTGTGGACCACTAGCATGTGGTACCTTTAAAAAATTCAAGGTTACACAGAGGAAAAAGAAATGTAAAAGCAAAAGCATACATTTTTTTTACTGTGTTTACTTTAACTTCTTTTTCATTTTTGTATTAATCTCTTAAAGTTCAACAAATGTAATTGTTTTTCTTATTAAGACTAGAACTCTTCCACAAATTAAATTGAAAACCCAAACTTCTTTCTTTGACTATGTATCTATTTTTGTTCTATTGAGTTTTCTAGTTGTCATTGTTCTCTAATCTTTAGCCATTTAATCTCCTTTTGAAACAGATGCATCTTATTTTTCTACCTAAATATGTACAATTGAGCATATTTGAACAACATGAATAGCTGCTTCTTGGAGTTAGCTTTGTCACACTTCATTATCAGAAACTGTTGGTTGTAAAAATACAACTTAGTTTCTACTTACATCTGTAACAGTGGGAGTGAAGCAGATATGTGACCTAAAAATATTAAGAGGAAAGCATAAATGCATAAAATAAGTGGATACATTCTTTTCTTTGTGTTGGTAAAGAATGGATTGGGAATGGAGGAGACTATTATTTTTCTGAGATAATTACTACTAGCCTTCTCAGCTTGTTTTTAAAGGCTCACTCCTGAACCTGCATCTTTCCTATTTGTTCATACTTTCTCTCATCTACTTCTAGGACATACTAGATTTCCCATTTCCTGAGTGTAGACATGACTATGTATGTGGGTAATGAGGAAGAAAATGAGAGCAAGTATGTGTGTGTCCTTCATATTGTTCTTTGTGGATGGAGAGCTGGTGGTGGAGGAAGAAGGGATTGAGGGCAAGAGATTTCCCAAGTCAGGACATGTGGTCACCAGAGAGTGTCTACGATCTCTTGACCCCACAGTCATTTTTCTACATTCTCCTCTATACCACTGGAGATGGGAAGCTGTACTCAAATTTTGCAAACTTCCAGACCCCCTTGTCAGTTGGCTTTTTGTTAGGTGGAAAGGTGGGATGTAGTGAGAAGCTTTTAGTTCTGCCCTCTGGTGGGACTCCTGCAGTAAGAGTGGCTGATGAACATTCCTTCCTGGATTCCTGCTCACACAGCTTGATTTCCCAGACAGCAGTCTCAGGGGCACGGTAGTTGTGGACTCTAGGCTGCCCCATTTCCCTTTGGTTCTCCCTGCAGTAGGGGAGGGAACAGATTCCTGCAGTTACTGATCTTCTGAGTAAAATTATCTACTCCTTTCTGCAACCAACCCCCTTATTAAATATCCTGTAACACTTTTGTAACCAATCCTCTTATTAAATATCCTGCAACACTTTTGTAACCAATCCCCTTATTAAATATCCTGTAACACTTTTGTAACCAATCCCCTTATTAAATTTCCTCTGTTTGAAACGCCTATTCATACTCACATATATATTTTCTACAAAATACTAAGAAAAAGTGTGCATGTATGTTTATTTTATCAGCTTTCCACTGAAAAAAAGTGGTTGTAAGGTTAAGCAGAATGGAAACTCCTCGGAGGCAGAGAATTGCCTTTCGCATATCCGTATCCTCAGTTTAATATTGCGCTGAGCTACCGCCTGGAGGTCCATGAGACGACGAATGCCTGGAGGTCCATGAGAGACGCTGCGAATTAGGAAGACATGGTGATGAAAGTCAGAGATCAAAATGGATAATCTAGGGCCAGGATGGAAGAACACTGAAGCAATACGAAGACAGTCTGGCATTATTTCCTCAAGTTATCTTTTTACCCAAAGCTGTCTAAACTTGCATGGTATCCCTCCCCCAAATCTAGCCAGTATCCCAGAGCCTCTGCACTCAGCTACCGTTTGTCTTAGAAGCAAGCAGTTCATTAGTTGATCAACTGTGTAGTGGCTCTTCTCCAAATCCCTGTCACTTATGTGAGACATTAACTCTTGAAAGTATTAAGAAGCAATAATGGTTGAAGATCACATCACATATGGATTTTATACATTTTTGTACATCTTTGTACATCCAAACAAAGTAATTCTAGAGACTGTGGAACAGGGGAAAACTCTGTACTGGTGGGAGTTTTAAACTCTGTGACAGGCAGGAGGGATGTATAAATGGAACTTTTGGCTCCCTTAAATCACCTTGACCTGGGCAACAACAGCCCTCTGCCATCCTTACTCCTAGGCAAGTGCACACACTCAACTAGCAGCTTAAAGTAAGGGAATTAACTCCAGTCCGTATGAACAACCTTGGTAACTGAAAAAAGGATCACTGATATCAACATGCCATGGCCAGAAGGGAGTGGATATAAATTTTATGGACTTTTTTTCCCCTAAGATATTACTTCTGCATCTATCATGAAAATATTTCAAGGCACTCCATAATGCTCTGTGGAGGGCAGCTTGCAAAATGTAGCAGCCAAGGACAGGAAGCAAGGTGTACAAAAAGCTGATGACTTTAGGGCAGAAATGTAGACTTGACCATGCTATTTTAATACCCTTTGTTTTAGAGCTCATAGAAAAATAAGTCTGACAAGTTTCAGAAGATGAGATCTCACTGTAACAACAGAATCATACCATACATGTGAGTCAATGACTTAATGGTAGTATCAATGAAAACCTGAGAAACAACAAAGAATATGGTTTTGAGTCTATATAGAGATATATACACACGTTTTTTTCATCAACACAGGTTGAAATTAGGGAGTTAGATCTTCTTAGTGCATTGGGACCCTCTGGACTGTTGGGGGTGGGGTGGGGCACATACCTCATCTATCTCCAGTCCAACTTCCTTCAACCTTGCTCTTAGCTCGGCATTCTTGCCCTTGGTTTTCCTGGAAAGGAATTTGGACCAAAGCTGCTTCACTGTTTACACGAGGGGCAGTTATTTTGAATTACAAAAACCATCAAGAAAATGGTGCAGGCAACTCTGGTTTCTTTCATTTGAAAAACATATAAATTCAGTTGTAATCATGCCGATCAGAAGTTCTGACTGGTAGTTAATAGTGCATGATCATTGGAAATCTCAAAGAGAATTATTATAGAATAAATTAAGCTGGTTTCATTGAGAAAAATATTTCAAAGTACAGCCTTTGAAGAAAAAAAAATCATACAAAGTAGTCTTTAAGAGCCCAGCAAGGATAGGTAGGTAAGGTAACTGAGACGAGTCATTTAGCAGATGAATGTTTTACACGCATCTCAGGCATTAAATAACTTTAATGTTGGAGGTATTTTCACTTACATTTTTTAAAGATTTTATTTATTTATTTATTTATTTATTTGAGAGAGAGTGAGCAAGCACAAGCAGGGGAGGGACAGAGGGAGAGGGAGAGGGAGAGGGAGAAGCAGGCTCTCCAGGGAGCCCAATGCGGGGCTCGATCCCAAGACCCTGGGATCATGACCTGAGCTGAAGGCAGACACTTAACCGACTGAGGCACCCAGGCACACCACATTCAGTATTCACAATAACCTTTCAGAGTTATTATTACCAGTTCTTATTACCACTTCTCAGCTGCGGATTTTCTGGCTCAGAGAGGATAAATAACTTTTGCAAGGCCACACAGCTAATATTCACTAGAACTGTGATACAACTACAGGTCTGTGGTATGTTTTAGCAATTATTTCTTCCACTCTATGACACTGCCAAGAAATATTTAAGTTTGTGCCAGACTTGTGTAAAGAATGCTAATCTCTGTGGAATTTTCCCAACCAACATTTTCATGTTTCTTTCTAATTATTTTAAATAGCAGTTTACAAACCTTTCAAAGCAATTTGAGATTTTGTCCTTTCTTTTAAACAAACAAGCCAACACAAATGATAATGTTCTATAATAATGGGCCTCTTTTGCAGAAAGGGTGTCATTAATTCTTGTTTTCTTTCTAGGTAAATTCTGCTTATATAATTAGTACATTGGGAATCCAGTGTAAGTCATCTGCCCTGATTGCCTGAAGAAGTCAAGTTCAAGATCTTCTTTTATAAGCTGTAATATCACCATGTTTTTTTTTTCCTTCAGAGCATTTATTTATATTTCTAATTATGCATTTGTTTGTGTGATTTTTTATTTTGGGCTTTCATCTAGACTGCAGGCATTGCATGTTTGTATCCAGTGCTGGGTCCTCCGTCTCTGTCACAATGCCTAATAACCAACAGGCTCTCAGTAAGTATTTCTTGGATGAATGGATGGCTAGGTGAATAAATGGATGGGTAGACGGATAAAGGAAGGAAGTGGGCAAATGGATAGGTCATTTTGGACTGCTGGTATTAAAAAAGGCTTCATAAATGACCTGGGATTTAATCTGGCCTTTGAAAAGGGGGCGAGAGTAAGATCTCAACCCACATGTTAAAAATAAGCAATCTTTATTACAGCTTTTATTTTTTCCCATTAAGTGCAATTGAAGAGATTCTTCCTCAATGAAGCCTCACAACTTTCTTTTTCAACACATGTGGGTGAAGAAGGCATTGTTATATTAAGCAACACAGCTAATTAAAAGAGGAAATGAAAATCATTCTTAAATGAAGAGAGTCCCACTTCCCCTCTGGTTTCCTTTAGTATGATACTATCCTTGAATTACAAACTGTTTCATTGGTAAGATTAGGCCATACTTACCCTTTTTACAGATCTGCATGAGGCATTAGAAGTGACAGAAACAACCACTGCATTGTGATGTAGAGCTAAGGGATTACTGTTTGTGTGGCAGAGGGTCCCAAAAAGTAGGACAATTTGGGCAGCTCTTCCGCTTGCTCCACATACAGGACTCAGCACCCAGCTGCTCTTTAGCAGGTCCAATTCACAACTACATGTCCCCTGCCTAGGCTCTACAGACGCTGCGTTTTCAACTTTGGACAGGACCTTCTCTCTTGATTACCACCAAAAGGCTCCTATCACTCCACCGAGGCTTCCCTTTCTTGTGCATCTCCTCAGTCTCCCTTGGCTAAATTTTCCCTCTCCTCTTTTCCACTCCTCTCCCAGATTCTTGCTGGAAGATTTCCTTAGTTGATCTAGCGAACTAAAAAGTAGCAATTGCTTTGCTTTTGCTTTTTCATCTCTTGCATTTTAAAAGGAGATTCTCCCTTCAATGGAATGTCAGGTTCTTCCCTTGCTCCATAAGGCACAATGTTCTCCTTGAAGTCTCCTGGTACAAAGAGACTGAAAATACTTCCAGGCCCTGGCCATTCCAGCTGGGAGAGGATATTTACATTGTCATTAGCTGTCTCTTTGAATGCACCACTGCTATGCAGTTGCCACAGCCGTTTACCCACTCCCTCCCCCTTTCCTCCCTCCACCCCCAGTGCTCTTCTTCCACTGCTCAGGTTTTTCTCTTATCAGATAATTGAGTTAAAAGTGTATATAGTCTAGACAAATTCTCCCCAATGAGACAAGATAACAAAAGAGGATGTTTTAGGAAAGAATGGCCATGAGGACATGTTGTGCTTCACTCCGCTCCTGATTGATTACTCTCCTTGCAGAGTTCCAGCCCTGCAAGAGCCACATGCATTAAGAAACCTGTATATTCTGCTCTTTTTAGGACTGCCTTTGCTTCATGTTGGGAAAAATCAGCACCATTTCTAGATGCAGAGAAGAGAATGCTCAATTAAAACAGAACAGAGAAAAGGCGAGGTCTTAAAGGAGACTCAAGAGGTTGCTAGAAGAAAGACTTGGATCGAAAGACAAACATTTTCAGTCGATAAGAAAGGCAGCAAGATATGTTGAAAAGCCCAGAGTTCTGGTCTCAGTTAGACATTAATTCCCTGGGGGAATTAATTCACTTGCAGAAGTCACAGAAACTTCCTGGGGCTCACTGTTCTCATTTACAAAATGAGGAAGTCAGTTTAGATGACGTCTAACTTATTCCCTAGATGTGAAATTCCATGATACTAAGACAGAAGATACTGTGAGCTACCAAAAATACTGTAATAAAAAAAAATACCTGAGCAAGTCTCTGGTGGCCAAATGATTGGGTTCAAATACTGCCTCCATTTTTTTAAATTAACACTAAGAAATATGGTCAAATTTTAACTTCCCTAAATCTCAATCTTCTATAAAATGGGGATAACAACAATATCTATGCAACAGGGTTGTGGGTGAACAAAGAAAGATAATTCACACAAAGCATTATTATGGTGCTTGGTGCTCCGAAGGCAGTCCAATGCCAGGAACCTAAAAAGAACTACAGTCTCCTCACACACACCTCAGAAGAAAAAGAGAAAGTATATTTGTATGTATTTGCTTCATGGGTTTCAGATCTCCTAATTTGATTATTTATATGTTATGTTTTACATATTAACATATTAACATATGTTAATATGTAAAACCCAGTTAATGATATCCCTTCTCCTAAATTCTGAGTATCACAATTAATATGTCGGTCCAGCATATTGTGGCGCTGGGGAGGTGGGCCTGAGGCAACAGCTAAACTCTGTCCTTCGCTGAGCTTTAACCTCTCACAGCTTCTGGGCTTCTGGGGAGCCTACCTCAGACCCATTGTCTCTGTCACTAAAAAGAATGTGGAATACGCCACCGTGGCAATGGATGATCCAACTTTGGTAATTTGCAGTCTTAGCTATTCTTTAAAACCAATCAGTCCTTAAAAAGGGAAAGCACTCCAGGACCACAGAGCTTTGGTTTCCATGGCAACAGCACAGGTCAATAGCTGCAGTCACACCTTCGCCAGCCCTGATTGCAACTGGCAATTTACCATCTTCTGTGCTTCCTTTCATTTGAGCCTCTCTCATTTGCTTAATTCCCTTCTCTATTGGGAGAATCACAAAATGCAAAGCTACAGGAGCTGAATTTAAATTTAAAGCTATGGGAGCCTTAATGAAACACTGGAGAGCGCTGCTAATTCTGTAACTCACAGACATGTGCTTCTTGAAATCAACTCCTATATCCTGAACCTCAGCATGCTGCTTCCCATATTCTGCTGCAGCTGGGAAATTCTTGCCCTACCCTATGGTTTGGGGAAAAATCAGTGTCATTTCTGCCTTCCAAGATGGCATTCTGATATTGGGGGTATCTGCTTTGTTAGGATATGGTCCAAACTCCTCAACTTGTCATACAAAGCCCTGCATCATCTGACCTTTGCTCACAGGTACTAACTTCCTCTTGCCCTTCCCCATTTACACTTAGACTTAAGCACTATTTGTCTTCTTTCAGGTTCTTGAATATATCCTAACCTCCGGGTCCTCATACATACTGTCCCCTGTTTGCAACATCATGCCCTTAGCCTCTTTGCCTGGTTATCTCCTTTTTTTTTAAAAAAAGATTTATTTATTTATTTGAGAGAGAGTGAGAGCAGGGGGAGTGACAGAAGGAGAGGGGAGAGAGAGAATCTCAAGCAGATTCCATGCTGAGCGCAGAGCCTGGTGCGGGGCTCAATCCCACGACCCTGAGATCAGGGCCCTGAGATCATGACCTGAGCCCAAACCAAGAGTCAGACACGTAACTGATTGTGCTACACAGGCACATCTGCCTGGCTCTCTCCTGATTGTCCTTTAGGTCTTAGTTTAGGTGTCACCTTCTGCAAGGAAGCTTCCTTAACGCCAAGTCTAGTTAGTCTTTCATTATCCCTAACGTGCTTCCCTCGACTGCACAGAGTCTGCCCCTACCCCCTCCCTCCACCAACCCCACTGCTGAATTTCTCAGCTCTCAGTATTTGATATATCCTAGACACTTGATAAATATTTGTTACATGTCTGAAATCACTTTACTCTACTAGGATCATTAAAGTCACTCGTTATCAATTTCATGACCTTGATGTTCCGCAACTTCCTTTCTATACAACTGTAAACATCTACCGGAAGGTGCTTTTATTCAAGATATATTGGCAATTTTCCTATCTTTCACATGGACATCAGTAGATATTCATTCACTCGAAGTGGACAAATTCTAAAATCCCCAGTCTGTGAGGCTTTTTTTTTTCATGATCTAGTCCACTAAACACTTATTTTTAGGTCCAGCTCAATGTAGTTATCCTAAGAAGACCTAAAAATAAATAACAAACAAAAATGTGGAAGTAAATTAAATAAGCAGCACTACTGAGCCACGAAACCTGTAGTAATCAGACCAGTCCACTAGCATGATGCCTAGCAGGCCTGGACCCCTTCTTGCTGCTACACACACATTGTTATGTTTCAGAGCTGATCACTTAGAAGTCAGGAAAAGAAAAGGAAAGACACTGTTTTCCAAATGTTACACCATCAGACTTCAGTAACTGGGGATTGTTTGAGCCAGGCATTGAAGAAATAGCTATTCAGTACATGGTACACTGATACCATGACAGTTTGAGGGTAATGTTTTTGACACTGGGACATTTTGAACTATCAGCTTTTGAAATTATTAGCAAGCAACCAGTGCAATGGACACCCTCCCTTCACGTCTGAGCCTTCTTTTATCGTATCATTAACTACATCTCTATTACTCAGTGATGCCCAAACCCTGACCCCTATCCATCAGTTTGGCCCATGCCAAATTTCAGATGTCTAAAGGACATCATGGAGATAAGTATTAGATGGTGAGCTATGTGGGTCAAATGCTTCCAAAAGACATCACGGCAAGAGAGTTCACATACAAAACATCTACATCACCTAGAGAAAGAGTGTTAGGAAAAGGAGCTGGGAGCCAAGGAAAGAACCATGGAGAACCACCACACTGAATGAGTATATGAGAGAAAAGGAACCTGTAAAGGAGCGTTAGAAAATAAGAGGCAGCAGGAATACCATGCTGCAAAGTGATCACATAAGGTGAGCACTAAAAAGTGGATATTGGACTGATCACTCTCTGAATTTTACAAACTACCTACTTAGTGTGGCTTAGAATTAGTGGTTAAAAGTATGGAAACAGGCACAATCTCCCCTTCTTTCTTTTCCCTCTGCTTCATGAGGCCCAATGTTCAGATCTCCCCAGGGGCTGAAGCACCTGGTCTTCTCCGTTCTCATTCTACCTGATGTGGCACCAACTGGCTCCAATGACTGGGGACCACAGGGACAAAGCTTGCTTGTATTAAATGCCAAAGAAGTCTTATGGCATTTAATTTACATAAAAATCTTTCCTAATATATCCTTGCATGTTAGTAATGCTCAAAATAATATATGTAACTTTTCCCATTATGTTATTTTCCAAAATATTTCAGTAATTTCACTACAAGTGTTAGTCTTAAAGAAAAAAACCTTATGAACTTGATCAGCACACATAATTAAGTATATCTTATAAGCAAAGTACTGGTGATCAAGCAGGAAGTAAGACAAGAATGTTTCTACTTTCATGGAGCTTACATTCTAGGTAGAGAGAAGAGATTAAAATCACACACTAACATTTACTAAGTAGTGATAAGTGCTATGATGGAAACTAAAGCAGGGTTAAAAAGAGTCAGAGAGTAATAGGGCAGGCTGCTTCAGATTGGTTTGTCAGCTCTGAGCAGGTACCATTTGATCAGAGAACTAAATGAAACTAGAAGTTCACAGAGTGAATATATGGGGGAAGAGCAGCCAAGGATGAGAGAATATAATGTCCCCAAACTGAGCAGGTTTGAGAACTGGCAAAGAGGCTAGTGATTACATAAATACACTTCCATGATGAGGGTATGTGTGATTACTGATGTTTTTACTAGTAGCCAATCATCTGCATACAACCAGGATATAAGGGCAGACCACTTCTGTCTTTTTTTTTGGGGGGGGGGAACATTTAATGCAAATATTTAACCACTGGAACATACAAATAAATAAATAAGCTCAGAATAGCTGAGGAAAAAACCCAAGTAAGTGTAATTGTCCATCTCCCTTCAGTCCCAGATAATCCATTTTCAAAATACTGATAATAAAATACACAAACTAATATGCAGAGAAGATACAGAACATTGAACATAAACCAACCTAAGATAAAAATAAAACCAAGGACAAACCCTAATTATTTTATTTCTGTATATCAAGACTACAAATAGCATTTAAACACTTAATTCACTTCTGTCTTTTTATATCATTATCATTCAGAGTAATCAAAAACTCTTAGAGCTTCAACTACCACCTCTATCCAGATATATCCCAAATGTATATTTCTTCCCTGACCTCTGTTCTGAGTTGTAATCCTTACTTTCTAACAATCTGCTGAACCTTCTAACCTGAATATTTTGCTATCATTTCATTCTCAGCCTACCAAAAAAGGCCCAATACACACATATTGGACTTTCCAGTGGAGAGAAAGGGAGTAGGGACATAAAAACAATCAAAATAACAGACAAATTTGCAAATTTGATGAAAATTATAAAACCATAAATCTAAGAAGCTTAAAAAATGCCAAGCACAAAAATATGGAAAAAGACCATACCAAAGTACATTGTAATAAAATTTCTGAAAAATGCTGATGAAGAGAAAAATCTTAGAAGCAGCCAGAGGACAAAAACATTATATACAGAAGATCAGTAATAAGAATACAACAGAACTTCTTGTCAGACAAAAGTACAGTCAGAAGACAGTGGAACAGTATCTTTACCATCAACCTAGAATTCTATATGCAGCAAAAACATATTTCAAAAATGAGATGAAATCAAAATTTTTTCAGTATAAATGATGAAAGAATTTAGCAACAGCAGCCTTTCACTATAGGAATTGGTAAAAGTCCTTCCAGCAGAAGGAAAATGATATATGGAAAGATGGTTCTAGAAGAATGAATGAAGAACAGTGGCAATGGTAAATACAATGATAACTAAGTGGGTAAATAGAAAAGACTCTTGTCATTTATATTTCTTTAAAAGACGACTGACTGCTTAAACAAAAATAAGATCAATGTATTGTGAGTTCATAACACACATAAAGGTAAAATGTATGAGAAATATAGCACAAAGGCTTAGAGGAGGACAATGGAAGTTTATTTTTGTAAGGTTCTTAAACTATACATGAAGTGATATATAATCTGAATGTGGACTATGACAATTAAAGATGTATAATATAAATTCAAATGCAACCACTAAAACCCCCACAGGGTTAGAGCTAATAAGCCAACAAGGGAATAAAATTAAATTATTTTAAAAACCCAATTATTCCAAAAGAAGGAAGAATGAGAAGAAAAAGGAAAACAAGGAACATATGGGACAAATAGAAAGTAAATGGCAAGATGTCATATTTAAAGTCATATTAATAATCACATTAAATGTAAGTGGTATAGATACCCCAAATGAAAGCAGAGATTGTCAGACTGGATAAGAAAGTAAGACCTAACTACATGCTGCCTACAAGAAATGCCCTATCAATATAAAGGCACAGACAGGTTAAAAGCAAATGGATGGAAAAAATATCCCATACTACCACTAATTAAAAGAAAGTTGAAATGTCTATACTAATATCAGACAAAGGATATTTCAGAGTAAGGACTATTGCCAAGAATAAAGATTGTGATTTGATAATGATAAAGGGGCCAAATAATCAAGAGGACACAAAGATACTTAATGTTTCTTCCCCTAATAACAGAACTTTAAAATACATAAGACAAAAGCTAAAAAAAAAAAAAAAAGGTAAAATTGTAAGGAGAAACAGGCAAAATCCATAACTATATCAGGAAATTCAACAGTCCTCTCTTAGTAATAGAACAAGTAGACAGAAAAATCAGCAAGAACACAGAGGAATCGACTCAAATGCCCATGAGTTGAAGACTGGATAAACAAAGTGTAACATATTCATACAATGTAGTATTATTCAACCATAAAAAGGAATGAAATACTGACATGTGCTAAAATGCTATGCTTAAGTCAGTCATAAAGGCCACATATTATATGATTCTATTTATATGAAATATCCAGAATAGTCAAATCTATAGAGACAGAAAGTAGAGTAGTGGTTGCCAGGTGCTATGACTTAATATTTGTGTCCCCGCAATTCACATGTAAAAACCTGATACCTAATGTGATAGTATTTGGAAGTAGGACTTGGGGAGGGGATTAGGTCATAAATAGGATTAGTGCCCTTATAAAAGAGATCTCAGAGGGCTCCCTCCACGTGCCACCATGTGAGGACACAATGAGGACATGGCAATCTAAGAACCAGAAAGTGCGCTCTCACCAGACACTGAATCTACTGACACTTTGATCTTGGGACTTCCCAGACTCCAGAACTGAGAGAAATAAATGTTTGTTTAATCTGTATTTTTTGTTAACAGCAGACTGAATGAAGACATCAGGGAATGAAAGAAAGGAAAATGGAGAGTGACTACCCAGGGATTTCTTTTGGGGATGATGAAAATGGTCTGGAATTAGACAGTGATGAAATTTGCACAACTTTGCTAATATACTAAAAACCACTAAATTGTATGCTTTAAAAAGGTAAAATTTATGGTATGTAAATTGTGTGTCAATAAAAAAAATAATATAAAGGACTTGAACCATACTGTCAACCACCTTGAACTAATTGGAACTAAATGCCATTTACAGCATGATACAGCCAAAAGCAGAATACACATTCTTTTTAAGTTCACATGAAACAGTTATCCAGATAAACCATATTTTAGTCCACAGAACAAATTTCAAATCTAAAATATTTCAAATCATATAAAATATGTTCTCTGACCACAGTGAATTTAAATTATAAATCAATAAGAAAAATACCTGGAAAATTCTCAAACATTTGTAAGTTAAATAACAAGCTTCTAAATAACCCAAAGTTCAAAATAATAAAAAGGGAAGTTAGAAAGTATTTTGTACTGAATAGAAATAAAACAGGTCAAAATGTATGAGACACAGTTAAAGCAGTACTTACAGAAAAATGTATAGCCCTAAACATCTATACAAAGAAGAAAGGACCCAACCAATGACATCAGCTTCCACTTTAAGAAACTAGAGAGGAGCTAATTAAAGCTAATTAAGCATAAAAAATATAATTAAGAGCAGCAATCAAAGAAATAGAAAACCTACGAACAATAAAGGAAGTCAGTAAAATCACTTGAAAATAGAAGACACAAATTACTAATATCAAGAATGAGATGATATCATTTCATACAGATATTTAAAAGATAATAAGGGAATGTTATGAATAAGTTAACACTAATAAATTCAACAACTTAGAAAAAATGGACCAATTTCCTGAAAGATCAACTACCAGAGTTCATTTAAGAATAGACAACTTAATATTTCTATCTCAATCAAAGAAAATGAATTTGTATTTTTGAAACTTCTCACAAAGAAAATACCAAGCTTATAGAGCTTCACAGATGCAAACCCTTAAGGAAGAAATACCAATTCTATACAAACTCTTCCAGAGAATTCTATGAGGTGAACATCACTCTGATGCCAACACTCAATTAAATGACCATATTTCACTCACTTCTTTAGACAGGAGAGTTTAGTTTCCTCAAAGAGTATCCTTCAAATCCAAACAGTCTTCTGATGTCTTTAAGGAGCCTCCTTCTACTTGGAAGCTTCCTATTCTTGACTCCAGAGCAGAGAAAGCAGATGATGATTATAATCTAGTACACAATATCTGAACTATGGTCAATGACTCTTAGACCTTCAAAAACAGAAGCACTGTCTCTTTTGAAGTCTGAGGTCTTCATGTCTTAACAGTAACAAAAGTAGCCAAGTTGATTCTCTGACATATTTATTGTTCGCCAAGCAGCAAAACATAAGTCAAAATATCATTTTAATATTGTTCAATATCTTGCCACTCATTGATGAAAACTCATCAACTATGTGAAGTGAAATGTTTCAAGCTGAAGGCTGAGAGCAAGCTGAAGAAGCCAGGTGCTCGTTGTTGCTGGATGTTGGCCATGGAGTCTTACAGAGATTAGCTATAAGTCACAGGATGTGAACATGCCTACATTTCCGGGAGCATGCAGCAAAGCTACACTCACTATATTTGATGTTCCTGTCTCCTTTCCCGCACCCCTGACATCCTTCCTCCTTTAATTGTGGTACAAGTGGTCACTTTTTCTAATAATATAACACAAATACAAACTGCTACTCTCAGTAGATGTAGACAGATTTTATTATCTTTACCTCTCAAGGACATTTTTGCTTTTTGGATTTTAAGAAGGCAGAGAAATATTGGAATAAAGGATGCAAGGAGCAGATAAAAATTTGAAGGAGACAGAGAGGAGAGAGAAGAAGGAGGCAGAGTTGGGGGGGTGATATGGAGAATTGAGGGAGGAATGGGAAATGAGAGGAGGAAGAGAAGAGGGAATCAAAACTGGAGAAAGGACAAAGAATGGACAGTAAGCACAGTAAAAAGAGAAGATGAATGACAATATCCTTTATTCCCCTTTGCCCACCCCATCAAGAACTGCTAGTAAGGAAAGTAGGAAGAGATTTTCAATTGATAAAGAACTTGCAACTAATTCAAAAAAGAAGTCAAGATGGGAACAGGGTAAAAGATCATGGACTAAATACTTCCTCTACACAGACTTTTACTATCTCTTCTGGCCAAAGAGAATAAACAAGTATCAAATATTCATCCCATCTCTAGAAAGTGAACTATAATGTATGTGTCAATATATCATCTATTTCACAATATCAACCATTATTCTTAGAGATCATAAGAATTCATGGCACTCCCCACTGGCCATTCTTTCTCAGGCTCCTTTGCTAGATTCTCCTCACTGAACTAGCACTGAAATATTGCAGTCTGAGGGGGACTTCTGGATTCCTCTCCTTTTCTCTTGGTTCTCTACTCTTTGCTCCATGTGATCCCATAAATCCCTGCCACTGCAGATAACCACCTATATGCTTACAGGTCTCAAAAGTACATATCCAGTTAGGAGCTCTCCTCCAAAATCCAAATGTGTGTATACCACTGCAAACTGGATATTTCTACTTGGGTCTCAGGACGCATCAGAATAAAGATGTCCAAAATTGATTTTGCCCCTTTGGTAGTAGGTTACTGACCTAAATTCTATTTCCAGCTGCCTTTTTCCCTTGCCTCCTTTCCTATGAGGCCATCAAAGGTCACAACTCAGTTTCCCATCCACTCTGATACCTGGTGGTTTCCATGGATCTGTGTAACACAATTCTGGCCAACGACATATAAATAGGTATCTCCTGGTGTTGTCTTTTCCTTTCATCCTTCTTGAGGACCAGAACACAGATATAAGGCTTGCAGGTTCCACAATCACTTGGTGATCATGAGATAACACAAATGAGGCTGAAAGTTACAGCACCCAGGGTGGCAGAGAGGAAATAGAGAAAGAACATGGATCTCTGATGGTACTGTTAGCCGAGGTTCGCTAGCCCTCAAAGGCTTTACTTCAGTGGCCACGTTATTTGAAATAAATGAAGGTGTACGTGTCTAAGCCAACGTAGTCACGTTTTCTGTTACTGGCAGCCCAAGTCATTCCTGACACAGCCTCTAAAACTCTTTCCTCTCTAAGTCTTGCTCATCTCATCGGAATGCTTTATAATTGCCCCTGATGCTCCAGCTAGAAATAAGGTGGTTCTTCTAGATTTCTCTGTTTCCCACAACCCCTCAATCTTAACCATCCCCTACCGAACACACATCGTGAGTCCATCAGTAAGTCCTGTGGTCCTTCCTCCAAAGACGAGGGCAGCACTGTCAATGGCTTTATCTGCGCTGCAGCCATCCCAGGCCAAACCAAATGTGAAAGCTTTTCATATGCTGGTGCCATCCCTGCCCATCTCTAATTTGCATGGTTAACTCCTTCCACCCTCAAGGCCCAGCTCAAGTGTGTCCTCAGAGAGGCCCCTTTTGACGATCCTATTAAAATTCTTCCCTACCCAAACCCCTTGCTCTCAAAAACTAGAGTTGTTTTTTTTTTTTCTTCAAAGCACTTATTCCACCTTTTCAATTTGTATATTGGGGTCCACCTGGGGAAATAGAATCCATACAGTTTGTTTTAACAGGGAGACTTTAATACAGACAATTAGCCAAAAGGTCTTGTTTGACTGAGACGAAGAAAGAGGACCCTCAGGCGCCACAGAGACGGTGGGTGCAGGAGATGGCACCTGGGGCTGGGGTCTGGAGCTCTGACGGTCCAATGGAGGAGGATCTGCAGAGCTGCTTCTCAGATTCTAAGGAGAGGGTGCTACCAGGCTGGTGCTGGCACCTCTGACAGGGTGCAATCAAGCCGTCTCTGGGAATGCTGGAAAAAACTAGAAACTGCAATCAACTGGAGATGCTGGAGTAAACTGCCTGGCAACGGTACCCGCTGGGACAACAAGGAGGTGAGAAAGAGCAAGTCCCTTTCAGTTCCTCTTGCCTACATATTCCACACTGCTCCTTATGAACAGAGCCTAATGTGGACCCACTTGGCAAAGGAAAACCGTGGTGTGCAGAGCCTCAGCCTGAGCAATTCAGAGCAGCATATAAAAGGCTGAGTTCAGGGGTAAGATAGAATACATAAAGAAGTAGCACAGTATTTGTTTATTTATTGTCTTTTCTTTCCTGCCAGACAACATGCGTTCAGGGTCCATGTCTTTCTTTTTGCTGTTTTACTCCCGCCATGTGCAGAGTAAAAGTAGATAGAAGGTACTTCATAAATATTTCTTGAATGGATGAATTTATTAGATTTTTCTCAAAACTAGTGAGCAAAATGTACAATTTAATTATTTGTCAATTAAACAATACCAAATGCCTCATATGATGGTCTAGGCAGTGGAGCTAAAATATGAAGATGAGGCACTTCCTTGTTATTTAGCAAGGAATTTAAAACATTCTCATATGACATTAAATCATAAAATGCCATAGAAAACATTCAGATGTTTAAATGCCCAGAGAATTAAACAGGCAGCAAAATCTACAGGTGATCAGAAAAGGAAAAGGTAAAAGTAGGTTTGGAATAATTCAGAAGACTTGTGGAAGAAGTTGCCATCTGGGGCAGCTTGAAATGGGGCAGACAAGCAAAGCCAAGGAGGAGGGATGAGTCTGGCAGGTTTTCAGATGATTCTGATGAAAACAGAGGAGTGAGAAATTAGTAGAAGTCACTGGAACAGTAAACTGGAACCAAGTGTGGGAAATCCTAAATTCTGGAGTTAGAATTATAAGTAGTATGTCTTTTGCAAAGAGGAGCCATTAAGAGGTCTTAAGCAAAGGAGTGGTGTGGCATCGGGAATATTTTCTGAAGGTAAATTTGGCAGCATCATGGGAATTGACTGAATGTGCAGAAACTGGAGCCAGAAAGACAAGTTAGAAGACTGACACAATCTTGAGCCAGAAAAAGATGGTGGAGATAGAAATAAGAGAAAAAGGTAACAGGTAACATTTAGAAGGAAGAATCAATATAACATAATGTAGAATTAATTTAGGGAAAGGTGAGTGAAGAGGATTTAAACTGCAGTGATACACAGACAGAAGGTTCAGCAGGGTGGAGACAGATGAAAGATCATTGAGTTTCATCCAAAGAACATGATTAACAATGACATCAGTAAAATAAAAGTCCCAGTGACTATTTATCCTCTGATAACTAAACCTGATATTTTCAAAAGTTATTATGAATCTGGAAGAATATATATGTCTTCATCTTGAGAGACTTCAGAAGTACTAGGCTTCTGGAAGTTATAATATTGGGATGGCGTCTCATTTCCATAGATATGCTCCTCAAAATTGGTCTGCTGAATGTTCTCATATAGTTCTTTATCAGTTTCTTCTTTAGGTTTGGGAGCACCACTTTCCACATTTTCATAGCTGCCATGTGTGTTAGTCCCTCTCCCAGAAGATCTGCAGTCTTGGTTCTGAACTGAGATTTTATTCCTTGAGCTGATAGCGAGGAGACTTGAGAGTGTTTTAGTATAGTCTTTTCTCCTGCTGCTTCTCCTTTGCAAGACCCTTGGCAAGGTAAATTGCACTGGATTACCATGTTTCCAACACCAAACACACCCAATTCCACAGATCAACAAGAGGAAAAGAAGGGAAATTCCTATTGAAGTGGCCACTAATGTATTTCCACAGCTTTTCAACATTTCTGCACAAGCACTGTTGTTTAGTGATATGGGGGAGCCCTTAATGAATTCACAGGTGCAGACAAACGTAATTCCTTTTAGGGTTTTGTTAAAAAGTAATCCTGGAAGCTCTTTTAGGCATTTCTCTTTCAGATGTGGAAGAACATCATTTGGCAAAGTCCTGATACAATTAGAGGAGAGATTGAATAAACTTAGCTTTGGACGATCCTTCTCGTTGTATGTGATGCTTTTTACATTACAATCCTTAATGTATAATTGCACCGTGTCGGGGGGGATTTTAATTGACTTCACTTCACTTTCTATCAATGAGTCACAAGACGAAGCAAAAATGAGTGGAAGATAATGGCAGAGCAGACAACTCAAGAAAGAGAGGGTTGAACGATCTGCCATCCAGACACCTCCTATAAATTAAAAAACAAATTAATTACATATTTATTACATAGCATAATAGAAAAATCTGTCAATATCTACCAATATATTAAGCACCATCATTTAGTGAGTTCCTGCCTCAAAAGAGAATACAGTACTAGCTGTTGCGAGAAGAGAAAAAGAGAAGAACTTTTACCTGCTCAAGCCTGAGTGGTTTTATCAATTAGATTTCAACATGGATTTTGACAATAAGGCTAATAATTTTAAAGTGAAAAGACAATGCTTTGAATGCAACAAGAGGAAGGGACAAGAGTACACCTGTGCAATAATTTCCATTATTTATCACCTCCTCTGTGAGGCCTTTTCCAAATCATTCTTTCCTCTGTATTCCCCTATTAATGAGTCCATTCTCTATTACAGCTTGACAGCCTAAGTTATAGGGAATTGTGTGTCTTCCTACCTGGTTAAATGGTGGGCAGGGATCAGGTCTTTTCATGTGTATATTCCTAGAGAATAGCACAGTACCTAGTGCAGAAAAGAAATTCAATTGATATTTATTAAATAAGGGAGTCAAGAAACAAATGACTCCAAATCTCAGCATCTAATTGCTTAAATCATTTAAAAACTTAAGATATGTCTTCTAAAGGGTATAGATTTTTTGTTTTGCTTTAAGATTTTATTTATTTGAGAGAGAGAGAGACAGCAAGAGAGAAAACAAGTGGGAGGGGGAGAGGGAGAAGCAGATTCCCCACTGAGCATGGAGCCTGATGCAAAGCTGATTCCCAGGACCCTGGGATCATGAACTAAGCCAAAGGCAGATGCTTAACCAACTGAGCCACCCAGACACCCCTAAAGGGTATAGTTTACACTTAGAAGAAAACAGCTCTTTGACCTAACACAAAATATCCAAAACAAACTTTGAAAGGCTTTCTATTGCTAGTGTTCTCACAACTTCCAGCAAACAACTTTCCAATTAAGATAATTTCAGAATGTTTTCCGCCAAGGCTTTAAAACGGCAGAGGAGAGAAATGAAAAATATTCAACCAGACTGAGCAGTGTATTATGATTTTATTAACAAAACATTATTACTGTATGTTTTCAGCCTAGACACAGAAATAGTTACATCTAATACCATTTTCACTGTTGTTGCTGTTTCTAGTTTTATTGAGATATATAATTGATACACAACATTGTATCAGTTCAAGGTATACAGCATGATTATTTGACACATGAATACATATGTGAAATACAACATGAATACATATTGTGAAATGATGGCCACACTAAATTTAGTTGATGACCATCACCTCACATAGGTACAATTTTTTTCTTCCCATAATAACTTTTAAGATTTACTCTCTTAGCAACCTTCAAATATACAATACAGTGTTGTTAACTATAGTCATCCAATATTGTTAATAGTGCTTGTGGGGTGATTATCATCATCTATTGAATGTCACCATTGATAATATTTAGTTAAGATCTTATTTTGGATCAGCTTCTAAAAACTTTTACATGGATGATCTCATTTGATCCTACAGATGCCATATGAATTAGATACTATAGTTATGCCTATTTTGGAGAAGAGTAAGGAGAGGATTAAAGAATTTAACTTCTTGAGTAACTAAGAAGTGACTGAATCAAGATTCAAGTAAAATTTGCCCCAAAATACTATTCTTAACCAAAATTCAATAAATGGCTATCAGGAACATCTATTGCCAAATTTTTATAGCTTGATTTGCTCTGAGCTTCTTGAGGGACGGAGTTCTTATTTATCTTTATATTACCAAAACCAGTGCTAGACACAGAAGAGCTACTTTCTTAAATATCTGTTAATGAATGGAGCAAACAGCATTAGGATAACAGTGGCAACAATAAACAGGGAAAAAATAACCCCACAAAGCTAAGCTCTCTTTCAGTGAGTGTTCACACATGACAGTCAACTTTTCTAAATTTATTCAAGGTTGGAATATATCACGTGAAAATTTTCATTTTGGCATTTCACACAAAACACCAAATTACATATGAAATGCAGTTAACGTTTATAAAATTTATTTGATAAAACTGTATGGACAGACATCCCAGATCTAGACATCTATTAATTTCTTTGGAACCTTTGTAGGTTCCCTCCTTTATAAAGACCAGACATGATGCTGTGTCCAAAGGCAAATATCTGGCAAATGACTTTAACCCCCATTAGGACCTCATTTCCTTTCTAAAACAGGTAAGAACTGATTGTAGGTAAGATAATTTATGGTATAAGTGATTACTCATTTAAGTAAAAATTTGGTAGCATATTTGAACTGAATTTCAAATATAGATTAAAATTAATCACCTTTTTAAAATTCTAGGCTTGCAACAAAAGTGGGGAAGGCTGACTATTGCTGAGGATTAGGTAACAAATTGCCCTCTCAATTTCCAAGATGAGAATTTATTTTTACCATCTATGTTGTTCTATGTAGACAATCCAGAACATTCCAAATAGTAGAACTGTCAAAGAAGTACTTACTGAGATAAATACAAGAAGACTTCTTAGAAGAGAAGAAATGCATCCTTTTCTTTGCTCTAAAACAACTTAATAGGAAAAACTCTGAGAGGCAAAATGGAAAGACCTACTAGAATGAAAACCATATGTTAAACAAGAGCCCTTCAAAGCTGGCTTAACACCCCAATAAGTCTCATTTTGCCCAATCTGCAAGAAGGCTGTTCCTGTTCTGGGAAACAGTTCCAACACACTAACAATTATTCATTTGTCTTAAAATCACAAATGATTGATAGACTGCTGGAATCTTCAAAGGCAGAATATTGCCCTTCTGTTTGGAAACAAGACAATAGCAAAGCCTAATCTTAATGTGTAAGCATATATACTGGTAAAGACAGATTAACATCACCCTCAGTTTGTAAACTGATTTTTCCCCCTACTGCCACCAAAGGCCACTGAAAAACTATGTCTGATAACATAAAAAAGTCATTATTTAAAATGAACTTGTTCCTTACAGTTTTTCATTAGCCACACGCCTTAAATCAGGTTCTCACTTACCTTGAGACTGTTGAGCCAAACTCTCCTCTATTCTTTTGGTTAAACCTGCTTTAGTGTTCCTCTTTTTAGTGTTCCTTTTTTTTACCCTCTTCTTTCAGATTATTTCATATTTGCAAAGTTTCCTGGTTGTAGAGGAAGTTCTTATCAGATGTACCAGAATTAAGATAAATGGCATGAGTTTTCGAAAAAGGAAGCCCAGCCCTTCATTCTTACCAGTAATTCTCCAACTATATCAGAAAATGATGCATGGAGCCCAGATGCTTTTTTATTCACATAATATTTGCAGTCCTCACTTCAGAATCAATAAAAGTCATTTCACTTGCACTTAAAATTTTTTAAGAAGAAAGATTCTGAAATGTAGTTACTTGGAGGTCTTGTTTATTTGTTTGCTCGTAGGATTGCTAAAACAGTCTTCATTTCAAATACTATGTCCCAGTGCCCAGGTTACGTTTCCACTCGTCAAACCAGTGTCCCAATTTTGGTTCAGAAAATGTTAATATTCCTTTAAGTTGATAAGACAGTAATCTCCCAAAGTATATTCAACTTGACTTGTGACATTTCTGTGATCTTCTAGTAGGTAGAAAGAAAAACTGTTTCACTTTGTTTAATAACAGAAGCCAGCATATTCTGGGCACTCACTAGGTCTTCTAACTGCTTTGTGTACTACTTGGTAAATCCTGACAACAACCTGTGGGAGAGGGCTATGATTCGTTCTGTGTCACAGGGGATGAACTGGAAGCAGAGAGGTAAAAAATCCCCCGCCCAGTGTGGCCTGGCAGTGTGCCTCCAGCACCTGTGTGCTAAACCACTGCACTTGGCTGTCTCACTTGAGTGAATTAAGAGGTTTCCAACATAGAACCCTTATTTAACAGCATTTCTCAGAGACCAACTCCACGGATTAAAAAAAAAAAAAAAAAAATAGAAAAGGCTGAATTAAAAAGATGAGATCATTAAGCAATGGGAAGTTTCCCTTTTAAATTGTATTAGAACTTTTTCAACCCCAGGGGATTTTCTTTGAATCAAATTATTTAAAAGAAGAAGATTTCATTACTGAAACACCAACCAGACGTTAGAAGAACAAGGCTGTCAATACAGGTTGGGCATGGACATTCTGCCAGGTATTGTGCTAAGCAATGGGGATGCAATAATGAACAAACTCCCTTGTAGCACTTAAAGCCTACTGAAAGAGGCTGCTGTACACACAGATCATTTCAGATCACGGAGGTAAGGGCTAAGAAAGACATAGTCATACACAGATGACAGTGGGAATAAGGAAAAGAGGCATCCAGTTCAGAATGGTCAGGGAAGGCAAGACTTGAGCTAAGCCTCATGGAATAAAAAGGAGTTAATCAAGGCAGAATAGAAAGGTTCCAGGCAAAAACCCGAGAGTGAAGGAGCTTATGAAGTGCTGTGAGGAATGAACCATGAAAGATAGTACACTACTGGTGTTCCATTTTAAGCTGCAAAATCTGCCCCCTTGGAATATGTGTCATGCCTAAAGAGAGTTACATTGTTATGGTTCATTGGGCAATTTAGAAAAGTTAGACTATGGTCCAGGGCTTAAAAACAAACAAAAAAACCAATACAGAAAGAAAAAAAAAATGCTCAAGAGTTTCACTCCTAGGTATATACTCAACAGAAAAGGAGGCCATTTCTGTTTATAACTGCTTTAATTCATAATATCTCAAAGCTCTAGAAACATTCCAAAGGTCCCTCAACAACTAAATGGGTAAATAGAACATGATAAATCCATGCAAAAATCCGAAATACTGATAAATTACAACATAAATGGATCTCACAAACATAATATAGACTTTAAAAAGCTATGCACAAAAAAGTACAAACTGTAAGGTTCCATTCTCAAATCATGGAAAGCTTATCTATGAACACATGATGGTAGACATCAGAAAAATGGGGATTACTATAGACTGAAAGGTGCATGAGGGAGACTTCTCAGATGCCAGAAATGTTCTATATCTTGATATTTGCACTGGTTATGTATAACCATTCATCAAGTTCTCCATTTAAGATTTGTGCACTATATGAAAATTGTCTTAATTAAAAGAAGTTGGGAATGAATAATAGGTCACTTCTTTTATTTTTTTAAGATTTTTATTTATTGGCAGAGGAGTAGAAAACCTAAATTTCGTCTGGTCCCAGGAATTCAGCTAGATAGGGATCAAACCATTCTGAACACCTACAAACTCAACAGGAGATGGAAGAAAAGAATAGCAGCAATTCTCTGAACAGAAAAGCGACCACTTTCTGGAAGGTAGGACGTCTGGAGAAGTGAATCCGAGGCGATATTCGGGAAGATAGACGGCGGGGGAGGGGGCCTCCGTCGGCCGCTTCTGGCAAGTGATAGAGCCGCGGAGCACAAAATCGGAACTTTTAGAAGGGACGTCGCTCCAGTGGCTAAGCAGGGGGTGGAACCCTCGCTAGGACAGTGTGGTCTCAGGACCCTCAGGGTCACAGAAAGACCAGGGGTGCCTGACTGAGGCAAAGCTCCCAGGTATGGGAGCAGGGAAGCCGGCTGCAGAGACGGAGTTGAGGAGCGGGCTCTCAGCTCGGGGTTGCCATAAACCGTGATCCACGGCACAGTCGGGCCACTGCTCCTCCAGCAGGGACCCAACAAGTGGCAGATCCAGGGAGACTCCCCTTCCTTCCTGCAGGAATCTGCTGGGTTTGGAGACTCCAAACAGGGTCGTGAGACAGATATAGAAACATTCGGTCACAGGCTGGGTGAGCATGGAGTACGGCTGGAGACCGGGGAGAGGGGAGTGATTGACTGCTTTTTTATTTTTATTTTTGGTATATCTATATAAGTTGTTCTCTCTTTACAATTTTGGGATACAGTTTCTTCTAACAGACCAAAATATACCCTAAATCTCTAGTGTATGCCTTTGTTCTAGTCTCCTGCCTGATCACATTCTCTCCCTTCTTTTTTTTTAAATTTCTCTTCTTTCTTTTTTCAACCAAATTCTTATCAATTCCTTTTATAAAATCTTTTATAATTTTCATCGTTACAGTCATATTCCATCCCTCCATCGTATTTACCCTTATTTTTGTACATATCTAAGCTTTTCTTTCTTTAAAATTTTGGGAGGCAGTTTCTTCTAAAGACCAAAATACGCCCCAAATCTAGTGTGCGGTACTCATCTATTAACCAGCTTGATCATATGTGATCATATTCTTCTTTTTTTTATCTTTATCTTTTTTCTTTTTCTGTTTTTTTTCTTTCTTTCCCTTTCTTTCTCCCCAGTTTCAGGTCTCTTCTGATTTGTTTAGAGAATATTTTTCTGGGGTCGTTGTTACCCTGTTAGCATTTTGTTCTCATTCATCTATTCTCCTCTGGACAAAATGACAAGACAGAAAAAATCACCTCAAAAAAAATAACAAGAGGCAGTACCATCTGCCAGGGACCTAATCAATAAGGACATTAGTAAGATGTTGGAACTAGAGTTCAGAATGATGATTTTAAAGATACTAGCTGGGCTTGAAAAAAGCATGGAAGATATTAGAGAAACCCTTTCTGGAGAAATAAAAGAACTAAAATCTAACCAAGTCAAAATCAAAAAGGCTATTAATGAGGTGCAATCAAAAATGGAGGCTCTAACTGCTAGGATAAATGAGGCAGAAGAGAGAATCAGTGATACAGAAGACCAAATGATGGAAAATAAAGAAGCTGAGAAAAAGAGAGATAAACAACTACTGGATCATGAGGGCAGAATTCGAGAGATAAGTGATACCATAAGATGAAACAATATTAGAATAATTGGGATCCCAGAAGAAGAAGAAAGAGAGAGAGGGGGAGAGGTATATTGGAGCAAAGTATAGCAGAGAACTTCCCTAATTTGGGGAAGGAAACAGGCAACAAAATCCAGGAAGCACCCAGAACCCCCCTCAAAATCAATAAAAATAGGTCAACACCCTGACATCTAATAGTAAAACTTACGAGTCTCAGAGACAAAGAGAAAATCCTGAAAGCAGCTCGGGACAAGAGATTTGTAACCTACAATGGTAGAAACATTAGACTGGCAACAGACCTATCCTCAGAAACCTGGCAGGCCAGAAAGGACTGGCATGATATATTCAGAGCACTAAATGAGAAAAATATGCAGCCAAGAATACTATATCCAGCTAGGCTGTCATTGAAAATAGAAGGACAGATAAAAAGCTTCCAGGACAAACAAAAACTAAAGGAATTTGCAAACATGAAACCAGCCCTACAAGAAATCTTGAAAGGGGTCCTCTAAGCAAAGAGAGAGCCTAAAAGTAACATAGACCAGAAAGGAACACAGACAATATACAGTAACAGTCACCTTACAGGCAATACAATGGCACTAAATTCATATCTTTCAATAGTTACCCTGAATGTAAATGGGCTAAATGTCCCAATCAAAAGACACAGGATATCAGATTGGAAAAAAAACAAGACCCATCGATATGCTGTCTGCAGAAGACTCATTTTAGACCCAAAGACACCCTCAGATTGAAAGTGAGGGGGTGGAAAACCATTTACCATGCTAATGGACACCAAAAGAAAGCTGGGGTGGCAATCCTTATATCAGACTAATTAGATTTTAAACCAAAGACTGTAATAAGAGATGAGGATGGACACTATATCATACTTAAAGGGTCTATCCAACAAGAAGATCTAACAATTGTAAATATCTATGCCCCTAATGTGGGAGCAGCCAATTATATAAGCCAATTAATAACAAAAGCAAAGAAACACATTAACAACAATACAATAATAGTGGGGGACTTTAACACCCCCCTCACTGAAATAGACAGATCATCTAAGCAAAAGATCAACAAGGAAATAAAGACTTTAAATGACACAGTGGACTAAATGGACTTCACAGATCTATTCAGAACATTCCATCCCAAAGCAACCGAATACACATTCTTCTCTAGTGCCCATGGAACATTCTCCATAATAGATCACATTCTAGGTCACAAATCAGGTCTCAACTGGTACCAAAAGCTTGGGATCATTCCCTGCATATTTTCAGACCACAATTCTTTGAAACTAGAACTCAATCACAAGAGGAAAGTTGGAAAGAACTCAAATACATGGAGGCTAAAGAGCATCCTACTAAACAATGAATGGGTCAACCAGGAAATTAAAGAAGAATTAAAAAATTCATGGAAACAAACGAAAATGAAAACACAACTGCTCAAAATCTTTGGGATGCAGGTAAGGTGGTCCTAAGAGGAAAGTATATAGCAATACAAGCCTTTCTCAAGAAACAAGAGAGGTCTCAAATACACAACCTAACCCTACACCTAAAGGAGCTGGAGAAAAAATAGCAAATAAAGCCTAAACCCAGCAGGAGAAGAGAAATAATAAAGATCAGAGCAGAAATAAATGAAATAGAGACCAAAAGAACAGTAGAACAGATCAACGAAACTAGGAGCTGGTTCTTTGAAAGAATAAGTAAGACTGATAAACCGCCGGCCAGACTTATCAGAAAGAAAAGAGAAATGACCCAAATAAATAAAATCATGAATGAAAGAGGACAGATCCCTAGCAACACCAAAGAAATACAAACAAGTATAAGAACATATTATGAGCAACTGTATGCCAGCAAATTAGATAATCTGGAAGAAATGGATGCATTCCTAGAGATGTATCACCTACCAAAACTGAACCAGGAAGAAATAGAAAACCTGAACAGACCTATAACCACTAAGGAAATTGAAGCAGTCATCAAAAATCTCCCAACAAACAAAAGCCCAGGGCCAGATAGCTTCCCAGGGGAATTCTACCAAACATTTAAAGAAGAATGAATACCCATTCTTCTGAAACTGCTCCAAAAAACAGAAATGGAAGGAAAACTTCCAAACTCGTTTTATGAGGACACCATTACATTGATCCCCAAACCAGACAAAGACCCCATCAAAAAGGAGAATTACAGACCAATATCCTTGATGAATATGGATGCAAAAATTCTCACCAAAATACTAGCCAATAGGATCCCACAGTACATTCAAAGGATTATTCACCACGACCAAGTGGGATTTATCCCTGGGCTGCAAGGTTGGTTCAACATCCACAAATCAATCAATGTGATACATTAATAAAAGAAAGAACAAGAACCATATGATCCTCTCAATAGATGCAGAAAAAGCATTTGACAAAGTCCAGCATCCTTTCTTGATCAAAAATCTTCAGAGTAGAGGGATAGAGGGTACATACCTCAATATCATAAAAGCCATCTATGAAAAACCCACAGCGAATATCATTCTCAATGGGGAAAAACTGAGAGCTTTCCCCCTAAGGTCAGGAACGTGGCAGGGATGTCCACTATTACCACTGCTATTCAACATAGTATTGGAAGTCCTAGCCACAGCAATCAGACAACAAAAAGAAACAAAAGGCATCCAAATTGGCAAACAAGAAGTCAAGCTCTCACTGTTTGCAGATGATATGATACTTAATGTGGAAAACTCAAAAGACTCCACCCCCAAACTGCTAGAACTCATACAGGAATTCAGTAAAGTGGCAGGATATAAAATCAATGCACAGAAATCAGTGGCATTCCTATACACCAACAACAAGACAGAAGAAAGAGGAATTAAGGAGTCGATCCCATTTACAATTGCACCCAAAACCATAAGATACCTAGGAATAAACCTAACCAAAGAGGAAAAGAATCTATACTCAGAAAACTATAAAATACTCATGAAAGAAATTGAGGAAGACACAAAGAAATGGAAAAACGTTCCATGCTCATGGATTGGAAGTACAAATATTGTGAAGATATCCATGCTACCTAGAGCAATCTACACATTCAATCCAATCCCCATCAAAATACCATCCACTTTTTTCAAAGGAATGGAACAAATAATCCTAAAATTTGTATGGAACCAGAGAAGACCCCGAATAGCCAGAGGAATGTTGAAAAAGAAAAGCAAAGCTGGTGGCATCACAATTCTGGACTTCAAGCTCCATTACAAAGCTGTCATCATCAAGACAGTATGGTACTGGCACAAAAACAGACACATAGATCAATGGAACAGAATAGAGAGCCCAGAAATGGACCCTCAACTCTATGGTCAACTCATCTTCCACAAAGCAGGAAAGAATGTCCAATGGAAAAAAGACAGTCTCTTCCACAAATGGTGTTGGGAAAATTGGACAGCCACATGCCGAAGAAGGAAACCGGACCATTTCCTTACACCACACACACAAATAGACTTAAAATGGTTGAAAGACCTAAATGTGAGACAGGAGTCCATCAAAATCCTAAAGGAGAACACAGGCAGCAACCTCTTTGACCTCAGCTGCAGCAACTTCTTCGTAGAAACATCGCCAACAGCAAGGGAAGCAAGGGCAAAAATGAACTATTGGGACTTCATCAAGATAAAAAGCTTTTGCACAGCAAAAGAAACAGTCAACAAAACCAAAAGACAACCGACAGAATGGGAGAAGATATTTGCAAATGACATATCAGATAAAGGGCTAGTATCCAAAATCTATAAAGAACTTATCAAACTCAACACCCAAAGAACAAATGATCCAATCAAGAAATGGGCAGAAGACATGAACAGACATTTTTCCAAAGAAGACATCCAAATGGCCAACAGACACATGAAAAAGTGCTCAACATCGCTTGGCATCAGGGAAATCCAAATCAAAACCTCAGTGAGATACCACCTCACACCAGACGGAATGGCTAAAATTAAGAAGTCAGGAAATGACAGATGTTGGTGGGGATGCGGAGAAAGGGGAACCCTCCTACACTGTTGGTGGGAATGCAAGCTGGTGCAGCCGCTCTGGAAAACAGTACGAAGGTTCCTCAAAAAGTTGAAAATAGAGCTACCATATGACCTAGCAATTGCACTACTGGGTATTTACCCCAAAGATACAAATGTAGGAATCCAAAGGGGTACGTGCACCCCAATGTTTATAGCAGCAATGTCCACAATAGCCAAACTATGGAAAGAGCCAAGATGTCCATCGACAGATGAATGGATAAAGAAGATGTGGTATATATATACAACGGAATATTATACAGCCATCAAAAGGAATGAAATCTTGCCATTTGCAACAATGTGGATGGAACTGGAGGGTGTTATGCTGAGCGAAATAAGTCAATCAGAGAAAGACATGTATCATATGACCTCACTGATATGAGGAATTCTTAATCTCAGGAAACAAACTGAGGGTTGCTGGAGTGTGGGGTGTGGTGGGAGGGATGGGGTGGCTGGGTGATAGACACTGGGGAGGGTATGTGCTATGGTGAGTGCTGTGAATTGTGCAAGACTGTTGAATCACAGACCTGTACCTCTGAAACAAATAATACATTATATGTTAAAAAAAAAAGAAGAAGATAGTAAGAAGGGAAAAATGAAGGGTGGGAAATTGGAGGGGGAGATGAACCATGAGAGAGTATGGACTCTGAGAAAGAAATGAGGGTTCTAGAGGGGAGGAGGTGGGGGGATGGGTTAGCCTGGTGATGGGTATTAAAGAGGGCACGTATTGAATAGAGCATTGGGTGTTATATGCAAGCAATGAATCATGGAACAGTACATCAAAAACTAATGATGTAATGTATGGTGATTAACATAACAATAAAAATGAAAAAAAAAGATTTTTATTTATTTGACACAGAGAGAGACAGCGAGAGAGGGAACACAAGCAGGGGAAGTGGGAGAGGGAGAAGCATGCTTCCCGCTGAGCAGGGAGCCGGATGTGGGGCTCGATCCCAGGACCCTGGGATCATGACCTGAGCTGAAGGTAGACTCTTAACAACTGAGACACCCAGGCGCCCTAAGACAATTCTTTTAAAAGTCAGGAAAAGTTGGGGTGCCCGGCGTCTCAGTTGGTTAAGCATCCAACTCTTGATTTCAGCTCAGGTCATGATCTCAGGGTCATGAGATTGAGCCCCACGTCAGGCTCTGTGCTTAGCACAGAGTCTGCTTGAGATTCTCTCTCTCCCTCTCCCTCTAGCCCCCTTTCCACCCCCACTCGCTTGGGGGGTCCTCTCTCTAAAAAAATAAATAAATAAATCTTTTAAAAAATGCAATGAAAGTTATGAAAAGTTGAGATAATTAGAGATATGTTTTTTTATTCATTCAGATTACCACCTTCTTTGGTAAACTGGTCTAATTTGGATGGAGGAACACTCTGCTCAATTATAGGCAGACTGAGCTGGACGAATTTCAAATTTATGTAGAGTTTCTTGAGTCTAGACGTTGGTAAGGCTGGTGGTAACAGTGGAGTTATTAATGAATCTTGAGCTTCAGCCCAGTCAAATTAAGGAATTTTTACTTTCTAAGATTTGAATATGGTCTTTCATTGGCACACCTTGACTTACTTAAAGATGTGCCACTGTAAAATCATGTTCAACCTAAAATTGTATAGGTATAAAGCAATTTTATCTAAAAGAAATAATTCTAGCAACTTGGGCAAATAATACAACTTCTTTGTCTTGCTTTCTTCATCCATAAGACACAATGTATTGGGTGATCCCTGGTGTCTCTTCAAATCCTACTAAGTATATATGAACAATATAAATAGTCGTTGCATTCAGAAGAGGGTTTTTGACACTACTTTTCATGTGTAGTATACACTTCTCCTTTTAGTCTGACTCCCTCTTTTCATCATAAGTCTTTCCTAATTGCTACACAGATCAGATAAAGTGACTTGAAGTTTGCTTCAACTTCAGTTGAACAACACTCCCTCCTCCCCTAGCGTTTTCCCGTTTTATTCTTTCAGATGAAAATAAACAGACACTGGGAAACTTGAGCAATCGTTCAATATTAAAAAAACTGAAAACCCTTTTGCATCTTCATGAATAAAATGGAATGCTGCATAATTTAGCATTCCTATAGTAAACAGACTCACCATTCATCTTAAACTGTGGATACAATTTCACAAGTCAGATAACTGATAAACTATTTCAACAGAGTTTTTGTTCAGTTGAGGGGAGTACTGTAAACTAGGATTAATAATAGACACTGAATTAGTCATTGTTGGATTCTGCCAACTTCTTCCCTAAATGTTGAGAGGCATAATATATCACTACTTTTAAGTAACTGGCTATATTTTGAAACTGTGCCCCATAGTCAGGCTGAATGTGAGAATTGCTGGATAGCAGACACTCTCTCCCACATACAGGACAGTGAAGACCACCATGACCATTTCAAACCTAGCAGTGGGAGGGGACAGGGGTGGTAGGTTAGCTTGAAGAGGAAGGCATTACTCTAAATCCTTTGTATTGAGGATATAGTCCAAGATGGTGGAGGAATAGGAGGCTTTAGTTTTGTCTTGTCCCAGGAATTCAGCTAGATAGCTATCAAATCACTCTGAACACCAGTGAACTCAACCAGAGATCAAAGAAAAGAATAGCTGCAACTCTACAAATAGAAAAGTGACTACTTTCTGCAAGGTAGGAAGTACAGAGAAGTAAATCCGAGGTGATATTTGGAAATATAGACTGCAGGGGGAGGAGCCTCCATAAGCCAGCTGTGGGAAGGTAATATAGCAGCAGAGCACAATATCAGAACTTTTAGAAGTCTGCTCTGGTGAGGGACGTCCCTGCCTGAAAGGTGCTCAGGTGGCAAAGTGGGGTGGAATCCTAGGTGGGACCGTGTGGTCTCAGGATTCGCAGGGTCACAGGAAGACTGGGTGCTTGAGTGTGGCAGAGTTCCCAGGCATAAGAGCATGGAAGCTGGCTGCAATCAGCCAGCCCAGGAGTGGGCTCTCAGCTCAGGGTTACCATATACCATGAATCACAGCACAGTTGGGCGACTGCTTTCTGAGCAGGGGACCAGCAAGTGGCAAAACCTTGGCAAGAGCCCCCTTCCTCCCTCGGGAGGAGCGGTGTGGGTGCCTTCCACAGGAGTAAGCAGGATTTGGAGAAATGCTTGGTCACAGGCTGGGTGAGCACAGAGTGTGGAAGGAGACCAGGCAGACAGGTGTAATTGACTGCTTTTCCCTGAGGGTGCACTGAAGAGTGGGACCCGAGCTTTTGGCTCTGGGGCTGGAGATTGGGAGGCTGCCATTTTCATTCTCATCCTCTAAAGTGGCATGGAAAGCCTACAGGTAACAAAAGCCACACAGAGCAATTTGGAGCAGATTACTTAGCCTGGCACCCTGGCAAGGGCAGTGTAATTCTCTTCTGGGCAAAGACACTGAGAATCAATGCAACAGGCCCCTCCCCAGATCAGTAAGAACATTTGGCTAACACCAAGTTTACCGATCATAGAGAACTGCAAAACTCCAGTGCTAGAGGAATACAGCACATGGAATTCATGTTTTTTTCCCCATGATTCTTTAGTCTTTCAATTTTAATTTTTTTCTCTTTCCTTTTTCAACCAATTTATTATTTTATCAACTCTTTTAATCTCTTTTAATTTTCATTTTAACAGTTATATTCTATCCTTTCATTGTATTTAATTTTATTTTTGTATATATATTTTTCTTTCTTTGCAATTTTGGGGTGCAGTTTCTTCTAACAAACACCAAAATACACTCAGGATATAGTGTATTACTCTGTTCTGTTCACCTGTCTGTTTATATTCCTTTTTTTTTTGTCTTTGAATTTTCATTTTTACAGTTACATTCTACCCTTTCATTGTATTTAATTTTATTTTTGTACATACATAAGTTTTTCTTTCTTTCTGTCTTTTTTTTTTTTTTTACAACTTTGGGATCTAGTTTTCTAACAAACAGACCAAACTACACACAGGATCCAGTGTATTGCTCTGTTCTGTTTACCTGTCTGATTATATATTTTTTATTTTTTTAAATTTTGTTTGTTTGTTTCAGGTCTCTTCTAATTTGTTTACTGTATATTTCTGTGGGGTCACTGTTGCCATCTTAGTATTTTGTTCTCTTGTTCATCTATTCTGCTCTGGACAGAACGAGAAGATGGAAAAACTCATCTCAAAAAAGAGAACAAGAGGCAGTACTGACTGTCAGGGACCTAATCAGTATGTATATAAGTAAGATGTCAGAACTAGAGTTCAGAATAATGATTATAAAGATACTAGATGGGCTTTTAAAAAAGCATAGAAGACACTAGAGAATCCCTTTCTGGAGAAATAAAAGAACTAAAATATAATCAAGTTGAAATAAAAAAGGCTACTAATGAGATGGAATAAAAAAGGGAGGCTCTAACTGCTAGGATAAATGAGGCAGAAGAGAGAATTAGTGATACAGAAGACCAAATGATGGAGAATAAAGAAGCTGAGAAAAAGAGAGATAAACAACTACCAGATCATGAGGGAAGAATTTGAGAGATAAGTGATACCATAAAGCGAAACAATATTAGAATAATTGGGATCCCAAAAGAAGAGGAAAGAAAGAGAGGGGGGCAGAAGGTAGTGTATTGGAGCAAATTATACCCTAATCTGGGGAAGGAAACAGGCATTCAAGTCCAGGAGGCACAGAGAGCCCCCCTCAAAATCAATAAAAATAGGTCAAAACCCCAACATATAACAGTGAAACTTGAAAATCTCAGAGATAAAGAGAAAATCCCCAAAGCAGCTCGGGACAAGAGGTCCATAACCTATAAGGGTAGAAACATTAGACTGGCAGCCAACCTATCCACAGAGACCTGGCAGGCCAGAAAGGACTGGCATGATATATTCAGGGTGCTAAATGAGAAAAATATTCAGCCAAGAATACCAATCCAGCTAGGATGTCATTCAAAACAGGAGAGATAAAAAGCTTCTAGGACAACCAGAAACTAAAAGAATTTGTGATCACTAAACCAGCCTGGCAAGAAATATTTTTTTAAAAAGATTTTACTTATTTATTTGACAGAGAGACACACAGTGAGAGATGGAACATAAGCACGGGGAGTAGGAGAGGCAGAAGCAGGCTTCCTGCTGAGCAGGAAGCCCAGTGCGGGGCTTGATCCCAGGACCCTTGGATCATGACCTGAGCCGAAGGCAGACACTTAATGACTGAGCCACCCAGGTGCACCCGGCAAGAAATATTAAAAGAGACCCTTTAAGCAAAGAGAGAGCACAAAAGTAACATAGACGAGAAGGAATAGAGACAATTTACAGAAATAGTGATGTTACAGGTAATACAATGGCACTAAATTCATATCTTTCAGTAGTTACTTTGAAGGTAAATGGGCTAAATGTCCCAATCAAAAGACAACAGATTGGATAAAAAAGCAAGACCCATCAATATACTATCTGCAAGACTCATTGTAGACCCAAAAATACCTCCAGATTGAAAGTGAGGGGAAGTGAGGGGGTGGAAAATTATTTGTCATGCCAATGGACATCAAAAGAAAGCTGGGTAGCAATCCTTAGACAAATTAGACTTTAAACCAAAGACTGTAGTAAGAGATGAGGAAAGACACTATATCATACTTAAAGGTCTCTCCAACAAGAAGATCTAACAGTTGTAAATATTTATGCCCCTAAGAGGGGAACAGCTAATTACATAAGCCAATTAATAAAAAATTAAAGAAACACATCAGTAATAATACAATAATAGCAGGGGACTTTAATACCCCACTCACTGCAATGGACAGATCATCTGAGCAGATGATCAACAAGGAAATAAGGGCTTTGAATGACACTGGACCAGATGGACTTCACAGATATATTCAGAGCATTCCACCCTAAAGCAACAGAATACACATTCTTCTCAAGTGTACATGGAATATTTTCAAGAATAGATCACATCCTGGGTCACAAATCAGTCTCAACCAGTACCAAAAGATTGGGATCATTCCCTGCATATTTTGGGGCCACAATGCTGTGAAACTGGAACTCGATCTCAAGAGGAAATTTGGAAAGAACTTAAATACATGGAGGCTAAAGAGCATCCTACTAAAGAATGAATTGGTAAACCAGGAAATTAAAGAAAAATTTAAAAAATTCATGGAAACAAATGAAAATGAAAACACAACTGTTCAAAACCTTTGGGATGCAGCAAAGGCAGTGCTAAGAAGTATACAGCAATACAAGTCTTTCTCAAGAAACAATAAAGGTCTCAAATACACAATCCAACCTTACACCTAAAGGAGCTGGAGAAAGAACAGCAAATAAAGCCTAAACCCAGCAGGAGAAGAGAAATAATAAAGATTAGAGCAGAAATCAATGAAAGAGAAACCAAAAGAACAGTAGAACAGATCAACGAAACTAGGAGCTGATTCTTTGAAAGAATCAGTAAGATTGAATAAACCCTGGCCAGACTTATCAAAAAGAAAAGAGAAAGGACCCAAATAAATAAAATCATCAATGAAAGAAAAGAGATCACAACCAACACCAAGGAAATACAAACAATTATAAGAACATATTATGAACAACCATATGCCAACAAATTAGGCAATCTGGAAGAAATGGATACATTCCTAGAGGCGTATAAACTACCAAAACTGAAACAGGAAGAAATAGAAAACCTGAACAGATCTATAACCAGCAAGGAAATTGAAGCAATAATCAAAAATCTCCCAACTAACAAGAGTCCAGGGCTGGATGGCTTCCCAGGAGAATTCTACCAAACATTTAAAGAAGTAGTAATACCTATTCTTCTGAAGCTGTTTCAAAAAAAAAAATAGAAATGGAAGGAAAACTTCCAAACTCTGATGCCAGCATTACCTTGTCCCCAAACCAGACAAAGACCTCACCAAAAAGGAGAATTACAGACCAATATCCCTGATGAACATGGATGCAAAAATTCTCACCAAGATACTAGCCAACAGGATCCAACAGTATATTAAAAGAATTATTCACCATGACCAAGTGGGATTTATTCCTGGGCTGCTAGGGTGGTTCAACATCTGCAAATCAATCAATGTGATACACTACATTAATGAAAGAAAGGACAAGAACCATATGATCCTCTCAATAGATACAGAAAAAGCATTTGACAAAGTACAGCATTCTTTCAACTCCTCACAGTGTAGGGATAGTGGGAACATACCTCAATATCATAAAAGCCATCTACGAAAAGCCCACAGTCAATATCATTCTCAATGGGGAAAAACTGAGAGCTTTTCCCCTAAGGTCAGGAACACGGCAGGGATGTCCACTCTCACCACTGCTATTCAACATAGTACTAGAAGTCCTAGCCTCAGCAATCAGACAACAAAAAGGAATAACAGGCATCCGAATCAGCAGAGAAAAAGTCAATCTCTCACTCTACGCAGATGACATGTTATGCTATGTGGAAAACCCAAAAGACTCCACTCCATAATTGCTAGAACTCATACAGGAATTCAGCAAAGTGGCAGGATATAAAATCAATGCACAGAAATCAGCTGCATTTCTATACACTAACAATGAGACAGAAGAAAGAGAAATTAAGGAGACGAACCCATTTACAATTGCACCCAAAACCATAAGATACCTAGGAATAAACCTAACCAAAGAGGAAAAGAATCTATACTCAGAAAACTATAGAACACCATGAAAGAAATTGAGGAAGACACAAAGAAATGGAAAAACGTTCCATGCTCATGGATTGGAAGAACAAATATTGTTAAAATGTCTCTGCTATCTAGAGCAATCTATGCATTCAATGCAATCCCTATCAAAATACCATCAAGTTTTTACACAGAGCTGGAAGAAATTATCCTAAAATTTGTATGGAACCAGAAAAGACCCCAAATAGCCAAAGGGATGTTGAAAAAGAAAACCAAAGCTGGGGCATCATAATTCTGGACTTTAAGCTGTATTACAAAGCTGTCATCATCAAGACAGTATGGTGCTGGCACAAAAACAGACACATAGATCAATGGAACAGAATAGTGAACCCAGAAATGGACCCTCAACTCTATGGTTAACTAGTCTTCAACAAAACAGGAAAGAATATCTAATGGAAAAAAGACAGTCTCTTCAACAAAGGGTGTTGGGAAAATTGGACAGCCACATGCGGAAGAATGAAACTGGATCATTTCCTTACACTATACACAAAAATAGACTCAAAGTGAATGAAGGACCTAAATATGAGACAGGAATGCATCAAAATCCTCCAGGAGGACACAGGCAGCAACCTCTGTGACCTCAGCCATAGCAACTTCTTGCTAGACATGTTTCCAAAGGCAAGGGAAGCAAAGGCAAAAATGAATTATTGGGACTTCATCAAGATGAAAAGCTCTTGCACAGCAAAGGAAACAGTGGACAAAACCAAAAGCAAAACTTATCCAACCCAACACCCAAAAACCAAATAATCTAGTCAAGAAATGGGCAGAAAACATGAACAGACATTTCTCCAAAGAAGACATCCAAATGGCCAACAGACACATGAAAAAATGCTCAACATCACTCGGCATCAGGGAAATACAAATCAAATCCACAATGTGATACCACCTCACACCAGACAGAATGGCTAAAATTAACAAGTCAGGAAATGACAGATGTTGGCGAGGATGCGGAGAAAGGGGAACCCTCCTACACTGTTGGTGGGAATGCAAGCTGGTGCAGCCACTCTGGAGAACAGTATGGAGGTTCCTCAAAAAGTTGAAAATAGAGCTACCCTTCGACCCAGCAATTGCACTACTGGGCATTTACCCCAAAGATACAAATCTAGTGCTCAGAAGTGGCATCTGCACCCAGTGTTTATAGCAGCAATGTCCACAATAGCCAAACTATAGAAAGAGCCCAGATGTCCACCGACTGATGAATGGATAACAAAGAGGTGGTATATATATACAATAGAATACTACCCAGCCATCAAAAAATGAAATCTTGCCATTTGCAAGGACATGGATAGAACTAGAGAGTAATATGCTAAGTGAAATAAATCAATCAGAGAAAGACAATTATCATATAATCTCACTGATATATGGAATTTAAGAAACAAAACAGGATCATAGGGGAAAGGAGGGACAAATAAAACAAGATGAAATCAGAGAGGGAGAGAAACCATAAGAGACTCTTAATCATAGGAAACAAACTGAGGGTTGCTGGAGGGGAGGTGTTGGGGGATGGGATAACTGGGTGATGGACATAAAGGACGGCATGTGATATAATGAGCATTTCGTGCTATATAAGACTGATAAATCACTGAACTCTACCTCTGAAACTAATAATAGACTGTTAATTAATTGAGTTCAAATAAAAATTAATAATACATTACACAAGGCAATGGGAAAAAAAATAAATCCTTTGCATTAAGACCCTGAGTAATCTCCATTGTACACTGATGCTGAGTGAGAAATTAGGGGAAGTAGAAAATAGTAACTGCTTTAGATTCACTCCCCTTACCCACCCTCCAACTGGGAAGCTGTCCTATATAAGTCTATTCCCATGAGGAGTAGTAGGAGGTGAATAAAACAACAAAACAAATACTATGGTGGGTGGGGCAAGGGTCCTGTCTAAAAGGGCCCTGATAACCAGGGTCCCCTTTTTGCCCTCTGCAGGAAATAGACCTCAGATGCCAATTCAGCTTAAGATGACCATTGAACATTCACCCAGAAAGCAAAGGCTGAAGGACACGGGGCATAAGGGGTTAATGGCCTCAAATAAGCTGCATGATGCTCCAGCCATACCAGTTTCTCTGCAACCCATTTCCTGTGCTTCCTTAGAGATATGTTCACAAGAGAACAGGCTAAAGTCATGCTGTTCTTCTCTTACGAAACATACCTCTCATCATAATATGTTCCTTTTATTGGTTAATTTACCAGAATTTTAAGACTATCTCCTCTTTGTCTTCAGAGTCTACCCTGATCGCTGACATTATGAACTAGCTTGGGCCAGTCATTCCACCACAGAGAATCTCAATTTCCTCATCTGCACAATGGATTTGAATGGTCATTGGTTCTTATCTCTAGCCGTTCGCTAAAATCTCCTGAGGAGCTTTTAAAAAATACTGGTGCTGGGGTTCCAGGCCACACAAATTAAAGCCAAATATCTGAGGGTATAACTAAAACCTTAGTAGTTTTTAAAAGTTCCTCAGGTATTTAAAAGTCCCCAGCAAGGGCGCCTGGGTGGCTCAGTCGGTGAAGCGACTGCCTTCAGCTCAGGTCATGATCCCGGGGTCCTGGGATCGAGTCCCGCATCGGGCTCCCTGCTCAGCGGGAAGCCTGCTTCTCCCTCTGCCTGCCGCTCCCCCTGCTCGTGCTCTCTCTCTCTCTAATGAAAAAAAAAAATTTTTAAAAAAAAAAAAAAAAAAAAAGTCCCCAGCAAGCCAGTATTGAGCACGCAGGCCTTTTCTGAACTAATATCCTAGGACTCTGCTGAGTGATCTCGAGGCACCTGCTGAACTCTTCCGTTTTCTTCACTATAAGAATGGAACTTGAGAGCTAATGTTTCAGGAAAAGATAAAAAAGTCTCCAAAGTGCTGAAAGTTCATCAGAGGAATACATGGTATTAAAAGCTCCAAAGGAATTTGTACGCTGGCTAAAATAGCAGTAATAGTTCACGCTAATTGCACACTCGATCACGTGTCCCACTGCCCCCCAGACCCCTTCTATGGGTTTTGTTTTTTAATTCTCACAACAAGCATTAAGGACGGGTTTTACGAACTAGTTTGGAGGTGAGGAAACAGAGGCATCGAGGGACAAACGACCTGCCCACCATCAAACCGCCTGTGCCCAAGTCTGAATTCAAACTCAGACCGTGTGCTTTGAATCTAGAGCCGGTATTTTCAACTCTGCAGGACTGAGCTGCTCTTTGACTTTTTTTTTTTTTTTTAAAGATTTTATTCATTTATTTGCGAGAGAGAGAATGAGGGACAGAGAGCACGAGAGGGAGGAGGGTCAGAGGGAGAAGCAGACTCCCCGCTGAGCAGGGAGCCCGATGCGGGACTTGATCCCGGGACTCCAGGATCATGACCTGAGCCGAAGGCAGTCGCTTAACCGACTGAGCCACCCAGGCGCCCAACTTTGACTTTTTTTTAAAGATTTTATTTATTTGGCAGAGAGAGTGTGCACAAGTAGGCAGAGCGGCAGGCAGAGGGAGAGGGAGAAGCAGGCTTCCCGCCAAGCAGAGAGCCCAACGTGGGGCTCGATCCCAGGTCCCTGGGATCATGACCTGAGCTGAAGACAGATGCTTAACCCACTGAGCCACCCAGGTGCCCCTCTCTTACTCTTTACTTATGTAACCAAATTCCTGAGAAGTCCCAGATTAAAATCTGCTTTATTCCAAAGGGTATACAGTTAAATCCCTATCTATTTCTGAATATTTGACCTAGGCTAGAGGTGGTGGCCTTGGTGGTGGCGGTTGGTAAGTCTGATGACTGGAGGAGAGCTTTCACTTGGCTTCTAATGAAGTATGAGGGTTCTGAGAACATAATGGAGAAAGTATAAGAATGAGAGACTGAGGTGCAAGATCAGGAAGCCTGTGACTAAGGATCTTTTCTCTGTACATTTCATAGGAGAATGACATGCTCACGATGGGGCCTGACTGGGGTGATCCTTGCTACTATTATGGAGAATGACGAAAATGATCTCATCTTTAGCTCTGATGGGATTTAGTGCTATTCCAGATAGAGTCTACGCACTGCTCTGTATATGCAAGGACATGTCTTCACTCCAGTGGTCACCATCTCTTGCCTGAGCAACTTACTGGCCTTCTTCCTCCTAACCTACTACTACTACTGTATCTTTAAAGCTGTATCTTTAAAGCTGACAGAGTGATACTTCCCAAATATAAATCCCACACCTCAGCCCCCTGTGTGAAATCCTTAAGTGGTTCCCTACAGTCTGAGAGTTAAACCCCAACCCTTACCACAGGCAGTAAGAAGGCTTTTCATGGTCTAGCCCGTGTGCCACCTTGTCCCCTCCAACCTCCTCCCTCCCTTGCTCGATCCCAGACACAACTGCCTTCCTTCTAATCCTCCAACACTTCCAGTTCCTTCCTGCCTATAGGACCTGCATTAGTTGCTCCTTTTAACTCAATGGTCTTCACCCAGATGGCCTGCACATCCCTCATTCAGGCTTCCTCTTAATTGTCTCCTCCTCAGGGATGCCTTTTTTGATCATCCCACTCTAAAATCCATCCCTACACTGCCTCCCACCCCCTCTCTCCCCTCCATTCGCTCTCCCTGGCTCTCCTACCACCCCATTTATTTTCATCAGAGCCTGTAGTACTAACGCTTTTATATATATTTGTTTATTCTCGTATTCCCTTACCTTTTAGGGTTAATTTCATAACAACATAAGAACAGAGACCATGTCTTTCTAATTCACTGTTCTATCTCTAGCAGTGTCTATCGTGTCATGTGAAGGGGCTCAATAAATGTTTGCTGAGTAAATAAATGAAAACAGTAGGATCATTCTGAGAGAATAACCTTTGAGCTAAAACAGATTTTTTTGGTGTTAAACACACATCAGAGTTAATAAAACATATATGTGTATATATATCTGTATACCATATTTACACATAAACATATAAATGTTTATATATGTGTCTGCATATATATATATGATTTTTAAAGAATAATAATTTTAAAAGCACCAATGTATTAACACTCCAGAAGAGAAACTAAAAATCACCTCTACTTTGGAAGCCCCAATTTGCCCTTCCCCATGACATTATCCTCCCTCATCTCCAGAATAACAATGATCCACGTTTTTCTGTTAATCAGTCCTTGCGCCTTCTTTTATATATATATATACATATAGTTCTACCACCTATGTATGTATCTCTAGTTTTGGAGACTGGAGAGCAAGCACAAGCTCAGCTAATGGAGACATGGCAGGACCACCACTATTAAATGAGGCTCTCAGAAGAAGAGATGCTGCAAAGAGCCATGGGACCAAAGGCTGCCCAGCGTCCCTGACTGGCTACAAAGCCCTTCCTGGTGGGTGGGAGTGTCAGTGGGACGGGTCTAAAGAGTGCCATGAGAGCATATAGCTCATTGTTAGGCAGTTGGTAGGGTTCTAGCATGGACCAGACATGGATGTCCAGGAGATATAAAGTCAAAGCCAGGGGGTGCTTTGTATTTTCTGTTTCTAAGTATGGCTTTTTGGAGTAGGCCAAACAGGAACACTTTTGTTAGAGTAAAAAGGGCCTTCTGGTATCCTGGCTTAGGCTTAAAAAGGGTATAAAATCTTTAGAGTTTCTTATAAAACGAAACATACTCTAACTATATGATCTAACAATCGTGTTCCTTGGTGTTTACCCAAAACAATTAAAAACCTATGTCCACACAAAACCTGCACAAGCAGATTTATTCATAATTTCCAAAACTTGGAAGCAACCAAGACGTCCTTCAGTAGCTGAAAGGATAAACTGTGGTACCACCAGACAATGAAATCTTACTCAGTGCTAACTAGAAATAAGCTATCAAGACATAATAATATGTGGAGGAACCTAAAATGCACATTAGTTAGTGAGGAGAAGCCAATCTGAAAAGGCTACATTCTATATGATTCTATATGATTCCAACTATATGACAGTCTGGAAAAGGCAGACAGTAAAAAGATCAGTGGGTGCTAGAGGTTGGGGAAAGGGGGAAGCTAGGAATAAGCAGAGCACAGAGGACTTTCAGGGAAGTAAAAATACTTTGCATGATACCAGAATGATAGATAAATGATGTTGTACATTTGTCCAAACTCACAGAATGTACACCACCAAGAGTGAACTACAGACTTTGGGGGGGATTACGATGTGTCAGTGTAGGGTCATCAGCGTGCAAATGCCCCACTCTGGTGGGGAATGTTGATAATGGGGGGGGCCCACATGTGTGGGGGCAGGGAGTCTATGGGAAATCTCAGTACCTTCCCCTCCATTTTGCTGTGAACCTAAAACTGCTCTAAAAAACTACAATCTTATTTAAAAAAAAAGAAAGAAAAAAAAGAGGCAATCTAAACTTCAATAAGATCCATCATTTACAACTAAAACTGTGACTGAAATGCTGTGTATTTATTTATTTAATTTATTATTTCAGGTTTCAAACCAGCTCTTCCTGCTGCAGAACTAAAACCCTAGAGAGGACGGACATCTTCTTGGTTTGGCAATGTGTTTTTTTTTTTTTTTTTCTTACTCACACCCATTCTTGTATACATGTCAAGAGTTCACTTTCAGTGTTTTAGCAAGACTTCTCTGCAATGGATCACGAGAAACCATCACACTTGGGGCCAGCAAAACCTGAGCAGGTAGGATGGCTGACCATTGTAGCTGGTCTGCTCAGCCTTGGGAAGACTGCCTGAAGTATTAGTCTCCTATATGTCTTTATAAGCCACCCTGGACTGATAAAACAAACTCAGAAAACACGGAGCTACTCCACATAAATACAATAAACTCATCCTTGCATTATGGTATTATACCAGCAAGAGCATTTGCTGATGACATTGTTTTCTACACTTTTTTAAGGTTTACTGAGATATAACTGACAAATTAAAACATATTTAAGATTGAGGAACAAATCCATCACCTCCGATATTCACTTTCTTTTTTGGAAACAACCCTTAAGATTTACTCTCTTAGCAAATTTCAATCATACGCTATTGTCAACTATAATCACCATACTACACGTTAGACCTTCAGACCTTACTCATCTTGTAACTGAAAGTTTGTACCCCTTCACAACTTATCTCCATTTTCCCTGGACCCCCTCATCCCTGAAAACCATGATTTTACTGTTTCTATGAGTTAGACTTTTCGTTAGTTTCCACATAAGTGATACCATGCAGTATTGGTCTTCTTTTCTCTGATTTAATTACCATCATACCCTCCAGGTTCATCACTGTAGTCTCAAATGAGAGGACTTCCTTCCTTTTTAAGGCTGAGTAATATTCTGGTGCATACACAAACCATGTTTTCTTTATTCATCTGTTGAGGGACACAGGCTGTTTTCATACCTTGGCTCTCATGAATAATACTGCAGTTAGTGGTGTTAAAAGCACTCCTGGTGCTAATCATGGTTTACAGTCGAAGTCATCTCTCACTTCTCATTCGCAAGGGGTTATGCACAATGCGTCCTTTAATGGCTCAGGAAGTCACGTGGCTGCCCTGGTGCTGGGGGAGGGAATGCAAGGCCTTCTCCCCTGCAGGGGTCTTGGTAGGATGAAGGGAGGCACAGAGGCCGATGAGCTACAGCAGGGCTTAGTTCCTAGTTCCAGATTTCACTCTTCACTTTGGCTGACCTAGGAACACCTTTTCATCTTGGTCTAGAGGCAACAGTGTAACATTTCTTGAGCGCTTAGGTGCAAGGCACCATGTATAGTTTTCTGAAAGGCCTTCCTTCTGTCGTCCTACAACAATCCTGGCTGGGAAATATTGCTGTTGCCATTTTACAGGTGAGGAAACTGGGGTTTAGTGAACTGTTCTATGTGTATGTTAGCAGACCATCCCAGGTATGTTACTGAGCAGTAGACACATCTTTTTGTCTAAGTTCACAAGATGTGGTAAACCATTTTTTGATACTAAATGCCAATGCTAGTTACATTACCGGGATAAATAACCCCTGGAAGGTACACAGAAAAAGGGTTTCCTCCAGTCCACTCTCAAGTCTAGGTATGCACGGTGTCAATGAAACAAGCATTTTCAGAGCCATTCTGCGTCAAACGCTTCGACCTAATGGAGGAACGAGGCTTCACCAGGCATTACTGAGTAGAAAGGGAAAGCCCTTTTGAGTCTTTCAACAGGTCAGGGCAGGCACAGGCATGTTTCTCCTAAGTGAAAGTAGACTTTACTCCCAAGATGATCAGGGCCGGAAGGAGGGTAGGAGGGGTGGGGGTGGAAATGAAGATTTACATAATCCTCCCCTTTTAATAACCCTACGGGTGACCTTTGCTCCCCAGATGGAGGCAAACCTATTCCTTAGCACGGAGCAGGCTCGCTGGTGAGAAAAGACCACCTTAGCTTCCAGAGCTCATTTTACACCACACCTTTACTTTACTGATGGATAATGAACTCTTTCTCTCTATTTGTTGATGGCCTTCTGAGAGAAAAGGACTGTGAAGCACAGATGGTCAGGATATTTTTCATTATTATTCCAGTTCTTTGGTTACCATATACCATTGTCTATATTTTTGCCAAATGTACTTCAGCACTCGGTAGACTATTGAACATTCCATATGAAATTCAGGTCTACCCTCCAAAACGTTCCGGGATTTGCTTACTAAAAGATGAACACTGGATGTGTGTTCTGAGATCCTCGGGCCAACTGTGGAAATTGGATTTTTCGGTTTGTGGTGCCATCCCGTGGACAGAACCAGGATTGCAGGGTATGGAACCCAAAAGGAAAGAAGTATACTTTCCCATGGAGATCATTCTTTAATTACAAAATATTATTTCTCTGTGGTTCTATAGCTTTCATGCACACACAGTTAAAATCCCAGTATGATTTCTAGTGACACCTGGCAAGCTGATTCTAGACTTCCTAGGAAAGTGTAAGTGATCCCAAATAGCAAAGTCCCTTTAAAAGAAGAAGGTGGAAGGCCTTTCTCTACCAGCTGTCGGGACTTATAATGAAGCTGTAGCAAGTAAGAAAGCACAACCTTCTCACAGGGATCAGTGGAAGAAACAGAATAAAGTGTCTAGAAATAGGCCCACATTATATGGAACTTTGGTATATGACCAAAGAGTCATGACAGATCAGTGAGGAAAGGAGGGACTGTTCAGTAAATCGAATTGGAACCCGTGGTTTATCCATATCAAAACAAAGTAAAATCCCCATCTCCCACTGGATGGGTTTTCCAGGGCTGCCATAGCAAATTACGATGGACTGAGTGGCTTAAAGGACAGAATTTTTTCTCACATTTCTGGAGTTTAGAAGTCCAAGATCAAGGTGTGGGCAGGCTTGGTTTCTCCTGAGACCTCTCTCCTTGGCTTGCAGATGGCTGCCTTCTGGCCGTGTCCTCACATGGTCGTTCCCCTGTGCACCAGTGTCCCTGGGGTCCCCTCTTATGCCCAAATTTCCTGTAATAAGGACGGAATTTAGACCGCATTAGGGGTTCATCCAGATGCCCTCCTTTAATCTTAATTAACCTCTTTCATGGCCCTGTCTCCAAATACAGTCACATTCTGAGGGACTGAGGGTTAGGGCTTTAATATATGAATTTTGGGAGGACATGGTTCAGCCCATAACACACACTATATACAAAAAGTCTACTCCAGATGGAGTAGGACTTAAATTCAAGAAGAAAACAAAATAATAGTAGCAAGTATAAGCAACCAAGTTTCTGAGTACAGGGTAGGGAAAGATTTGTTTTTTTTTTTACTGAGATATTAGTCAGTTAGAAACTTAAATTTAATATCTAATTCTGAAAAGTAACTTAATGAATATAAAAAGTTAATTTTAGGATATAAACATTAAATATGTTAAATACCTTTTATCTATACTTTTTTCCAACAAACAAGATTTTCAAAATCATTAATAATCAGGAAAATGCAAATCAAGACTTTATGTTACGTTCATTTTGACATACTGTCATTTTAAAAATGAGTAAAACTAGCAAATCCTGCCAGTAATCTTCGATGAAGGTTTAAATGTTTCTCAAAATATTTGTTCAAGACTTTTATTCATTCATTGGTCTGTTTCTCAACCTACTTACCTCCCCACCTATCTATTGTCTAGACATGGTAATAACAATGAGAGCAACGTTCCCCACCCCACTCATTGTTGCATAAAGGGCAAGTGTTAATTTACTGCAGTGGACTTGGATCTCCCTCTACTGGTACAACAGGATAATGCCGCTCAATGCTGTAAAGCTTTTCAGGTTGTTTCAAATGCAGCGGTCCCTTTAAGTCAGATCCACCAAGTCACTGCAATGTGCAGCTTCAGCAGGAGGAGTAATCTCACTTTTGAATCTATCTTCAAGGGCACAATTATTTTCTAAAATCAATTATTTAAAAATGTATAAATAACAAAATTATTAAATAAAGGTAACACAAACAAAAACAAGCTTCTTAGAAATGGAAAAACCTGGGTCAGTGACATCTCCAAAAAAATTTTTTTTTGAACAAAATTTTCCTCTCTTCCCCTTTTGAATTCTTGCAGTTTGCTTATCCTCCACACATGTACTTCTGAATTTCCTTTTAAGACCATTTCTTGGGGCGCCTGGGTGGCTCAGTCATTGAGCGTCTGCCTTCGGCTCAGGTCATGATCCCAGGCCCACGTAGGGCTCCCTGCTCCGCGGGAAGCCTGCTTCTCCCTCTCCCACTCCCCCTGCTTGTGTTCCCTCTCTCACTCTGTCAAATAAATAAATCTTTTTTTTTTTTTAAAGAAGACCATTTCTTCAAATGTATGCTTGAAAAATAGTAATAGTGAAGACATTTTTCCTTGACGCTATACAGACCTTTTGTGTAGATGAAGCTGCTGCCTTGGCCCCTCTGGCCAGCTCAGTAGTCCTCTAAGTTTTAGCAAGCACCTTTAGACCGTGCGATTGATGTACTAAACCTTTTTTCTATATCTATAGATCATGCATTGTTTCCTGGATCGACTGGGAACCAAACCCTCTGGTACAGCGCCCCCCCCCCCACACCCCCCGGGGCACCAATACGCAACCTCTGAGCACCTGACAGTCTGTAGCTGGTACCACTGAGTCTGCGTGCCATCAGGAAGTGTTAGACGGTGTTCCCCTTTCACTGATTAACTGCCCTCAAGTTCCATTAAAAATCTTTGGGCCTGGCAGAACCCTCAGAGCTGTGTTTTGGACAAGAGTCTGCCTTCTCTCCAGGTGGCTGGCCTTTTTTTTAAAGATTTTATTTATTTATTTGACAGAGAGACACAGCGAGAGAGGGAACACAAGCAGGGGGAGTGGGAGAGAGAGAAGCAGGCTTCCCGCGGAGCAGGGAGCCTGATGCGGGGCTCGATTCCAGGACCCTGGGATCATGACCTGAGCCGAAGGCAGACGCTTAACGACTGAGCCACCCAGGCGCCCCCAGGTGGCTGGCCTTTTGAATAAAGCTCATATTCCTTCCCACTCACAACTTGTCTCTTGAGGATTGACTTTTCCAGAGACCAGCAGCCAGACTTGGGTTTTTGGGTAACACTGAGACTCTTGAAAGTGTTCATCATAAACTCCACAGTCAAATCCCATTTGGGATGCCTTGGTGGCTCAGTCGGTTAAGCGTCTGCCTTCTGCTCAGGTCATGATACAAGGGTCCTGGGATCGAGCCCCGAGTCGGAAGTAGCAGGGAGCCTGCTTCTCCCTCTGCCTGCCGCTTCCCCTGCTTGTGCATGCGCCCTCTCTCTCTCTCTCTCTGTCAAATAAATAAGTAAAATCTTCTAAAAAATTAATTAAAATCCCATTCAATTGGAATTTTATGTGTGAATCAACATTAACCCCTTTAAAACATGTAAAAACATAAACCCCTTTAAAAACATTTTCTTGTAAGGAACCCTCTTCTGTCATTCTATGTTAATACTGACATTTTATGAGATCCCATTTTACCATTTTTTTCAGACCATTTGAAAAAACTGATTACTTACTGTTCATTAACCTTAAAAAATTACTTTATGGGGAGATTTGTGGGTATTGCAAGTGGGAAATTAGAAGCCAGGAAAAAAAAATAATAAAAGCCAGGAATAAGAAATCTGGTGAGATTTAGTTTTAGCTTCCCACCAAAGCCTTTAATGCAACACAGAGACACAAGTGAAGATTATTAGAGCTATTCCAAAACATGGCTCTTAGAACACAAGAAACAGTTAAAGTTATTAAGCTTCTAAAGGTATTTGTCAAACTCAAGCTGCATAAACAAAGGGTATTTAGCACAAAGACAAAATGTACTGGATCTCTTTCCATGGATGGGTATTAACTATTTCTACCCCAGTAACTCTGGGGGCTGCTGTAACCCCAGGCACATTTTCCCCTGGGGAGTTTCAGGGTCCTCACAAAGCAGGCACATAAATAGGAGTGGAAAGCTGTTCTGTGTTTCAAATACCCTACCTACTCTTGGGTGCTTTCTTGCTCCGCCCAGTAAAGCCTCTTCCGCAGGAGGCAGGAAGAGTTACAACTCAGGTTTATTACCATGCTTCAGGCACAAGCCACTCTGGAACAAGCAGTTAGCAGAGGGTTTCACCTTATGCTTGCCTTACCCACCCAAGTATGACTTACACTCTTCCTCCCCCTCTCAAAACAGAGCTGCTTCCATGAACTAAAGGCCTTTTAAAGACTCCACAAATTAGCTAAGAAATCTCTGGCAAGTTATTTTGAGACTTCTCCCATCTAGAAACTAGAGATATTACAGACCAAATAGGATTGTTGTGAGAATTAAATAGTCCATGTAAAATGCTTTGAAAGTCTTAGAATATATTGTGTTAAGTAAATGTTAATTCTCAGGAACATCCTATAGCAATGACTATCAGTTTAGTGCTTCTCCTTTGTAACCCAGTAAATCATCTCAAAGGAAAATGGATCATAAAACCACAAACTTTGACTTAACTTTCAGTAAAATTGGGGAGAAGGACTTCAAAATATTTGTAAGATCCATCAGAAACAGCCAGAGTCATTCAGAATTTCTATTTTAAAATTTATCTTAAATAACAATTGGATCACATAAAAATGCAAATCTAAATTTTTGAACATAGTGAACAAATGAGAAAACCTTCACCATGATGACTTAGGGTCTACACAGCTAATACAGTGGTTTTCGACTGCGACAATTTTGCCCCCGACCCGGGGACCTTGGCAATATCCAAAGACATTTCTGATTGTCACAGCTGGGGATGGGAATGTGAATGGCCTCTAGTAGACAGAGATGAGGGACGCTGCTAAACTACCCGGATGCATGAGAAAGCCCACCTACCACAAAGAAGTACCTGGCCCCAAATGTCAATAGCTCTGGGTTGGGAAACCCTGAACTAAAATACTGAGAGGCAAATTCATATTCTTAAATATTTATGTCAATAAATGAAGAATGAAAATAAATCTATTTAAAAAGTAATAAAACAGAGTAACTCTTAACTAGCCCACACTCTCCCCTCTCCCTCAAAAATGGAGGTCAAAAGACAGAAAATCTGCTTAAACAAAATAACCACAGAGGAAATTCAAAGAATAATTGGAGACTTCTTTACTCCACATAAATAAGATAAGAAGGATACTCTTCTAAGATCTGACCCCAGAAAAACTCAGAAGTTTAAGCAGACCAATTTCTATAGAAGTGTAGAAAATTGTCAAAGAACTGCCCCCTAAAAAGACATCAGTCCTAGATGGTTTCACAGGGCAATTCTGTGAAGCTATCAAAGTTAAAATAATTCCAGTGCTATTTTTAGCCTGTTTCAGATCATAGGATATAAACTGAGAATTTATTTTTATAAAGCAACCATAACATTGACATCAAGACCTGACAAAGATTATGCAAACAAACAAAAAAGTACAGATAATCTCATGAATATTTATGGAAATTTTAAAATAAGATATTAGGAAACAAAACCTAGCAGCATGGTAACAGAATATTACATCATGATGAAGTAGAGTTTATCCCACGAATGCAGGGATGCTTCCATACTGAGAAATCAGTATCAATGAGCAATAAACGTAATGCAGTATTAATGATTTATGTTAATAGACATCAAGAGAAAAATCATCATTTTCAGGCATTTCACAAAGTCAGCATCTATTTTTAATAAAAAGAATCAAATTAAAAATCAATAGATATTTATCGACAATGATAAAATACAACTCTCACTTCAAAAGCTAGCATCGTGCTTCATGGGGAAACACTAGAAACTCTAGAATTCCAGGTAGGAAAGAGCAAGGATGCTCATCTTTACCACTATTACTACTCTACCAGAAGGATTGAACCTTGTAATTAAAGAAGAAAGATTACAGGTATTAAAATGGAAAGGAACTAAAATTATCACTATCTATAAATGATGTGACTATATTCCTGGAAAATCCTAGAAAATAAATTTAAAAAGAATCACTTATGAAGAGTAGGATTCAGTAGAAGGGTATAGAAATTGGTACACAAAAATCAACAGCAGTCAGAAAATGAGATGGAAGAAAAGACCTTACAAAGCAACAATAATAAAAAGTTAACACACCTGAGAACAAATAAGAAATGTGCAAGACCTGTATGAAGAAAACTCTTGAACAAATGGAAATTTGTACCATGTTCATGGAGAGGAAGATATATCTTAAATCTGTCAATTCTCCTTAGATTAAATTATAAATTAATCCAAATAAAGTTGCTTTTTAAAACAAATCTAGGCAAGAGGATTCTAAAGATCATATAAAAAATTAGCAGGATTATCAAAGAGAAGTTGCAGGACTGGGGGGGGTGGGGGATTAGCCTTACCAGATACTAAAGCATACCATAAAGCTTCAGTAATTAAAACAACATGATCCTGGCACATGAATGGTAAGGTAAATCAGTGGAACATAAAGTCCAGAAAAAGACCCAACGTATATAGCATTTTAATATATCATGGAGGTGTCAAATGAAATCAGGTTTACCTCACTATTTTGGTAGAGTATTTACCAAATGTCACAGAGGCAACTTGATAATGTTTGGAAAGAAAGTAAAATGGATCCCTAATTTATACCTCACTTAATTCCAAATAGATTCAAGTTGGAAATATAAAATATGAAATCCTACGACAATATGGGAGAATTCATTTATAGCCTTGGGGTGTGGTAGATCTTTTCACTATTATACAAAATCCAGGGTCCATAAAATAATAGATCCACTAATGCAACTATATACAAACAAAACCTTTTTGTTAAAAATAAATTAGGTCAAGTTGAAAGATAAATAACAAACTGGAAAAATTATCTCCAACATATCACAGAGAAAGGGTTTATCTTCCTATTAAATAAAGAGCTTATACAAGTTGATGTTAAAAAGACCCATTAGGTAATAGAAAGCAAATGGTTCTTCTAGTGGCTCATCTACACTCCTAACAAGAGAGACTGAAATTAAAGCTATACTGAATTCCCATTTCCTACCTATGGAATTGGCAAAATCCTCAAAGTTAGTGTGAACATACTAAATTGGTCAAGTGTTGAAAAAACAAGTACTCTGGTATATTGCCGGTGGAAAAGCAAATGGGTAGAATCTCAGTGAAAGTTTATTTGGTAGAATCTATCAAAATTAGAAATTCATGGACATTCTGACTTCTAGGAATTTATCCTGTGGAGATAATCCAACATATAAAATGATGAATAACAGGCATCAGCAAATAAAGCAGCCCATTGGCCACATTTAGTCCAATGTCTGCTTTTGGAAATAAGGTTTTATTGTAAAACAGCCACGCCTGTTTGCTTACACATTGTCTCCGGTCCCCTTTATGCTATAACAGCAGAGTTGAATAGCTGTGACAGAGGCCATATGGCCTACACAGCCTAAAACATTTACTATCTGGCCCTTTGTAGAAACGGTTTGCCAACTCCTGATGTATAGTGTTATTTACTGGAGCATTGTTTCTAACAAGAGACTAGAACAAACCTAAGCACCTCCAGTAGGGGGACTGATTAAATAAACGATGGTACATTCATATTAACGAAAATGTAGGCAACTGTAAAAACAAAGTGAGGCTTTTGAAGTATTGATGTGGTAAGGTCTCCAAAATAAATATTGTGAAAAGCAAGTAGGACAGCATATGGTAGAGTAAATCATGTTGCCTTGGAGACAAAAAGGAAGGAAAAAAAATAATTTTACAACCTTAAATATGCATAAAGCAAATCATTTCTAGGAGGAAAAGCTGATCGCTTTTTTATAGGTTTTAATGTTTGAACCAAGAAAACAGATTACCTATTGAAAAATACATATAAAAATACATTTTTTAGTGACAGGGTTCAGCTCCTGGTCTGCCCTCCTTCTGTTATTATCATCTGGTCAAAATTTCTGATGCATACTTTGCTTTATATAGTCTAACTATTTGGTTATTATTTTTCTTCTGCAGAGGTATGAAAGCTCCGTGAAGACAGGTACTCTGCTTTCTTCAGTGCTGTACTTCCGGTGTTTACAATAATACATGGCATAGAGTAGGAACTCAATTATTTTCTGGATAAACCAATGTATAAATATAAACTACTGAGAAGAGACAGATCCTATATTTGATCTCACATAAATTACTGAGCCTTGCTGTGCCTCAGTTTCCTCTTCCATAACATGAAGATTATTTTATTAGCCAAGGCACAGAATCTGCTCAAAGCAGTGTCTGACACACAGTAAGAGGTCAATAGTGTTAGTTACTACTTAAGGTTCAGAAGAAAGGAAGGGGCAAAACAAAGCATTAGCAAGGGCAAGAGGAATGGACAGGAATTTAATCCAAGGCTCAGTGGAGAGATCCTCTCTCCAGCCTCTGGTTTACTGAAAGGAGTTGAACAAAAATGAATGGAACCACCAAGGAGGAAGAGTGAGCACAAAAGCACTGCTTTTGTGTGCCATTTTGGTTTGTTTTTGACTTGGGGGGAGTGGGAAGAGAGAGGAAGAGATAGGAGAGGCATTTGGGGGTTATAACCACCAGCCAATGGAGGAAATGCTCAGGACCTGGAACGCGAGGGAGGGGAGCTGCAGCTTAGTGGCTGAGGGCTGGGGAGAGGCAGGTGTGTTTCCCTCAGCGCCTGGCCAGGGGTCGCCACACAGGAACAGGCTTCTTAGGCTCTGCTCCAAGTGTCCTGCCCTGGAAAATAGTCTGTGAGTGGCTGTGTGGATGGAAAGTGATGTGCTGCACTTGAGAAGTCCCAAACCCACTCTGCCCAAATGATATCTCCCCGTACTTCTCCATCCACCCCCCACTTCCATATCCACACCTAACTCAGTATGGGGGACCTCAGGGATGTAAAGAGCATGGCTGGCTCGGAAGGCTCAATGGGGTGCCTACAACCTAGAATCTCCGGCACTGGGGAAGCAGCAAAGCCCTGGAGGAGATGGACACATAGGGCTGCCGGCTCCTCACTGTGGAGCAGCAATGACAGGTTGGAAGCTTGGAGGCTATTTTTGTTTAACATAATTGTGAAAAAAATTCAAATATACAGAATTGCAACAAGAAGGGTACAATACCCATACATCCACCACCAAATCCAACAACTGTTTACACATATTCCCCTCCCTCGCCACTTAAGTTTGTTAGAAACATCATAACATGCTATCCTTAAATAATAGTGCAGCATGTTATCTCTTACAATAAGGGAATTCTCATATATAGCTAAAATACTCAGTTCTACCATGCTTTGAAAAATAAACAATAATTCTTTAATACCTAGTTCACATTCGTATTTTCCCACTTGTTCCCAGAATGCATTTTAAAGCTCATTTGTTCAAACTAATGTCTTTAATCCGAGACAACAGAAGGCATTCTGTTAGGACTCCTAACTCAATTAAGCTGAAAGAATCACTACTTACTCCCTTTGGCTTTTAGAAGAAACCAGGCTAGATGTCTTATAAAATGTCCATTTTCTGAATTTATTTTATTTTTTCCTGATGGTTTCATTCCATTTATTCCTTTGTCCTCTGCATTTCCTTTGGACTTGCAGTAAGAAATCCAGACTAAGGTTTGTTTCCCTTGACCTTTTTTTAGTTAAGAATCCGTCACAGACAAGACTGTAATTCCCTCGACATCCCACCAGGTGTCCCACTATTCCTGATAGCTTGGTCTCTGTGTTAAGGTGATCAGCCAGATCTCCCCATTATAAAGGTACACTCCCCACCCCAACCCACATGTTACTGGTAGGTCATCTGTGGGGTAACCCATGGGAAAATCTGTCCACCAGCCATTCGCCTGATGATTTCATCCACACTGTTGATTCTTAATACAGCCAGTTATTTCACATGTAGTTGTAGAATGGTGATTTTCTCATACTATCCATCCTTCCTGTATTTATTAGTTGGCCTTCTCCTATAAAAATATTTCCTCATCATCAGAGGCAGTGGGTAGGGGGTGGGAGGGAGGAGAAATTGGATGAAGACAGTCAAAGGCACAAACTTCTAGTTGTAAGATAAATACGAACTAGTAAGGTACAACATGAGGACTATGGGTAACCTTGCTGTATGATATACCATTGGTGCACATGGTGGAGTTTAGAGGCCATGACCCCTATCCCATGCAGCCGAAAAATTGTGTACAACTTTTGACTTCCCCAAAACTTAACTGCTGACAGCCTACTGTTGACCGGAAGCTCTAATGATAACATAGTCAATTAGCACATATCCTGTGTGTTATATGTATTGTACACTATATTCTTACATTAAAGTAATTAAAGATAAGACAATGTTATTAAGAAAATCATAAGGAAGAGAAAATCCATTTACAGTACTGTACTATATTTGCCCTCAAAAAACCCCTGCATATAAGTGGATCTATGCATTTCAAAGCCATGTTGTTCAAGGGTCACCTATTATGAAACTTAACAGAACTGACAAATTCTAAGAGTTCTCATCACAAAGAAAGAGTGTTTTTTTTTTTTCTCTTTCTTTTATTTTGTATCTAGGTGAGATGATGGATGTTAATGGAACTTATTATGGTAATCATTTTATGAAATTTATATGTCAAATCATTATACTGTACATCTTAACTTATACATCTTAACTTATATTCTGTTGTATATCAATCATATCTCAGTAAAACTGGAAAAAATACCCTCATTACCTGGGGTTGTTTTGTTACCTTGAAGTGCAAGAGTAAATTAATATATTCCCTGTAATTACCAATTTTTAGAATTAGGATTTGGTGTAATAGTCATCTCCAATGTGGGCAAGGAAGTTTTTATTTACATATTTAATTTTTTAAAAATATCATTGTGGTCTCATGAATTTTTATGTTTCAAGTGTATTAATCAGTTATATTCGCCATTTTTTAAAATGCAGGTCCATTCGGACAATAGAGGTAGGAAATATATTTTTATTTCCAAATTAAGAGTTTAAATTGACATTTGTCAATTCAAACTTGGCTTATAGGGTTTCATTTAATTCTTTTGATTTTAAACTCATTACCTAAAATGAGAATTTTATTTTAAAATAATAGTAACATAATCATTTATTTGCTTCAGCTCTGTGCTATACATAAAAGTGATTTCCAAATAACAATACCAATATTACTATTAACAATAACACCACTGAGTTTGAAGCTCTTTTTCTCCTGACAAGAATACAATATTCCAGACATCTAACATAGTTCTTTCCTCTGTAGGGGTATGTTAAATTTTGATATACACTTAACACCTTTCATTTTAAAATATTTTCAGTTTTAGTGAATATGATTTTTGAATGTGTAAAACATTTATATGATTCATGATTTACATAAAAGTATACTCTGAAAAGTGTTGCTTCCACTTCTGCTCATTTAACACTGTTTATGCTTCTATCCCCATCCCTAACCAATATTTTCACTACTGTCTGGTTTGCCTTGCAGTTTCTTTTTTTTTTTTTTTAATTTTATTTATTTATTTGAGAGAGAGAATGAGAGAGAGAGAGAGCACATGAGAGGGGGGAGGGTCAGAGGGAGAAGCAGACTCCCTGCCGAGCAGGGAGCCCGATGTGGGACTCGATGCCGGGACTCCAGGATCGTGACCTGAGCCGAAGGCAGTCGCTTAACCAACTGAGCCACCCAGGCACCCAGCCTTGCAGTTTCTTACTGAAAATATCAGCAGATATGTCTGTCTTTCTATATCCATCTACCAATCTACTCATCTATCTATATACACATATATTTGTATCCATATACTTTTCTTTTCCTTTCTTACACAAAAGGTAGCACACCTAATGATCACTTGGAATCAGCATGAGGCTCACTGAATCACCTGGAGGTTGTGCAGAGACAGAAGGGCCTGAAGAAGACTGGGATTTCACCTTCATCCACAGCAAGCTCAAGTCAGAGACAACTAGATTGTTGGTGACAGAGTTGAATTTTATCTTAAGGGGGGTACTTGAAGAAAGAAACAACCTTGCACACCGGTTTCACTGTCGTGCTGACTAGGCAGTGAAGATCTCCAGTTGAATGAGAGATCTTCAAATAGAAACATCTGGTTGGTGCTTGTAAAGGAGAGAAGAGATCAATAGGTTTCTGAGCCATCCACCTACAGGTGATCATTGGATTTATGAGAATGAGTAAAGTCTGCAGGAGTAAAAATAGAGAGAAAATAACAAGTAACTAATTTTTTTAGAATAGCCAATTCAAATGAAGATATGCATACACCTGAAGATGTTTCAAGGCATAATGGGGCAGAATGACAGTTTCAAGGCAATCAATTTATAAATTCCCGGCTATTACACAAGCTCTTTCCTAAAACTGATCTGCCTGACAATTCCTTGTCTGCTGGTTCTCCTTTCCCAAATTCCCTTTCACAATTGCCTTGTCCCCCATTTTACGATAGGACAGCATATCTCTCATCTGTCCATCATCCATCCGTGCATCCCAATACCCAGAATTTTACTCTTGCTCATTTCCACCAGGTGTAAATACCTCTGGAGCACTCCCTCCCCTCCCCCACAAAAGGGAAAATTTGAGACTGCAGAGCTTCTGTAAGAAGCTTCTTCCAAGTGGCAAAGCCGTGGCAAGAACTCATGTCACATCTTTTCTTTCGTTTTCTTTTTTCTTTCCCCCCGCTCTAAGACTTGGATTTTAGAAGCAAGATGGTTATCACAAAGACAGGTATTAACACATTTATTTGAGTTAGAACACAAAGTTAGTTTTCTGACTGATCAGTTTGAAAATGAAGACTGTATTTGCCAATTAAATTATACAGTGGACGTTTTCCATAAAATGAAGATACAGCTCCATAATTTTTGCAAAAATGTATTTAAGGCATACATATAACATCCACTGTTTCAGATATTATATTATTTATGACTCCTAATCTTATTAAAAATTTACCTATCAACTTAAAAATATGTGGGGGGTACATAATTTTCAGAGTTATTTTATTAGTGCATGGACCAAAAATCTGAAGTCCTGTGAGTGAGAGGACCTGAAGAAAGAGAAAAAGATCAGAAAGAGTGAGGGCTTAGGGAGAGAACCAGAAGAGAAGGCAGACGAGACTGCAAGAGTCAAGCATGATGGCAAATAAGAGGGACAATGAAAAGTGCCAAACACTGCAGAAAGGTCAAGGAAAATAATAATATTAATAATAAATAATAATAAAGATTAGATAGTAATCTTTGTGAATGCAGTTTCTGCAGGTGGAATAGAGTTAAGAGTCTGTTTAGAACATTCAAAAAGTTGGGCAGTAATGATGAGAAAAATGGAATACCATGTACAATACCATCTAGCCAGATCACTGGGGTTAAAACGACAGCCGAAAGAGCAATTCAAGATACTGGACACTGAAGGCTATTGAGAGCAGCCATCTGGGTGGGGAGCAGAGGAATGAAGTCACTACTTGATGATTTGCCAAGACACCCATAATAGAGGAGTGGGGGAGAAGACCACTTTAGGATTGTTGCTCATTGTATCTTGAGTTTTTAAAGTGTAATCTTACCAATACTGCCTCCTTTAAGGTTTCTATGTTCTTCAAATTTTTAACAATCAACAGGGAATAAAGAAATTTTGTTTTAAAATAAGAAGTTAAAAAAAAAATCAAAGAAGATACAGATAAACAATGTCATCAGCCTACAGCAAACTAAAAAGTAATTTGCTATGGCAGCCCTGGAAAACCCATCCAGTGGGAGATGGGGATTTTACTTTGTTTTGATATGGATAAACCACGGGTTCCAATTCGATTTACTGAACAGTCCCTCCTTTCCTCACTGATCTGTCATGACTCTTTGGTCATATACCAAAGTTCCATATAATGTGGGCCTATTTCTAGACACTTTATTCTATTTCTTCCACTGATCCCTGTGAGAAGGTTGTGCTTTCTTACTTGCTACAGCTTCATTATAAGTCCCGACAGCTGGTAGAGAAAGGCCTTCCACCTTCTTCTTTTAAAGGGACTTTGCTATTTGGGATCACTTACACTTTCCTAGGAAGTCTAGAATCAGCTTGCCAGGTGTCACTAGAAATCATACTGGGATTTTAACTGTGTGTGCATGAAAGCTATAGAACCACAGAGAAATAATATTTTGTAATTAAAGAATGATCTCCATGGGAAAGTATACTTCTTTCCTTTTGGGTTCCATACCCTGCAATCCTGGTTCTGTCCACGCGATGGCACCACAAACCGAAAAATCCAATTTCCACAGTTGGCCCGAGGATCTCAGAACACACATCCAGTGTTCATCTTTTAGTAAGCAAATCCCGGAACGTTTTGGAGGGTAGACCTGAATTTCATATGGAATGTTCAATAGTCTACCGAGTGCTGAAGTACATTTGGCAAAAATATAGACAATGGTATATGGTAACCAAAGAACTGGAATAATAATGAAAAATATCCTGACCATCTGTGCTTCACAGTCCTTTTCTCTCAGAAGGCCATCAACAAATAGAGAGAAAGAGTTCATTATCCATCAGTAAAGTAAAGGTGTGGTGTAAAATGAGCTCTGGAAGCTAAGGTGGTCTTTTCTCACCAGCGAGCCTGCTCCGTGCTAAGGAATAGGTTTGCCTCCATCTGGGGAGCAAAGGTCACCCGTAGGGTTATTAAAAGGGGAGGATTATGTAAATCTTCATTTCCACCCCCACCCCTCCTACCCTCCTTCCGGCCCTGATCATCTTGGGAGTAAAGTCTACTTTCACTTAGGAGAAACATGCCTGTGCCTGCCCTGACCTGTTGAAAGACTCAAAAGGGCTTTCCCTTTCTACTCAGTAATGCCTGGTGAAGCCTCGTTCCTCCATTAGGTCGAAGCTTTTGACGCAGAATGGCTCTGAAAATGCTTGTTTCATTGACACCGTGCATACCTAGACTTGAGAGTGGACTGGAGGAAACCCTTTTTCTGTGTACCTTCCAGGGGTTATTTATCCCGGTAATGTAACTAGCATTGGCATTTAGTATCAAAAAATGGTTTACCACATCTTGTGAACTTAGACAAAAAGATGTGTCTACTGCTCAGTAACATACCTGGGATGGTCTGCTAACATACACATAGAACAGTTCACTAAACCCCAGTTTCCTCATCTGTAAAATGGCAACAGCAATATTTCCCAGCCAGGATTGTTGTAGGACGACAGAAGGAAGGCCTTTCAGAAAACTATACATGGTGCCTTGCACCTAAGCGCTCAAGAAATGTTACACTGTTGCCTCTAGACCAAGATGAAAAGGTGTTCCTAGGTCAGCCAAAGTGAAGAGTGAAATCTGGAACTAGGAACTAAGCCCTGCTGTAGCTCATCGGCCTCTGTGCCTCCCTTCATCCTACCAAGACCCCTGCAGGGGAGAAGGCCTTGCATTCCCTCCCCCAGCACCAGGGCAGCCACGTGACTTCCTGAGCCATTAAAGGACGCATTGTGCATAACCCCTTGCGAATGAGAAGTGAGAGATGACTTCGACTGTAAACCATGATTAGCACCAGGAGTGCTTTTAACACCACTTACTGTCAAAGAAGGCCCGCGTCGTCGTTAACCGCTGCCCACGCAGACCAGTGCCTGCACTTCTGGAACAGCCCACGAGAGGACGCCCTTGCTCCCCAGTCCTAGAGCAACCTGAAGGGGAATGACTTCGCCAGGGCCCGGGCTCCCTCTCCAAGGTTAAGGGCCTGAGCTCCTACAAAGGTCCCCTCTAGCGTGATGGGCAGAGGCCAAACAGGCCTAAGCGGACTCGGCTACGTCAGGCCCGGGCCTGGGTCCGCCTCACTCAGAAGCGGCGGTGAGCTCTGCGAACCCTTGCCTTTCACTGGCAGGGCCACCCCGCAGCCCCCACTAGACACGAGCTGGTGGGGTAAAAACGCGGGGCAGCAGGGCTGGGTGGCTGCGGGGCCGGCGGGCGGCAGCACCGAGGCCCTCCAGACGGCCCGAGTGAGGCCTCATGAGCCTGTGCAGTGCACTCTGGACACAGTCACGCCTGACTGGCGGCCTCAGGTTGCGGGGCGGTCAGGAAGGACCGTGCGGGGGAGGGGACCCGCGTTAGCAGAGCGCCCGGCGGGGCTCGCACACATCACCGCGGGGACACCCGGCGAGTGGGGCGGGGCGAGGGCGGAGTTGAGGGAGGCGGTAGGGCCGGGTGCCAGCCTTCGGGTTTCCATTTCAAACCCAGAACCTCGGAGCATTCGAAGAACGGGGTGGCGGTCCCGGGACGACCCGACGCCTTTGCCGGCCTGCCCGTTGCGGCGAGCCCTCCCCGAGGCCGGCCCGTCCCTGTCTACACGCCGCTCGCACGCCGGACGCCCCCGGCCAGTCCCGACCTCGCGACGGGCCTCACACGCTGCGGCGGCCGGTGGGCGGGGCGTCGTCCGTGACGTCGCATCCCGTTTCGATTCTCCGCCCCTCTTCTTGGCCCGTATATAAGACTTGGCCGGGCGTTCGCACTCTCACAAGTGGACGCGGACGTCAGGCGCGGGTTGTTGGTGGAGCCGGGGGCTCGAGGGCAAGGGCCAGCTCGGACGTGTGTCCGCGCCTCGGAGGTGGCAGCAGGCAGTGCCGGGCGGTGAGGCGACGATGGAGCTCTTGCGGACTATCACCTACCAGCCGGCCGCCAGCACCAAGATGTGCGAGCAGGCGCTGGGCAAGGCTTGTGGCGGGGACTCCAAGAAGAAGCGGCCGCAGCAGCCCCCCGAGGAGCCGCAGCCGCCGCAGCCCCAGGCGCAGGGGCAGCCGGCGGCCCCGCACCACCATCACCACCACTCGCACTCCGGGGCCGAGATCTCGCGGATTATCGTGGACCCCACGACGGGGAAGCGCTACTGCCGGGGCAAAGTGCTGGGAAAGGTGACGAGCGGCGGGCGCCCGGCTGCCGGACGGGAGGGAGGTCTGCCCGGGCAGCCCCCGAGCCGGCTGGACCCTGAGTCCCAGCGTCTTGGCTTCTCAGGGGCCTCCGATCCCGGCGGGACTTGGGTGTTCACCTGCCCTGCTCTGGCTTTTGTGCGCTGACAGCGCCCCGATCGGCTTTACATCCTTAGCCTGGGCTCTGAGTGCCTCCCGCAGCCCAAAGAAATTGATCTTGAGGCCAGAAGCGAGGGCTTTCTAACTCCAGCCCCTAGCTTCCTCCACCTGCTCCCCAGGGAATTTTCCTGACAGGTCTCTTCAGACATTATTTTTCATCTGCCTGATCCCAACCCCCTCCATAAAGCTCCTCTTTGTAAAGGGAGAAGGAGAACTGTTTTACTGTTTTCAGGAAAGCCTTTCCTTTCGTGAAGGAGCTTTTAAAAAGTACAGAGCATACGTCTGTCCAGCCTTACTTCCCCGTAATTTTGCTTCTCTTTCTAATTTTTAAAATATTTTTATAAATATCTGCGTCCATTTTTCTGCCACGCTCAATGCTGTCTCGGCTTTGTTTCAGGGTGGCTTTGCCAAATGTTACGAGATGACAGATTTGACAAACAACAAAGTCTATGCTGCAAAAATTATTCCTCACAGCAGAGTAGCTAAACCTCATCAAAGGGAAAAGGTGTGTATGACTGTTGAGTAAAGTATTTTCTTTGTGTGCAGGGATGGCCCTTCCCTGTTAAGAAAATGTCTTCTGCATGTGTAAGCAACTGGCTTACAGAAGGTGACAGAAGGCTCATCAGCCTTGTCTTGCTTTTTCTTGCAGATTGACAAAGAAATAGAGCTTCACAGAATCCTTCATCATAAGCATGTAGTGCAATTTTACCACTACTTTGAGGACAAAGAAAACATTTACATTCTCCTGGAATACTGCAGTAGAAGGGTAAGCTTTAACTCCTGTTTGAGTCCATTTACTTCCCCCCAAACTGAAGTGGGATTCAAATTGCATTTTATTGGGGATTTTAGCTGTGGTGGCAATTATTATATTGCATTATTAACTTTCATCACTCAACCTGCAAAAGGAAACTACTGATTTTGATAACTTTGTTTGAGACATTCTCTTTTTCCCTTCTCCTCTTCCTAGTCCATGGCTCATATCTTGAAAGCAAGGAAGGTGTTGACAGAGCCAGAAGTCCGATACTACCTCAGGCAGATTGTGTCTGGACTAAAGTACCTTCATGAACAAGAAATCTTACACAGAGATCTCAAACTAGGTAAGCCCTTTATTCCAAACACTGGCTTTTGCCTTAGAGAAAGGTGTTCTTTTCTTCTCTGTCTCCCTTCTTACGTATTAATGTTCTTAATTGGGATCTAGCCTATGCAATCTCCTTTTTGAATCGGTGACTTTAATAGTAAACACCTGACTGCCTGCCTCCAAAGAGGATGTGTGTGTATTTGGTTAGAACATCTTTTCAAGGGTATTCAGGTTTTGTTTTGTTTATCATCCAGGGAACTTTTTTATTAATGAAGCCATGGAATTAAAAGTCGGGGACTTTGGTTTGGCAGCCAGGCTGGAACCCTTGGAACACAGAAGGAGGTAAGAGTCAGGAAGATACAACCTGACAGGATTTTATGGCGATCAAATATGCCCTTATTTTTTTTTCCAATTAATGTTTTGGAGAAGGTTAATTGATGCTAACAACCAGAAATCACAATAATGTTAATTTATGGAAACAGTAAGTGCCCACTATGAACTAGGCAGAGTACCTTATGCCTAGGAGTTGATTATGAAAATTTGTCTCATATTTGCCTGACATGTTACACAAGTGCTATGCTGTACTTGGTCTCAGTTGGTTAAAAACACTTGGTCATGTATCTGAAAAAAATTACACATGTATTAAAAAAATTATTAAGTCACTTGGTCAAATGTTAATTGTTGAGATGCTGAAAATTAAAAATCAAATTTTTCTAAATAGGAATTCAATACAGTACTTTTAAGGTTTTATCTAGAGAACTAAGTGTAAACAGTGGGACAGTTCTTAATGAGATCTTCATATTTTGTTTTTCCAGAACAATATGTGGTACCCCAAATTATCTCTCTCCTGAAGTCCTCAACAAACAAGGACATGGCTGTGAATCAGACATTTGGGCCTTAGGTTGTGTAATGTAAGTAAGGCACCAAAATGATCAAAAAGCAAATTTGTATTTAGAATTTAACAATCAAAAAGAGCTGCTTTATGACCATTCCTAAAGAAGTGTTCTCTTGCACCCAGGTATACAATGTTACTAGGAAGACCCCCCTTTGAAACGACAAATCTGAAAGAAACGTACAGGTGCATAAGAGAAGCAAGGTATACAATGCCATCTTCATTGCTGGCTCCTGCTAAGCACTTAATAGCTAGCATGTTGTCCAAGAATCCAGAGGATCGTCCCAGTTTGGATGACATCATTCGACATGAATTTTTTTTGCAGGTTGGCACGTTTCTTGTGTCTTCTTATTATGTGCTATTGATCACATTTATTCAACCACCTGGTTACTGAAAGTCTTTTCTGACACTCCGCAGGGCTTCACCCCAGACAGACTCTCTTCTAGCTGTTGTCATACAGTTCCAGACTTCCACTTGTCAAGCCCGGCTAAGAATTTCTTTAAGAAAGCAGCTGCCGCTCTTTTTGGTGGCAAAAAAGACAAAGCAAGATATATTGACACACATAGTAAGTTATAAGACTTTTGCTCTTCTGTATCCAGTATTCTATTTAAATTTGATAAGTTAGTTAAAAGAATGTTTTTTTATGTTAACATAACAGCTGGTATGTTTGAGTACCATTGAACTTTTTATAGCATGATAAATCTGCACTGCAAAATGTGCTGGATAGCTTTTTTCCCCATACACATTAAAGTGTGCTTCTTGCATAATTGCAGCTGATGGTAATGATAAAATGCTGGTTTTGCCTTGGATGCTCATAAGCTGGTTATTATTGCAAAAGGAGGAAATGTGGCTAACTCTGTTTCTACCTTGTTAGCATAGGCTAATGTTCATAATTCTTGTCTTTGATTTACAGATAGAGTGTCTAAAGAAGATGAAGAAATTTACAAGCTTAGGCATGATTTGAAAAAGACTTCAATAACTCAACAACCCAGCAAACACAGGACAGATGAGGTATGCTGGAAAAGAATAAAATAGATATAAACACTTTATATCATTTCTGCTCTTTGCTAATTATCACATGGATTATGATTATCACGATTCAGATATGTTGTATTTACTTAAAGCTTTTCTTCCAATCATTTAAAAGGAAAGATTTGGTTTTTCAGTTTAACAATGCATGTACTTGAGTCACCGAAACACCTTTTGTGCCCATTGCTTTTTGATCAGCTTTCCCAGCAATTGCCACAATCTCACCCTAACCTAGAATTCTCAGCCTTAAATGGATTGTAGATGCTTGACTCATTGTCTAACTCTTGTCTTTTCTAGGAGCTCCAGCCACCCACCACTACAGTTGCCCGATCTGGAACACCTGCGGTAGAAAATAAGCAGCAGATTGGAGATGCTATCCGCATGATAGTCCGAGGGACTCTCGGCAGCTGCAGCAGTAGCAGTGAATGTAAGTAGCTGTCAGTGGCATTTTACATGAAGCTATAAATGCCAGTGCTTAATACTAAGTAACTGGAGTCCATTTGTTTTGTGGCCCAATTTAACATAGAAGAGGCAAAATCAGAGGACTTGGAAAAAGGCAAGAAACAGTTTTTTTTTTTTTTTTTTAAAGATTTTATTTATTTATTTGACAGAGAGAGAGACACAGCGAGAGAGGGAACACAAGCAGGGGGAGTGGGAGAGGGAGAAGCAGGCTTCCCGCAGAGCAGGGAGCCCGATGCGGGGCTCGATCCCAGGACCTGGAATCATGACCTGAGCCGAAGGCAGACGCTTAACGACTGAGCCACCCAGGCGCCCCTAGGCAAGGAACAGTTTTGAGACTTCTGTCCTTTGAAGTCGTGGAGGGAAAGTTCAGCAGCCACCAAAGCCTAAGGTCTTATTGTTAATTATTTTATAATTTTCCCTGACTTTTCAGGCCTTGAGGACAGTACCATGGGCAGTGTTGCGGACACAGTCGCAAGAGTCCTTCGAGGATGTCTAGAAAACATGCCAGAAGCTGACTGCATTCCTAAAGAGCAGCTGAGCACTTCCTTTCAGTGGGTCACCAAATGGGTCGATTACTCTAACAAATACGGCTTTGGGTACCAGCTCTCAGACCACACTGTAGGTGTCCTTTTCAACAATGGTGCTCACATGAGCCTCCTTCCAGACAAAAAGTAAGTGTATCCAGTTAATGAAGTCCTGTCACTTCTTTAGTCTTGCACTAACAATCTAAAAACAGTGACTAACTGCTTCTGTTTTGTTTCTCTTCTCTCCCTATGGTTCCTGTTTTTCAGAACAGTTCACTATTATGCAGAGCTTGGCCAATGCTCTGTTTTCCAAGCAACAGATGCCCCTGAACAATTCATAAGTCAAGTGACGGTGCTCAAATACTTCTCTCATTACATGGAGGAGAACCTCATGGATGTAAGTACCTCCTGGATGTGGCTTGTGAGCAGTGATATCTGAAGTGTAGTCCACAGACGAGTAGCATCTGCACAGCTCCAAAGCTTGTCGGAGGTGCAGATGCTCATGTCCTACGCTAGCTCTACTGAGTCAGAATCTCTGGGAGGCGGGACCAGGAATCTCCAGGCCATTCTGATGCCTGCTCAGGTTGGACAGGCATGTGCCTAGAAGACTTGGAAACTGCAAAATTTTTATGGGCACTTACTCTCCCAATTTATTCTAGGGTGGAGATCTGCCTAGTGTTACCGATATTCGAAGACCTCGGCTCTACCTCCTTCAGTGGCTGAAATCTGATAAGGCCTTAATGATGCTCTTTAATGATGGCACCTTTCAGGTAAGTGAGCCTTTCAGAAATGTGTGTATTTAGGTCACAAAAAGTGATTTTTATCTAGCCACTTAATTATTGGACACACTTGTCTAATTCTTGAATATTTGGAGATGTCTAATACCTATGTTTCCTTTTGAAAGGTGAATTTCTACCATGATCATACGAAAATAATCATCTGTAGCCAAAATGAAGAATATCTCCTCACTTACATCAACGAGGACAGGATATCTACAACGTTCAGACTAACAACTCTGCTGATGTCTGGCTGTTCATTAGAATTAAAACATCGAATGGAATATGCTCTGAACATGCTCTTACAGAGATGTAACTAGAAGACTTCTTGAATGGACCCTATGGGACTCCTCTTTTCCACTGTGAGATCTACAGGGAAGCCAGTCAGATGGTCTACAGCATGTTGAAGAGGATGGACAGGTGGTGGTACGAAAACAATTCCGCGAGGGCCTGCAGGACTAGGCAGAACCAGACCAGGCTGAGGCATCCAGTTCTGAACGTTGGACAATCTGAGAGTGAACCAGAATGCAGTTTTCCTTGACGTACCTGTTTTAAAAGGTTTTTCAGACAATTTTGCAGAAAGGTGCATTGACTCTTCTCTCTGTTGAGAGCATTTCAGACAGAAGACTTGGAACTGTGAATATACTTCCCAAAGGGGAGGGAAGAGGGAGGAAGCTCCCGTGTTGTTTAAAGGCTGTCCTCGGAGCAGCTTTTGGCTACTCAACTGTGAACTATGGCCATACATAATTTTTTTTGTTGTTGTTAATTTTTGAAGACACTTGTGGCTGGAAAAGTGCATTCCTTGTTAATAAACTTTTTATTTATTACAGCCCAAAGAGCAGTATTTATTATCAAAATGTTTCTTTTTTTTATGTTGACCATTTTAAACTGTTGGCAATAAAGAGTATGAAAAAGCAGAAACAGCGGTCTCCTGTCTTTGGTATGGTGCGTCACCGCATCGCAACATTCTTTGATCACGGACTCTTGGCACTCTTTGGGGTGACATCGAGTATAGAAGCATTCTAGAAAGTTAGATCTTTGATTTTTTGTTTGTAGGAAGTAAATTCTTAACACCTGAAGTACAATCTAACATTTTCGGGGTAGATCTAGCTTGAGAAGAGATGATTATAACAAAAATACTATTCCTGTTACAACCCAAATCTGGCCCTCCTACTAAATCCACAGCCAATTTCTCTCTGGAGTATTTCCTTAAAACTCATTTAGCTTGGAGCTGAAAGCCAGAGTCATCCTGTGTAAACAGACCTCTGTTATGTGTCAATAGGTACAGGAAGCTTATCTTAATATGGGCAAAACTCTACGCTTTATAATCCTTGCGCCACCTAAATGTATTACTCAGCTTAAACCTGCCTAAACGCTTCCAGTGCCGTCGGCACCACTAGTACACCATTCCAGTACTGGGAGGTACTTCGTAAATAAGTCAGTTCATTTTCCTTCTGGCCGGTGCATGGTGGATGAGGGATGGTAAGGGAATCAACCTACGGTTTAAGCCCATTGTTTATACTATCAAATTCTCCAAGAGGCCAATCTGAGAATGTTTTCTCTTTCAGTGGGATCTACTCTGGGGCGGGTATAAAAAGCTGCTCATTCTGTTATTCTGAATTTCCAGTGACCTGTATGAGATGCAAATACTTGTCCAACTGTAATCCCACTAAGGAAAATACTGTCCTGCGAAAAGCAGTACTCTCATCTATTAGGCTCTGTGGACACTGGAATGCTGTAGTAGTGTAGAAATGGGGGTAGTACTTTCACATTTTTCTAAAATTCTTACAAACACTGTACCTGTTCTACTTTGTTAATAAAAGTCACATCTGGGGACTTCGTTAGGGATAGTTCATAGGTCCTAGAACAACTCCGCTGGCTGGGGTTCTCTGCCCACGTACACAACTTCAGTCTTGGTTAAATGGCTTATAGTAATAGCAAAAGAATACCAGATAATTACACTGAAAGCCGGGTGTGCAAAAGTAGGATCTGTTTCTATTATGAGCAGAGAAAAAAATAGGAGTTTGCAAGGTGTAAGAATGGTCTTTCCTTGTGAGTTTCACAGTGTAAGTTACTTCACATTTTCATAAAATATATACCTATTCCCTCTTGAGGATCTACTGTGTGCAGATCCGGGGCCCAGAGCTGGAGATGTAGAATGAACCCAAGCCTCTCCCTGCCCTCAAGGAAGTCCCAGCAGAGTGGAGGAGACAGTGCATTTACCTATTAATCTGATAAGTGTGCCATGATATTATGATAAAGGTATGTACTGGGTGTTGTGGGAACCAAGAACAGGAATCCTAAGGAAGGAGCCCCAGGCATGGGGTGGACTTAGAGAATAGATTCCAAAGAAGAGTCTTTCTTATTGGGTTTGGAAAAATGAATGGGAGTTAAACAGATGTGTGAGATAGGGAAGGACGTTCTAAGCAGTGGAAATAACATGCAGATGTCAGAGAGTTTGCAGGAGTGTGTGTGTGGGTCTGAAGCATCACAGGTAAAGGCTGGAAGAAACAGATGTGATGTGTCCCGCTATATCATGCCAAGGCATTTAGGCTGCATTGAAGGCTGTGTGTAGTTACTGAAAGATCTTAAGGAAGAAAGTGACCTACTATTTTAGTTTTACAAAATGCATTCTAGGGGCATAGGCAAAATGGGTGGGGAAGAAGATGGAGAAAGACAACCCAAACAGTAAAGAGATTAATGGTGGGACCCAGGTGAGAAAGGACAAACTGAAAAAGAGCATAGAGAGTTAGACCGGAAGTATCTCCTTTGGCCCATCTGGTTTATTTCAGTATTCCCAGCACTGAATCCCAGGCCTGCCATATAGCAGTGAAATAATGAATGAATAAATGAAGACAGATTTGGGAGTGACTTAGCTGATCTTAACAGGATTTAGCACCCGACTGAATCTGCAGTCTGAGGGAGTGGGTGGGGGTTGGGATGACTGGCCGAGCAGTCAAGGGAGGTAGCGCGTCATACTGTGGGGCCAATAACTGAAATAAATTAGGAATATAAAAAGGAGAACCACATATTCAGGAAAATAGAGTGAGTGTAGGACATGTTCAATCAGACTTGTGTGAGGACACCAAGAGGTCCAGAAAACAGGGGGACATACATGTCTACATGTCAGGAGAAAGCAAGATTTGGAAGTAACCAGATCTGAAGTAATATCATAGGAGTAGATGTGAGCACATAAGGATGGTGGGTCTCTTTCATCCCTTCTACCTAGCTTTTTTTTTTTTTTTTTTTGGTACTCAGGCCAGCTATATAAAACATAATGGTGTTGATAAACCTTTGCAGTGAGGGAAGGAGGAGAAGAAATTCCCAAATAAATTATACTCTTCTAAACAAAAGCCCCCAGAACTCCATAAAAACAACTCCAAAATAGCAGATGCGCTTAATGAAAACCTTCGAACCTCAAGAATGTTTCTCAGTTCAGCCCAAATCCTGGCAGAGTCTAGGCTGAGATAAAAGGCAATTTTTAAAAACGTACTCGTTTTGATGCATAGTAATAGCTACCTTCAGCTAACTTCAGTGTGGCCACGACAGGAACCCAGATCCCAGGTTATCTGACATTTACTGCTTTTATATCTAGTCCCCTTGGCCCTTGAAGAACGATTTCTCAATGTAACCCTCTGTTTGTTAGGGAAGAAGCATGCTCCAGTGGAAAAGCTTCGGAATCAGTTCTGAGTTCAATTCCTGTTCAACCATGTATTAACAGTATGATCCCGGGAAATACCTGACGTCTCTGAGCTTCCACTTCCCGATCTGTGAAGATGAGATGATAATAAAGCACTCGCACACCAAAGGTGCTCAGCAAATATTTGCTCTCTTTCTTCTTCTGTTTCCCCTGCCTCCTTCCACACCCATAACAGCAGTAACCCTGGTTACCTAGAAAAGAAAATACCTGACTAATTTTCCCCCTTCCGGTCTCTCTGTGTCAGTCATGTCCAGTCAGGAATACAAAAATCACTGTAGCACTTCCAAAGAGAAGGAATTTAATGGAAGTCACTGGTTGTAAAGAGGAAGGCAGAACCCAGGGAGGGTGGGGGGTGGTGCGGTAGTCCAGGAAGCCATTACCATTCCTGTGGCTGGAGAGCCCCAGAGGGAAAGCAGTAATACCACACTTCAGATTTCAGAACTGGGGGTCTCTGGCAGAAAGCAGAGTCCCGGTCACTGCCTACCAGGGGTTTGAAAACATGAAACAGATGTAGTCACTGTTTGAGGTGACTCCTGTATAAATCTGGCTGGGAAAGAATGGGGACAAAATATCCTGGATACTTCCTTCCTTTTGCCCTTCAGTCTCCCACTGACCAAATGAACTGGAAGCCAATGGAAAAGGAGCCCCAGAAATGTAGTTGCAGGGGTCAGTCTTATATTGCCAAACAAAGCAGGGAAAGGGCAGGGATGCATCTGAGCTTTATCAGCCAAAGAATGACCTACCTTCCTTCTTTCTTTTATCTTCCATTAATTTCGTACCCATCTCTACCTTCTCTTCCTCTTCAATCCCAAAGTGACAAAAATGCTAAGAGCTGTGGTTCCCTTGGCAGGAGGATGACAGGCAGTAGAAGCTTGGAGGAGGAAAAGAACAGGGTGAGGGGCATTAAGGCTTTAGGTCTCTGTGATTTGAATCATCATCAGACCTTTTTTACATTACAGGGATTTTAGTCTAATGAAGATTGCGTTGACTAAAAATGAGTAAGATACATATTTTTCTTTCATAAGGTACTCGAAGAAATCAATGTTGGTATTTTATAGCAATTCCATGCATGGCAGAGTCAGTATATTTCTAAGGCTTGGAATAAACTCTTCTGTAAACAGAAACCTGTAGATTCGATTTTGTTTCTTCTTGACTTGCAAGGGAGTCTAGGCTATATATGCTTGGATTCACGCTTTGTTCTAGTACTTCTTTATGCCTTATTAACTTTAGTAATGGGAAGCATCTCTTTGTTTGAATTACCACAATTTAGTTATATTAGAGAATTCAAATTAAAAAGTTTAACTCCCATATGCAGTGTTGGAATCTAATATCATGGTTCATCGGTGTTTGGAATTCAATTGAATAGGATATATGGATTTTGCCCCTGGGATTAGTTTATAATACATTTATATATAAAATGAAATTGATTTTAATGATTGAAGTACAATAACTTCACTTCCAAATTAAGATAAAAATAACAAATTTACTGAGATATCTCTGCTATGAAATACTGAATTATTAGATATTTTAACCTGACCATGTGGGTTACAACAAATTATCTCCTGTAGGCCTATAACAAATTAGTACTAGAAGAAACCAGGCAACAGGCCTAAATGAAATGAAGTCAACAATGCCTGTCTTTTGTACTGCTTTGGAATCAACGGTAACAGAAAAACCTTTAAAGCTGGGATCATGTCAAACATGCGGAAAGAATTTAACTGGGGCATCAATTTATTACCTGATTTGTGTAGTCCTACTAAACAGAAAGAATGTCAAATGTTCAGGATTATGTGAATTTCGAAGAACTTTAGAACTACACGGAAGATGTTTAAGTATTTCAAGAGCTAAGGAAATGCAAAATCATAACATGGGAGACAGCTGTCTGGGAGAGCCAGGGCAGACAGAGAATTAGATAATGACTTAACTAGTAGTGAACTGAGAACTGGTTAACAACCAGCTCTTTGGGAGGTTGGGAGAGCCCTGATTTGTTGTGTTTGCCAATTTCTGTGGTATAGGTATTTTCACCCTGGCTGATTTCAAGCTATCAGTGTGATGTCACTGAATGTGGAGTTGGGAAGAGATGTGCAGTAGCACCTCATTATAAAGTATTTCCACCATACAGCTAGAGTAGATATAAATAACTTCAAGAAATGGATAACAGTTTTTAAGTTAATATAGTAAAATAATTAGTGATATGTTTTGAGTATTCATTGCCTTTGTTTTTAATATAATTTAATAGTGAGTTCATATAATTTAATTTTAATAATGGCTGTGTTTAATAACTGGTTGGCTTGGACAATTCCTAAAATTTTAACTATCACTTCTCATGAGCCTGTATAGGCTAGCTACAGCACAGCAGTGGTAAGGACCCAAACACAGGGATATGCACTCTATGGGCTCTGAGCGATGTTCTGATAATTTATAGGATTTGCTAAGTTCCCTCAACATCTCCAATAGTAGCGTAGTATCTTTCTCCATAGCTCTGGTTGTATATGATACTTCAGCCAGCTTAGCTTATAAACAAAAATTGTTTAGATGACATAATAGTTTCATTTTTTGTGAAATATCTCTTAATTACAACACTTACTATTAACCCCACAAGTATTTAAGATAATTAGAATAATGGAATTAATATTTCTTGTTAAAGAATTTCTACATATTAGGCCCAACATAAGAACTGTATGTTAGTACTACAAACATATGATGTTAGTACTATTATCCAAATTAAAAAGTGAAATTTTAGTAACATATGGATTTAGAATTTTAAGATGAAATCTTAGGACATTTATATTTAGTAGCATAATGTGTGAGAACTTAAATTTCTCAAACCTATAAGTTTACTTTGTTCAATTTATAAGGATGTTTACATACTTGGGAATACTTGATGATACAACAGACAGCTGCAACAAAATATTTTAAAAGGAAGTCAAATATGCTATAAATGTAATATAAAAGATTTAAGGGAATTTAATTTTTAAATTGGATCATTTATTAATGTCTCTTTAAAATCTTTTATTGAAGCATAAAAATGAAATTTTTAAAGCTAAACTTAAAAAATGCAAAGAAACAGAAGTTTAAATATATAGAATTTCAGTGTTTTTTTAAAACCAAACACACTTCTGAATATAAAAGTCAACCTCAAGAAAAAAATCTCATTAGCAAACTGTTTCCCTGGGAATTTGTGTTTGAGGATGAATGTCAATATTTCTAATACAAACATACAATATGCTTTTGAGGATATGACTTGAGCCAACGGCTAGTAGAAATGAAAGGGGAAGGTACAATCTACATAAAGGTTAAAGATAAATTTAAGAGCCCAGATTGGAGATTGACAGAGAGTAGATGTCTGGTTGGAATACAGAGGGTTTCAAAACATTTTCAAGTAGTTATCACATAATCATTGGGAGCTTTCATATAAAAACAAAAGTTTCCAACTTCTTTTGAAAAACTTCAAGATTAGGCAATAAAGGATTTGCATTTCTGCATATCAACAATTAGCTGGAGCTGACTGGAGGCAACTGGTGGAGGCAAGCCTTCTCCATGGTCCTCACCCCACTCCTTCACCTCTTTGGTTCCTCTGTACATTTGAATATGAGCCCTATTCGTAGTCAGGTGAAACTTTTAGGGGACTTACCTATTTTCAAATTCTGATTACAAAAGTTGGTTTAATTTCTATAAAGTATATGTTGGATGATGTGGGTGAAAGTATGTGTTTCACCAAAAGCTCCCTTCAGAGATATTTAAGTATTACTGGTTTCGGTGGCTGCTAAGGGCTCCAGAGAGCTGAAGAGAAGTGAAGGAGTAAGTTCTGACACAGACAAAGGAAGACCTACCAAAGTCTTTATAAGCTAAGGGCTTCACCATAATATGGGACTTCGTTTCTTCACGGATTCTTCCTTGATCAACATAAGGAGATTAAAGTCATCTCACACGTAATTCATGATGAAATTTGAGATTAAGGGGAATTTGGAAGTTTAGCAGACTAGGAACAAGAGATCATGCCTCACTTACTTGCACTGTTAGTTCAAATATAAATTGTAGTCGCAGTGACCATAATGTAGTCCCATTGTCCTTCTGCAGGCTTACTGATAGACTTTACTGATCCTGAAATATCTGAACTCTGTGGGCTAGTAGGAGTAGTCTGTTCATTCCTTTTAGCACGTTGTTAGTGAAACAGTCATTAGAGGTGAAGCATCATATATGGTGAAGCTGCAGCAGTTGTGCCTGCCACACATGGACTTGACCTCATGTGTTCTCTGATGACCTACCTCCATGTTTCTACTCGTTATCCTGAGCATATGCCTGAGAGTTTTGTTGCAGAGAAACTAAGGATTAAACTCCAAAGAATGTTCTCAATACAGATTAGTCACAGGGAAGGGCAAGTGATGAAAGAGGCCCAAGAAAAGCACTAGGCTTTTTGGTTTTATCTAAATAATATACTTTGAGTTGAAGCAGTTATATTTTCCTTGAATCCCACTGTCCTACCCAGACTATTAAAGAAACAGAATAACTTTTGAATTTTGTGGCATCTGATATGTTGCTCTCAGGCTTCCCTTTCCCAGGACTATACACACACACACACACACACACACACACAAATGCCTTACAAGTGCTCAAGTTAAAACAATGTAGTCAACAGTAATCTTTTTTACTTTAATATGGCAATTCAAAAACTCATGCATTCCTAAAAACAATGAAAACCAAAATGACCTGAACATAAACATGTAAATTAATATATTTTCAAAGTTCTCATGTGTGAAAATTTAGTTAACTCCAAAGAATTAGGCAAGTTATACTTTTTATTTAAAATATAAAACGTACGGGGCACCATAAGCCAACTGAGTGGCTCAGTTGGTTAAGTGTCTGCCTTCGGCTTAGGTCCTGACCTTAAGGTCCTGGAATCAGCCCCACGCTGGGCTCCCTGCCCAGTGGGGACTCTGCTTCTCCCTCTGCCCCTCCCTCTGCTCTCTCTCAAATAAATAAAATCTTTGAAAGTAAAATAAGATAAAACTTATGGCAAAAATCAGTCCTCCAAATAAACACTTGTGGCTAAAGTGAAAACAAAAATAAACAAATTATAAAAATATATGATATAGCAGGGCAACACAGGATTTTAATCAGAAATACCAAGCTTGACACAACTGGGCCAAATGCTTGCTGAATAATCATGAATAACACAGTGCTTCTAATTTTTCTCTGCCATACAATAAAAATAATAAAAATTGTATTAGAATCTTTTGGGTTGAACAATATGATATTAATAATATTTGACCATTTTTGAGCTATAATGAAAGCCGTTTCTTATCACTCAAAGAAAATAACAGAGGAAAAATGAAAATACAAGTTTTCTCCCCATTTTAATATTATCTTTATTAATATTTCCCTGTGCATATTACCTCTTTGTTTTATATTGAAATCAGTGGTTATCTGATTTCAAGGATAATACCCCAAAGTGAGAGCAATTTACTTTCTTATGACTGACAAAGATGAAGGCAAGTTACGTAATGTTTCCCACATTTCGAGTCCCCTGTTGATTTTTTTGTTACAGTCCCTTTTCAACTATCTTCAAAAAATTTTCCCAGTTTTGTTCTAAGGAACGCCAGTTCTTTAGTATCAGACAGTTATTTTGGTATCATAAAATATTCCCTGAAAAACATCTTCACTGGCAAATTGTTTTGGGAAATACTAGGTTAAATAAATGTAAATAGATTTTTTTAAGTCAAGACTCCTCTGGAACTAATATGCTATATCTGCATTGTGAATATCCAGAGAGGAATAGCATATAAAAATTTTTTCAGGGGCACCTGGGTGGCTCGGTTGGTTAAGCATCTGCCTTCAGCTCAGGTCATGGATCCCAGGGTCCTGGGATAGAGCACTTTGTGGGGCTCCTGCTCAGTGGGAGTGCTTCTCCTTCCGCCCCTCCCCCTGCTTGTGCATGCACTCTCTCGGTCTCTCTCTCTCTCAAATAAATAAAATCTTAAAAAAATAAAAAAATAAAAGTATTAAAAAATTTTTTTTTCCAAACTTACTTGTCCTGGTACACTACGTTTCTTGAATTAACTTTGAATATTCTTTGGAACATGGTTTGTCAATGTATGTAGTAATTGTCCTTGATAACCCAAATTGACTTTTAAAAGATCTTGAGCCTGTCAGATAGGTTGGGACAAAAAGCCCAGAACCTTATGCTGGTCGGACGATCTTTAGGGAAACAAGGAATTTGGCACCACCTCGGACATCATAGTTCCAGAGCCCTTAAATATCTTTTTCGCATGTTTATTGAGTAAGAAAGTTTTCCCTTTAAAGAGAGAAATTTATGGCCCAGGAATCAAGTGGATGGCCACATAGCTAGTTTAACTTTGCAATGCAGATCTTCTATCTCCAGATAACAAAAAGTGGCATATGGTTGACTTTTACATATCTCTATCTTTATAATGATAGAATGGAAATGCTTTGAAATAAATTTTAGTCCACGTCCACTACAGTTTGCAAAAGACATTTTGGGTTTGGAAGAGAGCACGCTGATAGTTCTTGATACTGAAGAGTGGAGTTGTAGAAGTTATAAAGCATCCTCCTCCCTATGCCGCCTCCTGCGGAGAACCTACCCAACAAAGCATGTGAATGGATCACACAGAATATATTAGAGCAAGATTTTTAATTAAACTTCAAATGTTGAGATCATTATATAAAGGCAAGCTTTAGTTGTTTTATCTTAAAGGCATCATGAGGAAAATAGTTACATATTCACAAGTGACACAAAAAGAGTTTGGTGAAAAAAAATCAGGAAATCTGAATTGAATAACTTTTACTCTGCTCCTGAAATATAATTATGTAGTTCCAACTCAACTGAAGAGGGCCCTTCAGTGTTCACTACATCATTTGGAACATGTTGTGCTAACTATTGATGAAATAGTCCAATTTGTTTTTTTCTCGTAAGTATCGAACAGCTCTGCACTGCCAAAGATATGATGCATGTGTGTGGAGGGTGACCACACAGGTCAGTTTACGTGGCGAAGTCTTAGCCATGCCTTATCCAAGTCAAACGCATCTGGATTTGGAAGATGAAGTATATGGTTACTCTATGAAATATCCACTGAGATCCCATGTGAGTTTAACGTAGCTAAGATGCATCCAGCACGACCCACTCCCATGTTACTGCACCTTTGATTTCCATTCTTTCTCCTACGAAAGGTTAGGACTTTCCAATATCGTCACCTTATTTTTATGCTTCATTAAACAGAACAGCAGAAAAATTCAAGCTACACAAATTTATTAAGACCCTACTACACATTATATGCTTTTCTTTTCTTTTTTTCTTTTCTCCTTCTTCTTCTTCTTCTTCTTCTTTTTTTTTTTTTTACTTTATCTGCTTGTTAAGATCACTATAACGTTGGTGGTAAAAAACATTAATGACACAGGTACCATCTGGTAAATGAGAATGAAATAAACTTATTTGGGGAGGATATAGTTTCTCTAATCACCAATCTTACAGACTCTGAGTCATAATCGATTACTTGTCATTTCAACTTGGAGGCTTATGGTTATATTAAACACTGACATGATTTCATCCTGGCTTCAAAGAGGAAGGGCTGAAAGAGAAATACAGAATAGTTGTTTCAAATAAAAGTGATTTCCCTCAATTCAGGTGGATAAAACTGGAAAAATAATTTGACAGAAAAAAAATGAATAACTTGAATTGTGCTCTGAGAACAGATCTGTCATTTTAAAATACTTAAAATATTCTGTGGAGTGTGATGAAGCTCTTATGAAGATAAGAGTTTAAATATAGCCACACTAGCTTCTTTGGTCAATATTAGCTGAAGTGCCAATAGTAACTAAATATACCAAGATGTTACAATAATCTAGGAAAGGAAGTTGTAAAATAATATTCGTCTGAGTTCCTAAATACATTAAAAGAATGTCACCTTGAACTTAGTCACACTGTCAATTTATTGATGCATTTAGAACTGCAGTTTTATTGGTACATTTTATGGGCTCACCTATGAATTACAAGTGAGAATGCACTTTATATCAGGTATGTAACAGCTGGTTTGCTTTAGTGCCATAGATATTACACTGAAATGTACTGCATAGCAACTTAAAATTGTTATTAGGGTTTCCCAGATTCTAAGTGGCTTTTCTCTTAGCGTTCATGGTGTTAAGAGTGACATGTCATGGTTTCCTGAAGCTGTCTTCTTATTTTAATGGAGAGAAGAACAAAAACAGGAATTAAGATTGGGAGTCATAATAACAAAAAAACGTATTTAAAGATTTCTAAGAATTAATAGTCAAAAGAAACATTTAAAAAAATATTTGAGCTATATCAATCTTTAAAAAAATTGTGTGTGTGGGGGGGTGCCTGGGTGGCTCAGTTGGTTAAGCGTCTGACTCTTGATTTTGGCTCAGGTCATGATCTCAGGGTCTTGAGATCAAGCCCCAAGTCTGGCTCCACAGGGTTCAGCAGGGAGTCTGCTTGGGATTCTCTCTCTCCCTCTCCCCCTGCCCCTCCGTGCACTCTCTCTCTCTCTCTCAAATAAATAAAATCTTTAAAAAAAAATATTTGGGCTATATCAACATTTATTGGAAAATAAATTGTTTTTGTTTTTTTTTTTTTTTTTACATAGATATTGCCAGTCACATCACACTACTCCAAATTCTTATAAAGAAGGTGTAGACTCTGGCTCTTGTTCTTTTGTTCTATTAGTTTGGCATCCAAATGACCAAAGTAACTTATTTTTTTAAAAATATAATTTATTATGGTTACACAGACATAGCCTTAATTTCTCTATGGTGACTTCTCTATTAGTGACTTTTTTTCGGTGAAGCATTATGAACTTTTCAGAAAATGTATTAGACATATTTATATTATTTATCTAGCACTGTGGCCACAGGACCAGTCTGATGGTAAAACATACTGAGTGTCCATAGGGGAAAATTTCTTGTCAACATGAAAGCATTTTAGGTCAATAAAGCAGGCAGATTCTCAATCTTTGGTTATATTCCAATCTACTGGCCCTGGCGAAGTTATTGTGGGTTGTTTGCTAAAGGAAGAATGAATATTTTTGAGTACTTTGAGCTCAGACTCCCTGTCTTTAAGAAAATAAATAAATAGAACCTTTTGAGAAATGAACTGTTTTGTTTACTTGTTTTTGTGTGTTTTCTTGGACCCTATTTATTAGGACTAAGTAAAGCACTTAGAAAGACAGGTCTTTAAAAGATAAGTTTTTATTTCTTAGAGGACTGTTAGCAGTATATTAATTCATTGTCTTTCTGAAAACAAGAGAAAGATAGGAAAGCTAAGTGACACTACCTAATTTAGAAAAAAAAATTACTTCCTGTGAAATAGTTAATAACATATAATATCAGTCATGAAAATTCTAATTTGCAAATTTCAGGTTCATGGAGAATGTTTTGTGGAAAACATTCTGTTGGTGCAGGTTCTTTCATAGACAGTCCAGTCCAGTGTGAAGGTCGGCCTTTCTTATCTAAAAATGGCTTCGGAAGAAGCACACCACGTCCAATGTGCAAGCCAGAGATGTCTCTCTGCTTTAATAGCTTCATCCCTCCTAACTCTGGCCCTGTTGAAGGAGAGTCATTAATTAACAGCTGTCTGGTTGCTATCCTTCAGGCTCTCTTTGGAGAGATTACACATCCCCTAGTTCCCCTGAGTGGGAGGCATGTCAGCCTGACTAATGAAGACTGTCACGGCGGGGCACCAGGCACAAGGGCCAGCCATACGGTTGTGTCGTTGCTGGGTTGTGGAGCAAAGTGGCACCTTCAGGGTTGAAGCAAAGCCTGCTTCGTCACCTTAGGCTTTTTTTCTGAACCAGTGTCTCAAGAACACAGTGGTACCTATGACAGCAAAGTAGGCAAGGTTTATATCCTTAGCTTGTACAAACCAAGTGGAATGAAGTCTCAGGTGGAGAGTACAAGATAGTGGGATTTCAGGCTGCAGCAGCAGGCTGTAAAATGGCAGAAACTGGAAAGTCCATCTGCTGCCTAGGCACGTCAAGGGGAAAAGAAATCATCATCATCATCATTATCATCATCATACAAATAATGAAGAGCTTGGCGTGGTAAGAATCAGCGGTGAAATCGCCATTTCAGTTCAAAAATAACATTTAAATGTATTCAGTATAAATCTCACATTTCTATTTCTAGAACTTCTCTTTGAAATCACCTTTTTCACAGTATCTTAGAGATATTAATTCCTTAATTCTAGTGATGTCAGTGGGTGGCAAATATTACCTCCGTGGTTTTAACGATAGAGAAATCGATTGTCAGGGAAGCTAACGATGTGTTCGTTGTGGTAAACGGAACCTTAAGACAAAGAGTGCAAATAAAATAAAGCTCATCTCTTTGTTCACTTCATCCCACATTTCAAAGAGGCCATGCTGCCTCAGGATCCCTTGTGATAAGAAAAACTTAAAAGATGCATCTTCCTAGCAGTTTGGGGGTTCATTTTTCTAGAAGCACGGCCACAGCTCGAGGGGCCGCGTGGGGCCATGGCAGAAGTCACCCAAAGTCAACAGTGCTGGCTCTGCCACTCACCAGCTGTTGGACAGCAACCAGGTCTTTCCCTGAGTCTATGCCTAATCTGCAAATCAAGGCTAATGTCATCCTAACTCTGCCTCACGGGGATTGTGAGGATCACCCTGGATAACAGGTTTGAAATGTTTTTGGAGAATGCAAAGTGCTCTACCCAAATGAAGTATTATTACTAAGCATTATTATGGGTGTCATAAGCAAAGCCACGATAGGCAGAAGCTTCTCTTATTGAGGGACTCAGGGAGGATACACTGAGGGTATCCTATGGAGCCAGGAGGAGCCCAAAGGTCATGCCTTCATGAGGGGAAAGAAGGGCTAGGTCTTCATTGCCTGATCCTCATTCAAGGGAGACCTGTGGGTGGGCTGTATGTTTCCAGGGTGAATCCCAGGTCCTGATTTCTACACCTGTGAGAGGCCTCCTAACCTTGACAAGATTCCTGGAAACTCAGGACTCTCTCCTTTTTGGTTCCTGTGTTTCAGCTGCCAACCATGACCTGAGCATGCCACTCTGATCCTACTGAAACTGAGCAAAGGAAGTTGCCTGTCCCTCTTCCGAGAGACACAACCATGCACCCATATAAGTGTGTGCGCGTGCATACTGTAATCATTCTCCTTGAGAGACCCTGTCACAATCTGCCTGCTTTTTGGCCTTGAATATAAAATCCTTCAAACCACACTTGTACTTTCTTCTCTCTATTACAAACCACTGGGAAGAGTCCTAGCTGTGAAAAGGCAATAATAAAGATTTCTCATGTCGGCCCCTAAAAATGTCAGAAGTATGAAACAAAATAAAAAAAACCATGATGAGGTTTGGGTAACAATGTCTGTTTAGCTCCGTCCTGGCACCTACGTGGCTGCTATTGTGTTGAGATGTTTTCTTTGGATTCCTTCCTAAACCTATGTATTAACTTTGAATATAATTACAATGTCAATTTACTTTTCTGGCCAGAGACAATTATATACTGTATTAAAGAGATAAACTCAGGTCTTGGTAATCACAGTGTGACATACCACTGATAATGCACGGTGAGCCCACATAGAGTAAAATCATGAAAATCAAAAACATCAACAGGGGAGTGAGAAAGTTTTAAAAACTATTTGTCAGATAGCTCGTGTACAAAGGATACCGTCAGGGGACTAAATTCATACTTGGTGTTTTCTTGGCCTGCCTCAGCATTGGAGGGGAGGCGGGGGAAAATGGAATGAGATGAACAGTGAATTTGGTGTTCTGGGCTCTCGCTCTTACTTGTTACTGTTACTTGAACCTTCAATTTCCAGGGATATTATTCCCTCCCCACCTAATTATGGAGTCTATGGGGAATCTTTCACAGGAATTCTCCTAGTTTCTTCCAGTTGCTTTAGTCACTCCAAGCAGGCCAAGTTGTTTCCTCTGCTCTTCTAGTCTAACAATGCGAAGGCTTGACCAGGCCCACCTAACATGTGCTCCTAGGTCCCATCAGAAGCAACATCCCTCTCTTGGCCTGAAACCCTCCAGATGCCAAATGAGAGTTTGAAACTTCAGTGGTGGAAGCGCATGGCATGCTGTGTGCAGAAGGAAGAAGGCCCGCCACCCCCATTTGTGAGTATCAAAGTACTACCGTCTTGTGAGTTTTCAGTGAAAACAACTACTTTAGGTTTCACTCACAGTGCCTTCTCTACCTGGGACCAAGTCGTGGGTCTATGGGTCAAGACTGAGGACAAAGCTGAGTGATGAACATCATGCTGGGACTTTTCTTTCTTTCTTTTTTTTAAGATTTTATTTATTTATTTGACAGAGAGAGATACAGCGAGAGAGGGAACACAAGCAGGGGGAGTGGGAGAGGGAGAAGCAGGCTTCCCGCTGAGCAGAGAGCCCGATGCGGGGCTCGATCCCAGGACCCTGGGATCATGACCCGAACCGAAGGCAGACGCCCAATGACTGAGCCACCCAGGTGCCCCACGCTGGGACTTTTCTTTCCCATCTGATAAAATGGTAAAGCATGCAGGTTCTAAAGTCAGATCACTGAGCTCTATCAAACCTAGTGTGAATTTAGGCAAGTTTCTTGACTTCTCTTTCGGGGCCTATATCACAGTCCCTGTAAAGTAGGCATAAAATCTGAGGCACAGGCCCATGAACTTTCTGAAGATTTGGCAAAAATAATCCATGCTAGTGGCTGGCATATAGTCAAGACTCAGTAAATGCCAGCTATCATTTTTTTTCAAAATATTCACACTGTGGGGCAATCTAATTCTTGCTGGGTCTGAAGTTTGTAACAAATTTCTATCTGCAATGACCATAGTCAATTTATTTAGGATAGCTCTATAAAAGTATGTATTTATTTTTATTTTCTTAATTGTCCTGATAGTGCCAAATGTAGCGATGGAGCTGCTATTTGTTTCCTCCATGACTGGATTAGGTGCCCTGGTGGAATGAAATGGCTATCTTTGGCACAGTGTTAACTATAACCTTAGTATCTCTGTTCATGATTTTCTTTATCAAACAACAGTAATCATACAGCTGCAAGGGAAACAATGAGAAATGACTACTAAAACTCACTGAAATACTCTGAAATTCAAAGGGCTCTATCAAGTAATAATGAGACACAGTCAGTACAACACAGAGGACCCTATTTTATCTGTAAAAACAAACATTTCCGATAAACTAATTGGCATCACAGGAGATGAGACATTACCTTATGCTCAAGTCAGGTTTGATACCTGATTCTTTTCCACACAGAGGAGGAAATATGAACTGTGGTCAGAATGAGAATCTAGACATTTCCATCATCATGAAGCAGGGAGCTATTTTTTATATTCTGAATTGCATCTGCTGCATCTTCTCAAGGTGAAATCTATGAAATAAAAAAACCCCAACCTTCAAAAATTAAATTTCATCGTTTTTTCACATAGGCACTTTGAAGCATTAAGTTCAATTTCCAAAAAGTGCCTTAGTTGTGGAAGGTTTTGCTTGAAGAAATAAACCCTTGTGTTATGAAAATTGCCTCAGAGGATTTCATAGCACTGACATTCTTTTATTCATGAGTAATGAGTGCCAAAACTTATTTCAAAGTATAATGATGAATATGCTAATATAAATTTTGTTCTATCCACAAGCAATTGAATATCTTACAGACGAGAACTAGTTCGTTATCACAATATGAATGCTGAACTGAGTGGGTTGTTAGGGGTATTCTTGACCTCCTTTGCACAAACAAGACCACATGGAGTCAAGTTGTTACAAATACATTTGTACAATGCCTATTTCCCCTCCATTTGGGTCAGCTGAAACCACTGGATGGTTTTTGCAAATACCAAAACGCAGTATATTTGATATTTTTCCCAACTTCTGCTACAGTGGGGGTTTAGCTGCAAGACGACTACTAATATTGGCTGGTTGGCAGGTACAGTTCTGTGAAGAAGAAATGAAATCAAATTTTATTTATACTTGATCTTGTTAAGATTGAGAGATGTTTCTGAAAACTAGAAGATAGCACAATGGACATAATACTACCAAATCAAGAACTGTACAATGAATCTAAAAATAGGTAACATTTATTAGAATAAATAACAACAAAAATATTTATATGCTACTGACAAAAATTAGACCATTGTCAAAATAACACCACACTATTAATAAAACAACATAGGTTTACATTATTTAATTTTTACTGTGGATTTTAGGTGCAGTCCATGCTCCTAAACTCTCAAGACTTAATTTTTCAAATTGGCTTTTAAACACTGAGATTCAAAAATCAGCATCAATTAAATAGTCAAATTGAGTGTTTAAATATCAAGCCATAGGAAATCATGCTGATTGTATTTTATTAGAGTCAACTGGCAGTTTTACACATTTAAAGAGATCTGGGAAGTTATTATAATGTGAGCAAAGAAGATCTGTCTCTTGTTTGTGGGTGGTTTTAACAAGTGATAAAGAAATGTATTTAGATTAGCTGAGTCAGGCTGTGTCTTTTGTTCTAAAATGAGTATTTACCATCTCTAAGATTAAAGACCAAAAATATCTTTCTTACACATCAGTCATTTTGTTCAGATTTTCTTACCGCACTATCATATATCCTAATACATTGCCTATGAGTCTCGTTGTGAAGAATTGGCCATTCTGTTTTCCACTGATATAAAAAACAATGCCACTATTTTCAGAGGAAATTAATTTTAAAGTATTAAACATAAGACAGGGATTCAAGTTTATAGCATTCATACTAGCATTTTAAAATCATTTCTTTACAATCCCCAATCTTATCCACAGACGGGCTTATTTTTAGACATGCTCCTCTTTCGAAAGTACCAACAGGAAGGCCACATTTGGAAGACTGAATGCTCAGTTACCTTTCTCTTTGCTGGTTGGTTTCTTGGTTAAAATACACCAGGATATCTGTCTTTATTAGGAAAAAAAAAATCTGACTGTGAATTAGCTCTTCTTGCTGAGACAGCATTTTTGTAAATGAGACATTTTATTAAAAAATATACTTCATATTTAGACTTCTTTTTATAAAACCGATGTTGGAGAAATTGACAGTCACCTTTGTTCTGGATTATTTTGAAATAGCTTTAATTTTACAAAACGGACTGTGCTTTTAAAATTAGCGAGCACTTTCAAAACCATGTGCTCCAATCCACTCATGTATATAGAAGAGATTTTGTTCAGAAGTGTGATCTGGTCTCGAAAGAAATCAGATCTGTGTAATAATGCACAATGTAAGGTGCTACTGTGATAATTTGACATGAAGAAAATTTTACTAAAAATTTTGTCTAAAGTAGAGTTGGATTTACTATGAAATTAATAAAGCCTCACTTGCAAGGGCCCCTTCCATGGCCTCGGAAGAAGCACAATATGTTCACAGAACATGCATTTATCAAGTTTGCAAACTATTTTAGCCACAAGCAATTAAGACCACTGGCTCTTTCCACTGCCAGCTGCCACACTTGCCCGGTTCTCAGGAAGCCACACTTTGGGGATTGGGCACAAAGTAATGTTGAGTTGGGGATACATTTATTATAAAATGGTTTTAGGGAGTGATATTCCCCCAACTAATATAAGCTTCAGATCAAATTTTGATTTTTTTCTCTTTCTCTACACTGTTTGTAAAGCAGTGTATTAGATTTTAGTACATAATGTATCAAAATATTTGAAAGGTATGTGACAATGTACTTTATCTTATCCTCCAGTAATAGATGAAATGGGTGGGGTAGGTTAGAACATAAAAAGGAGAATTTGAAGCTGGCCAAGAAATTGATAAATTGATAAATATTAATCATTTGTGGATTTTGTCTTTATGCATAATTTTGATATTTGTTTACCCTGGAATTTTGCATTAATTTTGATTTTTAAAAATACTGCATAAAAATATTGTTCATCTTGGGGCACCTGGGTGGCTTAGTCGTTAAGTGTCTGCCTTCCACTCAGGTCATGATCCTGGGGTCCTGGGATCGAGTCCCGCATCGGGCTCCCTGCTCAGCGGGAAGCCTGCTTCTCCCACTCTCACTCCCTCTGCTTGGGCTCCCTCTCTCGTTGTCTCTCTCTCTGTCAAATAAATAAATAAATAAATCTTAAAAAGAAATATTGTTCATCTTGATTACTGAGTTTTTTGGCACAGCTTTAAATTTTGTGCCTGAGGTGGGTACCTCACTTGCCCCAGCCTTGTCCCTCTGTAGCTGCTGATCTCAAGACTCAGCCCTGCCACATTCAAAATATTAATAATAACTTGAATATAGGTATATAAAGCATATTTTTTAAATTTCTATATTACACAAGGCTAGGTAGGACAAGAGAGGTTTATAGCATCCAAAAGGCTGACCAAATGTCAAAAGACAAAATGAAGCAAGATGAAAGCAAAGCCATTATTAAGTAATTACATTCAAAAAGCCATTTGCCAAATTAAACCTAACCAAAACAAAACCAACTAGTCAATTACGTTCATGTACAAAATGACCTGGGACTACCCTGGCAATAAGTTCAATGTGAATTAGAAGTGTGACGTGGGCTTCCCATAGCCAGGTTGCTCTCAGAACCATTCCATACTCTTCTCCACCTCAGCTCTGGAATTCAGGAACAGCATTTCCATGGCTGCCCTGGACCCTGGCTTCCGGTTATGTTCAGCCGATGCCAGGCTCTGACTAATAACTGGAGGCAGGAAGAGAAGAGGAGCAAGAGTATTTCTTTCCCCCCGTAGCCCCTATGTCTTGTGGCTCTCCTTCCCACAGACAGCCCATGCTGGGTCTCAATTCCCAGCTTCTCCTGTGTGGACCTGGCTCCTGGGCTACGCTTCATTGTCTGAGGGGTGGTAACAGCTTCCTGCTTTTGCTATTCCCTTGGTTATCTCTGTACCCTCTGTTTGACTTCTCAACTTTTCTGTCACACGTGTAACCGATTCCTTCTATTATAGTTCCCTGTGGTTGGAAGTTGTAGACTTTCAAACTCAAGTTACAGTAATGAAAGGATGCAGTTGAAGACACGGGAGAGTCTTTCAGTGTGCAACTACAATGTTGCACTTAAATATGGTGTTTTAAAACTGGCACGTTATGGAGGAAAGCAGCTTGGACATCTGGGTTTGAGAGGCATCCTGTGTTTAATTCTCAGTCCTAGCACCTACTAGCTGTGATCTTGCACGAGCCAATGATCTCTCCAAACCTGAAATGACTGACCCTTAAAATGATGATGGTGGTAATATTTTCCTGTGTATTGAGAGACTCACATAAGGTATGCAATAGAACTTTACAAAGCGCAAGGTGTGTGGAACTGCTCTTGTTATGTCACCTGAGGAACCGTTTATCAAACAGAAGAGAAGCTTGAGAGAAGGAATGGCAGCCATCTGCATACACGAAGTAATGTTGGGTAGAAGAGAAGTCATCATTTTCTATAGTGCTCTAATAGAAAGAAGAGCGTCCGATGGATAGAAATTCCAGGGAAGCATATTTTGGCTCAGCACAAAGCAGAGGTTTTCAGTAAGTAGAGCTGTTCAATAACCTAAGAGGCTATCTTGGGAAGTAATGAGCTCCTGATATCTGATCATGTTCCAGCAGAGTCTGGTGACTCACATATGGGGAAAAGATAATAATTCCTTATATAACAACAGTAACAACAGTAATTGCTAACATTTTTTGAGGGCTTACTGAGTGCCAAATTCTGTTCTAAGCATTTAACATGTATTATTCATTTAATTATCACAAACACCAAAGGGATGCAATTGAACTACTTTATAGAATAAACTGAGGCACAGATATCTAATAATTTGTTCCAATATTACACAACTAACAAGTGGAAGATCTATAGGCTATAGTTCTAAGGAATTTTAGTATCTACATAAGAGATGCTTAATAAATGTATTTTGGCTCAATATATTTTCCATAATTGTATTATATAAATACTTTTCATTATTACTGTAGAGTCTGCCTTAGTTTGTTTCTAACAATATTTTTATTACAAAAGTAATAGCACTTTATTATATACAATTTGGAAAATGCAGACAAATGCAAAGACAAAATAGAAGTCACTGGTAATCACAAAACCCAAGTATCAAAACTTTGTTTCATTATGCATTTCCAGCTATTTTTCTATTCATAATTTTTACTCTGTAACAAATATATGTTTACACACACATTTTTAAAAATGGTTTTATGTTTTATAAAATTTAAGGTATTTTAGTCAATTGATTGAAAAGAATTTATATTGCTTCAGCCTCTATTTCCAAAGGATGAAACCAACAGTGATGTGATTTTCTGCATATGCTCCAAATGACCCTCACTCAGGGTGAAATCTTTATTTAAGTGCCCTTAAGTGTCATCCCTTCCTAACCCCTGGCTCCTCAACTCTGGCCACTAGGTTAGTTGTACTCTATGTTTCTTCAGATCATTGTACTCCTGTTGTAGTATTCATCTCCTTGATGTTGGTATGGTTAATATCTGTCTTCCTCTGAATGGTGGAACTATCTCTCTTTTCCCCCCCGTATCCCAAGAGCCTAGTACAGGACCTTGCCATAATCTGTGCAATAACATTTGTCAGATGAACAAATAACATTTTAATTATATATATTTCATTTCAATTATATATATTTTAATTTTAATTATATATATTTCATTTATTTATTTTTTAAAGATTTATTTATTCAATTTAGAAAGAGAGAGAGCTTGAGCAGGGGGAGGGGCAGAGGGAGAGAGAGAGGAATCCTCAAGCAGACTCAACATGGGGCTCTATCCCAGGACCCTGAGATCAGGACCTGAGCTGAAATCAAGAGTCAGACGCTTAACCAACTGAGCCACCCAGGTGCCCTTGATGTATATATATATATAATATTTATGTAAATATAATATATATGTTATATATATTATGAGCAGCACAAGCATTACCACTGATACAGTTCTAAAGAGTGGAAAGAGGAAGAGAACAGACCTCTGCTTCACTGGGGTCTCAGGCTATGCCGAATACCCTGAGACTGTTCTTGTAATTTGTTTAGGTGTGTTCCACAGACCTTCTAAATCAAAGTCTCTATCAGTACTTGCTAAAAACTTAGATTCCCAGCTTCACTTCAGACACACTAAATCAGAATTTCTATAGAGAGACTCAGGTACATTTTAAATATGTTCCCAAATACACAAAGGTTGAGATTCTCAACCAGGTGATTCTCAAATACATAAAATGCTGAGAACCACTATCCTTGCCCCTTTAGCCAGTGAAAAAGTCCAGGAGGTCCTTCAGGAAGCTTGGAATCATACTCAAAATCACCTATCCTGGGTACCTGACCCTCACTGCTCATAGTCAATGGATTCAGGGGAGAGATGGAAGGTAGAAGAATTTTCTCTTGAACAAATCTCAGAAGCACTCTCATGTCCCTAAAAGTAATTCTCGAAGAGCAAGGTCCATGTCTTTTACCACTGAGGAATATTTATTTAATGCATACTTCTTGATTATGTGATACTTCTTTGGAAATAAGACTGATGCCTTCTGATGGAAGCATTTAGCTCCGATATTCTTCCTGGGATGAAAGGGTCCAATCCCATACTTTCTGACCAGAGCTTTGATATGGAAGCCAGCTAACAGAGATGCATGGTAAAGGCACATTAGCTTTCCTTTGGCCATGGCCTTCACTCAGCTGGTCAACAGAGGATATGTGCAGATGCCAAGTCTATGTGATAGGACACCATTAAGGGAAAGTCAAAGTGTGTGCTCTCAGTTTGGCATAAAAAAAATGTATTAACAACATTGACAGTTGTTGGTGGATATCATAGTTTTAATAATCTTGGCTTTGATAGTGAACTACATTAAATCCTAGAAAATCAGAGAAAGCTCTCATTCTAGGATGGACACCAACTCCAGATATATGTCAGAACAGACCCAATTATCCAAACAAAACAGACTGAGTCCCCTGGATTAATCTTAGTCTGCTTAGTTTTGTTCTGGGCACAGCTGGGGAGATACAGAAGAAGACCTAGAACCTTCCCTCACAGAGCAGTGGCTGGGGAGAGAAGATAATCACATTCAGTACAGTAAGACCCCAGGTAGTTAAGGGTTACATTGCAGATCTGGAACCTCAGCATGCATTAGCTTACCTGATGGCTTGTTACAGTAGATTTCTGGATCCTACCCTCAGAGTTCGGGATTCAGTAAGTCTGAGGTGGGGCTCAAGAATTTGTATTTTGAGCAAATTTCCAGGGATTTCTGAGGCTGCTGATCCTGGATCACACTTCGATAACCACTAGGCTAAATTATGTGGGTCATTTGGTAAATGCTCTATATATTCAAGAAAGGATTAATAAAAATCAGGGAAGTCTTTCTGACAAGAGGGCTTCCCAAATGAGATAGGTATGGATGCTCCTGCTTCAACAGGTACTTGGCTTAACTGAGTGTCATGTGTAAAAGTGAGACACGGGGTTCGATGAGCAACTTGACACCACATTCGCCTAGATCATTTCTTCTCATGGATAAATAGTGCCTATTCTCTCCATCCTCCTTTGTATGGCAGGGACTTCAGACCCTTGTTCATCACTCTGCAATATCCATTTGCCTCTCTCTGGAGGCCCTCTAGTTTGTCTTGTGTCTCCTAGGGTGGGCGAGCACAACCAGCAGGTGCCCAGATGGGGTCTAAGCAATGTATACCACAATAGAACTCTTACCACTGAGGGTCTGGGCACTGCATTTCTATTAAAACAGCCTAAGGCCATTCTCAGGGATCAGGTTATATTATTCACTCACACTGAGTTTATATCAAGCAAAGCTTTTTCTTCTTGAAAATATGTTAGGGTATATTAAAATTATGAAGTTAAGTTCTTGAGTTCAAAAACTGTAGTTTATTTGATTACATTATATACAACAGATACATACACACATACAAGCGCATGTAAAAACTGGTGAAATCAGAATATGATCTGTAGCCTAGTTAACAGTATCATACCCATGTCAATTTCCTGCTTTTGATATTGTACTATAGTTATAGAAGATGTTATCATTGGGGGACAATGGAGGAAAGGTACACAGGACCTCTCTGTTGCCTTTTTGCAACCTCCCACGAGTTTATAAATATTTTTAAATAAAAAGTTTTAACAAAATTAGTAACTTACACTATTCAAGACTATCCATCAATGTTTTGGCTTAATTTCTTTGGCTGTATCTTCAATTTTTCTTTTTTTAAATATGTACCCTTTACTGTCCAAACATGATGAATTCTGGTTTCACCACGTCGTAGTTCCGTGACCTTAGGCAAGTTTAATTAACCCCTCTTGACATTAATTTCCTCATTTTTAGAATAATATCACCTAGATCAGTTATTTTAAGGACTGAGTTACTATGTGCTTAGAACAGTACCTGGCACAGAGCAAGCACTATAAACACTGGCAATGATGACGGTGATTCTAACGACGGCAAGATGAACTTGCGCTCCCGCTGATCTCTAGACAAGCCTGGCTCCTGGTTACCTCCCACTCTGCCACCCATACCCAGTCCTCCTTAGCGCCACGGGGTCAGCCTACGTGCCACGTGTAGGAAGTGCAGGTAGGAAAGGAGTTAACGCCAGGACACAGGTGCTTGAAAGGCCTGCGGGAAATAAAGGTCAGGGAAACCTACTGCTAGTTCCTAGGTTTGCCGCTGACATTCACAGAATCAGAAAGTTCAAACAACTACAGGAAATTGCCATCGATGTTCATAGCTGCCTCAAGCATGAAAGCAGGAAAATGCCACAAGTCACAGAAAACCCTCAACTATACTGAAGCTCACACGCTGGATTACTACTGTCAAAGGAACAGGAATATGGTTTTCTGTCTCTTTTGCCTCCAAATTCTGTGTAAGTGGCTCTCACTGACAGAATCTGTCCCAAAATGTAACTAACAAGGGATTCATGGAAATGTTGTTCCCAGCCTTCCAGGCCCTATGACCCGGAGGCACAACAGAAGAGAACAGAGAAAGGGTTACAGCTTGATAAGAGACAAAATACATTATGCTTTTCTTGACTACTTTGGTTATTGTGCCAGCCACTTCTGTAAACCTTCTTTATGCCCCTATTTTTGGAACTCCTTACATAAAATTTTACATTGCAGCCATTTATGAATGTGGATTAACTCTCTTACTAGACATAAGACTCTAGAAGTTTAAAACGGCATCTGGCACATAAGAGATTCTCACTACACATTTATTAAGTGAGTGTATTAATGTATCGCATTCCTATTTATCATCTTTTATTGTTTGCTATGAATAACAATTTACAATGGAGCAAACCCTAAACTCTGAGGCACAGAGAGAGAGAAAGAAGAATCATTCACACAAAGAAAAATTGAGCGGTCTATTTAACGTCTTCTGAAAAGCACTTAAAATGTTTCAATAAAAATAAAAGGTTTCAATAAAACTGAAACATTTAAAACAAATGTTGAAAGCTCTACAGAGAATGAATAACAACCTTGTGGTGATGGCTTCCCCACAGTTTCTGCCCCTGAAAGAAAGACAGCCTCTTGCCCAGACACCTGTAATGGTTTAGGATGCGCTTAGGTCCCGTGTCCTGTCTCCACTTCCATGGGCGGGCAAAACCGCAGGAAAGAAAAGGAAAGTGCTGAGTGTGGATTAACTAATAGAAGAAGCCCAGTGCTATTAGTCTGAGAGCACTGAAGACAAGTCACTGCATCAGGGGGCTGGCCTTGTAGTTCTACTGACTTACATGATGAGACTGTATTTTAAAACAACACTGAAATCACTTCAAGGATGTAATGTTCTACTTTTGGAATGGCCATGTTGTATACAAGAAAGAACAGTCTATTGTGGTTCAGAAGCAGTCAGACATTTGGGAAATGCAGTAGTGCAATTAGCAGCTGCTTCTCTAATAAACTTTTTTTTTTTTTTTTTTCCTGTGGGGCTAAAATTCTTCACTGAGGCAGCTGTTAATTTCCAAATCAATTCTGCTGGGTAGAGGGTGACTATTTATAGAGGTACTATTTGGGAAATTCTGAGAAAGACACTAGCTAGAACTGACATTCTCTGGTCATGAACTTATTCTGCTCATTTTATTTTTTTGTCACGACCTTGAAAAAAATCAACGTAGTTAAGAGTTAATGGATGGTGTACTGGATCATTCTATCTGTGCAACTTGAACTCTTTCAGAGGCAACTTATGCAATGGTCCTCATCATTTCCTGATTAAAACTGTAACTTCAGAAATGGAGAAAAACTATTGCAGAGAGTATGTGAGGGAACAAATACATTAGCTGTAACTCGCTAATTGTGCCGGCTGGAAGGAACGCTCCATCAACAACACAATGGCCCTGTCTCAACAATGTTGGTTGAAGGTGATTATGAAGACATCATTGGTATCCCTGGGACCTTCTTAATTCTCTCTTCTTCCTCTACCCCATGTCCCTTTCCTCTCAGAAGGCCAATGAAGCTTTATCCCTCTCTTACGATCTTCTCATAGGAAAAATCTGATGTCATATATTTTTACCCAAATGCGTTACTTCCTGAAGTCTGACTTTGAATGGACATGTATCCTCATGTAAAAGAACTTCAGGCTTCCAAAGCCAAGTGCTCTACTCACACAGACCACAATCTCAAAACCATAAATAAGAAAGAAAAAATATCTCTTTGACTTCTTCTACAATATTAAGACTAGAGTCTCTGTCATATTTATTTACACATTCTCCTCCTAAAAAAGCACAGGCTTTCCCTCCTCCAATCTGTGGTAGCTGGGATTTTCCAAAGTTGAAATTTGGAGTCAGGGAAAATACTGGCTAACCGTGAAGATCTTTCTAGTTTCTTCTCTATAGTTCATAAAAGGGGTCTGAGAACATATATGTCTGTTCTTGGATTAGTTTATATAATCAAAAGGTTATTGAGAGAGAAGCCATTTTGGCTTGCTCATCAATCTAGACTGCATGACGTTTCACAGAAATGTACGGTAAAAGTCTATGGTCCCTTTTTTTCGATTCTGAAATTCAAAAACCCTGAAAAAGTGAGAAGATTTTTGTGACTCATTTGGTGACAAAACCTCACTTGGCCTGAATTATTTAGTAGCAAAAGTTGACTTCAATTGATGTGAGTCTATTTATAGCACTTATTCTTCTTGGGGTGAATATTAATACATTTTACTGTAGTAATATGGTAATTATATGGTGATGCCCCAGATCTCTGATGAATTATATCATACGCAATATATGGTGTATGCAATGTATACCACTCAAAAATTCCACAAAATTACAAATTATAAAAATACCTGGTCTCAAAATCGTCAGACTGTCAGAATGTCAGCTGTCAGACTGCAGACCTCTGTTAACAGAAGAAAAAAGAATTCTGGTTTCTTTCTCATGGAAGAATGAAAATGCTTCTAGTTTTTTTTTTCTTATCTCCTTTAAAACTGTGCTGAACATAATAGATGATCAATGAATATTGTTGACTAAATAATTTATTGTTGAGTAATGTAGCTGAAGGCAAAGAAGATGAGGTAGAAATGGATACATGGAAATGTGGGGACATAAAGGTATATTTTCAAGGTGAGAAAGGCACAACCAATTTTCCAGGTGAGTAAGGTTTGGAGGAGGTAGAATTTCAAAAGATGAAGCTTCCAAATACAAAGACTTAGGAATACTCTTTCGTAGAAAACCAAAATAGATTTTTTTCATCCTGTACTTAGTATCAGGATACCTGTGATTTCTTAAACACCGTTTTTCTTATGGATTAAAGAACTGAGATAACTATTAAAATTAGTTTATAAATCAGATATCAATAATTTAAGTCAGCACACCAGCTGAATGTTATACATTTATAATTTCATTTAAGGCTCATAAAAACCATATAAGGTAGAAGTACCGTGTTCCCCATTTTATAGATGCGGAAGTTCCTAGATAAGTCAAAAAACTTGTCCAAAGTCATTTAATCGTAAAGGGTAACAAGCAGTGTTCAACCCAAGCAGCGTCCAGGTTAAAAAGAAAAAGCAGGCAGTCATTTCAATAATCACACAATATTGTGAAATCTGAGCTAGACTTTGTTCTCTCGGGAGGGTTTAGTTGAAAATTCTCAGAAAGGCCCTTCTGGACATCAGCTATGTCATTAGGGGAAGCATTCAGCTGCAATGCAGAACAGAAAGTCCAGTAATCCTTAACCAATAAGGATTTATGTTTCTTGATATGTGGGAAAGCTCTTCAAGGTGGCAGCTCCCCTTGGCGTGGACCCTCGCCCTTCTCCTGTCTCCCTTTGCCCTTTCTGCTCGGACACAGTCATCTTGCAACCACAGAGCAATAAGCAGGAGGGTGATAGCCATCTGCTAAAATGACTGCACCAGAAGAGTAGAAGGAGCCCAGGTACTTGACAACACCGTGGAGCTACTAGACCAACCTTGGGCTGCTGGACATGTTCCGCAAAGAAAATAGAACCTTTAAACTGCTTAAGCCATTACCTGCTTGGAGTTTCTGCGGCTTGAAGCAGATGTGTTCGTAGCAGATGTGCAGGGAGTTCTGTTGTGCTCAAGTGAGGAAAAAGAAACGGCTCTCCTTTTCACCTAGAGGTCAAGAAGAATAGGGCTCCTCATTTTCTGCTTCTGCCTCTGTAGTGAGACATTCAAATCTTCTTAGTCAGCGTTAGTCTTCCAGAGTTTTTAACGCTTTTTGGTTGAGGTTGGCTTCGTGTGTCCCATTAGAGAGAACATGCTGTAAGGTGGTGTCTAGGATCCTGATTTTCCACTTTGGTTCCCACCACACCTTATTTGTTTATTAGGTCACCAATGTTTTCAAACCTATTCAAGCAGTTTAGAGCTACAGTGACTGAATTTCCTCAGCTCAAGCGTTCGATGTATTCTGAAGTGTCAAGCAAATACATTCACTGCAGAATTAGGAACATCTCATAATATTTCAACCGACATACAGGATGGGTGCACGTTTTCTCCATTAAAAAATAATTTTAGTTCCACCATGCAGAGCTAATCACCGTTAACACTTAACAGTATTACCTCCTAGATACATACGGAGACAGACACAAACATTACATCCCCACTCACCTGCTTGAAATCTTAATGTTTATTCAGCTTTGTATCCTGCTGATGGTTCACTTTATGAAGAGAACAATTCTCTCGTCTCCCCATAGCATATAATCTTTAAAAGATGGCTTGTTTTAGTGGCTGCATCATATTGTATTATATTACAAACTACATTTTTTTTTAAATTCACTGGAGATGGATATTTTGTTTTTAATATTTGGCCATTATAAACAATACTGTAATGAACAACCTTTCTGTGTACATTTTGCACTTCTGTTAGTTCTGAGTATTTTCTTAGAACCAATTACTAGAAATGAACCTTCTGGACTAGAGTTACGGTTCTGTTTACATCCTGCCAAATGCCCTTCAGAAAGACAGTCCTGAGTTTTAATCCTGCTAGTAGTGTGTATGCAGCTTTCTGGGCTCGCACTAGCTTCAGCACTTTTTTCTAACTTTGACATGTTTAAGAAGAAGTTTGAAGTCTATTTCACAGGGGAAAAAAAGTCTTAAATCTTACATCTCTTTAATGAGGTAGATGGAACATCTAATTCATATGTTAATTTGTGGCTATGCTTTATTGCTCTTGTGAATTACATGGGTGTGTTTTACTGGAAGAGATTTTAATTGCTTACATATCATTGATATAAATTCTTTCTTCTCTGTATTTATGAAAAGTACATTCCTGGTACAGGTTACTGATATTTCCCAAATGTGACTTGACCGTGGCCTTTCTGTGATGGTCCTATGGATACAGTAAGTAGAAAACCTTTTGCAATTTAGCAGGAAGCACTGGAATCTGGTATTCGGTAACTTGGACTTGGAAGAACTTATACTCTTGATATTAATATTTCTTTGCTGAGTTTTCTTCACAAATGACACGCACTTAGAAGGGGGGTCCCTATTCTTCCTTAAGTCATGTAAGTACTGTCAACAGTACACTTGAAGTCTCTATCCCCTGATGCATGCTTCATCTGTACCTGACTTGCAGCTTCGTAGTCAGTCCCTCAATGTTTCCCCGTATCCTTGACTCTGAAAGTGTATGTTACCCTGAATGTTTTATAACACTTTTTGAAACTCAAATATTTGTATCTCTTTTCTTTAGCTCCTTTGAAATTGGTACCCTTTGTCTAGAAATGTTCACAAACAATAAGTTTTAGGCATTTCTTTAAATCTGTTTGATACTTTAATTTCCTTGAAGCTAAAACAAGTCTTGTGTGGGAATACAGTATTCCATATTTTTATTATAATCACATATTATAAGTTAGATCACTTTGAATACCTTGTTTTTTTAAACCTACCACTTGAAGCACCCCTTTGTTCTCATGAAAAGATTCTACAGTTCCTAGAGAGCTTATTACGATTGGATACTTTTTAAAAAAGGTAAGTGCTCTCCAGAGTTTAAAAATTTTAAATGTTAAACTTGCCTTTTCTGCTACTGGTTGCATATGCTCCTCATCCTCCCCAGACCAGCTCTATAGACGAAGATTCCTCATTGTGAAACCAGAAACTGATGATGTCACGTCTGAGAATTCCCCTGTACAGCATTTACAATGGGAAAGAAAGGACTTTTCTCTCCCCTTGTTTGTCTCTGAATAAAACACCATACTATCTCTCAAACTTGTCCAAAATAAATGTGTATTATGCCTGATTGTTACTCTAACAAGAGCCCTATAGGAATACTACGAGCCAATCCTCTAACGTGGCAGATAACTAAGTCAGACATATTATGTTTCAAAGTGAAAATAAGGGGTAGACTTTCTTCTAAAGGAAAATTTCTGTTTTTAAGGCTTGAATAAGGTCAACTATACCAAGGAATTATTTCTGCTTAATTTATGAACAATACAAATAAGATCAATGAGGGAGTGTTTAGTTACATTACAATGGCTTCCTTTGGTTGCATGCTCAATGTTTCCATCAACTTAAAGCCCTTAATACTTAGTATCTCATTAATTTGTTCTGAGACATTCTCTTAGGGCAATCAATATTTGGAGTCAGTAATAGAGTTATAATAACTAGGATTTATCAAGCTTGTGTTAAGTCCTACCATGGCCTGCACTGGCCCACACAAAACCTTCATATACCTTAGAAAAAGCCTCTTAGCTGGTGGGCATAGGGCTTAACAAGCAATGGCACTTTTGTACCGATTTAAAAAGATGCTTCCTCCAAAAATAAATGCAAATAGATTAAAGACCTAATGTGAGACCTGGAACCATGAAACTCCTAAAAAAAAACATAGGCAGTAATCTCTTAGACCTAGCCCTTGGCAACATATTTATGGGTAAGTTTCCTGCGGCAAGGGAAACAAAATAAAAAATAAACTACTGGGACTACACCAAAATAAAAGCTTTTGCACAGCAAAGGAAACACCAACAAAACAAAAAGGCAACCTACTAAATGGAAGAAGATATTTGCAAATGATATATCTTATAAGGTGTTAAAATCTAAAATATATAAAGAACTTATATAATTCAACATAAAAAAAAAAACTGCTTAAAACAATGGGCAGAGGACCTGAATAGACACTTCTTCAAAGATGATATATAGATGGTCAACTGACACATGAAAAGATACTCAACATCACTCATCGCCAGGGAGATGCAAATCAAAATTACAGTGAGATATGACCTCACACCTGTCAGAATGACTAATATCAAAAAGACAAGAAATGACAACTGTTGGTGAGGCTGTGGAGAAAAGGGAACCTCATGCACTGCTGGTGAGAATGTAAATTGGTGCAACCATTGTGGGAAACAGTATGGAGGTTGCTCAAAAAAATCAAAAATAGAAATGCCGTATGACTCAGTAATTCCCTACTGAGTATTTACCCAAAGAAAATGAAAACACTAACTCAAAAAGATAATATGTACTCTCATGTTCATTGAAGCATCACTTACAATAGCCAAGATATGGAAGCAATCCAAGTGTTCATTGATAGATGAACAGATAAAGATATGGAGTGCATACACACACAAACACAGACACACACACTGGAATATTACTTAGCCATAAAAAAGAATGAGATCTTGCCATTTGTGACAACATGGATGATGTAGAGAATATTATGGTAAGTGAAATAAGTCAGTCACAGAAAGACAAATACCACATGATTTCACTCATATGTAGAATCTAAAAACCAAAACACATACAAATAAACAAAAAAAAAATAGACTCATAAATATAGAGAACAAACTGGTAGTTGCCAGAGGGGAAGGGGGTGGGAAGATGGGTAAAATAGGGGAGGGGGATTAAGAGGTAAGAACTTTCAGTTACAAAATAAATCATGGAGATGAAAAGTATAGCATAAGGAAAACAGGAATATTGTAATGATGGTGTATGTGTGTAAGTACATTTATAGTGATGAGCACTGCGTAACTGGAGTCACTACGTGTGTACCTGAAACTAATACGAGATTGTATAGCAGTTATACTTCAAAATATTTTTTTAAGTTATACATACATACATACATACATACATACATAAGGTCCTGCCTCATTCTCTGGGCAGATCTAGTCCCATACCCAGGCTCAGGTTTGGGGAATGGCATATGGCTGGGTTTTAGTCCCTCCTTGCTTCCTCAGCAAGATACCTTTGTTCGTGGTACAACCTACACATCCATGCACAGTATGAAGTGCTTTATGTGGATGGACTCGATTGTGGCGGCAAGAACTCCACAGTTTGAGAGCTATTATGGAAAGCATAGTGAGCTTAAGTAACTCATACAAGGGGAGAAAGGGTGGCAAGGGACAGTGAAGGGGACTTCCTAGCTTCCTGACAGCACCCCCGGTGGGCTGAGAACTTAGCCTGTAGGAGGAGAAAACTGCCTTCCATGAATTCAGAAGCCCTGGGTGTTCATATGCAACGATTAACAGAGCCCCTGCAAGTGCCTTCCAGCTCAGCCCTAGAGGGAAGGAGAAGGGTTTGTGACAAACCCGGAAAGCAAGCCTAATAACAGAGGTGTAACAACAGTTACCAAAAGCCTCAGCAAGAGGATGGTGAGACATTCAAAGATTACTCAGGGGTGTGTCACCTGGAGCCATCTTTTCCTTTTGATACATTGAGGTACCCAAACCTGATAGGATGGAGATCTGAGGAGCACACGCTGTAACCTTAAGTCATCCATAGATGCCAAAGTCACCCAGGATTATTTAGTGTCATCAGATAGGACCGTGAGCAAGGGACAGAATAGGGAAGCAGTGCTGACGACCTTGCTGGGGAACAAAGGATGTCAGACGGGCAACCACAGTGCTCCAAGTGCCACACAGCACCAGTGGCTAGGATGAGGATGAGTGACTGTCATAGCAAGGCAGCAAGCATGGGGGCAACAGTTGCCGGGGTAACCTGGTACACTCCAGGTGAACACAGGCTCACAGGTCCCTGTCACAAGAGAGGCCTGTTTGGGAGTTCAGAGCTAAAGACTTTAGACGGTTTCCTACGTCTCTGAACGCCTCTGTCTTTTTTTCTGGAAAGCAGTAGTGAGAGCCAAGGAGACAGGCTATGATAAATCAGAAGGATTTGTACAAACAATCAGAAAGAGGATGAACATCTTCAGGAAGTGGGGATAACTCCAGCAAATGAGACTGAGCTCAGTGTGCTCAGGAACCACACCCGCTGGTTAAGGCAAAAAGCTTGTCCTGTGGGACAGTGGAAGTCAAGACTGAAGGTAGGTGGGGGTCACATTGCAGACGGGTGTGAATTCTAGGATGGGAATTCACATTTTTTGAATATCTTTTATTTGCTGGGCAATGTAATGTACATGAGGTCATTCTATTCTTACCATAACCACTGTTTTTCACTGTTTTTATTTATACCTATAGTTCCCCTTTTACTGATGAGGAAAATGAATTTCAGGGAAGTTAAATAACTCACCTAAATTTAGGGGTAGATCAGGGATTTGAACACAAACGTATCTGATTCCAAAATCCAATCACTTTTTATTATCCCATGCCATCGGATTTTAACAAGTGGGTTCTTGAGAAACATGATGGAATTAATGTCTGAGGAAGATTAAAATAACTCTGGTGAGTACAATGGACTAGGGCAGAGAGGCCAGAGGCAGGGAGCATTTTTAGGAAGTAACTGTAAGCAGAGCCTAGACTAGGCTGGTGGCAAAGGAAAAAGATAGACATAAGAGAAGTTCCAAAAGATTCAGTAGGATTTGGTATCTGGCTGAATAACAGATGAAGGAAAGGGAAGAGCCAGGTAGAAGAGCGAAAGAAACATTCAGTAGAGATTTAGGAAACTGAGCATTAAGCCTGGCTCTATTGCTTGTAATGCAAATTTGGAAAAACAGGATCCCTTTCAACTGCGTGGTCTTGTCTGAAAAGTAAAGGGACTGGATTAGGTATCCTTTTAAGACTTCATCCAGCTCTAAAATTCTACACATCTCTGATGACTCAAAGGTTGCAAGACTGGCTGGTTGGAAGAGCATCCTCTCATCAATAGAAAGAACATCATTTCACTAATGGATATACACTAATACGAAAGGGGAGAGTTACGTTTTTGGATGGAAAATGCATGTTTCCAGTCTTGCTGTGACCTTCAGCCCAGATGCACCCTTGCTCTTCACTGGATTCCCCATGACAAAGATCCTTCCAGCCCTCCTCCTTTACCAACATTTCATCTTTCAGCCACAGCCCCACATTCCAATCCCTAATTGTCCCGCCTGGTGCTGATACTACACTGAGTAATCTCTCTTAGTTTTGTAAAGTTTCCGTAGATACACTATAGTCTATTGTTGCCAATATACCTACTATTTCTTCTTAAGAGGAGAGAAAGACCAAGAAAATCTTTCACATAAATTATTTGAAGAAATACTTCCAGTTTGACATAAGAAACTGTGTATCTTGGAGTCATCTTCACAGTAAAATCCAGAGTAGGTGTAGAGTCTATGCAGTGTTTATAATCCCCTTTAACCAAAACACAACACAAGGAAATCTAAAATGGTAAAATTGATGAATTAGGGAATCCTGTACCTTCTTGGGAAAAGCTTTTCAGCAGAGATTCTCTCAAACAGTGAGATTCTCTGAAGCATTTATAATAGGACTCCAACTGTATAAAATGTTATTAGTATGAATGTTTTTAGGTCTTCACACAGGGTGTAACATGGGGTACACATGGGAATGGAAAGGTAACCACTATAATCACATTAGCAATCTCCCTGAAACAATGCTTAGAGAAAGTAGGCTGCGCCTAATGTTCCCAGATTTTTGCTGACTCAAAAGGGCAACATGAAATATGGTAATAAACTCTTCCCCAACCTTCTAGTTTGAACAAGATTTGCAAAACAGATGAGTGTTGGTCACCAAGATGAGTCCTTAGACACCTCTTGACAAAGACATTTTCTCCAGTGATTCAGATTCCATTGCAGACAAAAGAACTTCGATTTCCACCATAATCTGGCAAAGCAGGACTGCAAGGCAGGGTTGCACCCTTCAGTTAGACTGAATAGGCAACTGGCTTTTCACAGGTCTTCAGGCATTCCAGGTAAGACCTCTTCCAGTCACACCTGTCAGACCTGACCTTCCACCATTAGAAACTTGGATGTTAAGGAATTTTGATTCCAAGAATACTGGGTAAGTGCTAATACATGATCTGGATAACAAGACACAGATGTGGCATCAATTCCTGCCTCTACCACGGAGTATCTTTGGAACTCTAGGCCATTTGCATAATCCCTTTGTGTCCCCCCTTAGCTTCACAAATTTGCCTCTGATAGGACTTTCCTATAATGAAGCCCCGTAGAATTATTTAATTTTCAAATAGAGGAATAAATATTACCTAATTTTCATGGAATCAAAGAGTTGGCGATGAATGTCTAAAAAAACTCTTTCACGCTACATAAGTGACTGATCATGTAGAGACAAAAGAAATGTACCTGAGGTCATGTAATGGCAAAGCGAAGCCAGGTCTTCAAACTGCGATTCAACAAATGCATGAGCTCATCAGTTGGGGAAGGACAGAGGAGCTCTGCAGAGTGCTCTGTCTACTGTTAACACTTAGGAAGTCTTAAGTAACCACAATAAAAAATAACACAAGAGTATGTTGAAAGGGTAGGGGGGGAAATGAAGACTAGAACTTCTGATATTGAGACACAGGCTCCCATCACCTAAACTAGCTCAGAAGAAGAGTTAACAGATGCAAATGTACATGCTGACCTCTCACAAGGTTGCTCTTCTTGGAACCCATTGCAGAAGGGGTCCTCTTGGTGGGTTTGGGACTTTGCATATTACAGCATATCTTCTTTATTTAAGGGATTAAAACAGATGCTTTATTCTGAATCTTTTTGGTGGAAGGGGAAATAGCAAGGTTCTAGGACACGAGTATTGTATAACTTCTTTCTCCCTAACATATCCACACCCACAGTGGCCATTCTCACCTCGGTCACTGAGTTACTTTATTGTTGCCTCATGCACATGCTTTTCTTGGCAGCAGAGAAAGGAGAGAAAGGAGAAGGGAGTGGAAACAGAGGAAGAAGGGAGAAAGAAAGAAGAGCTGGTTCTTTCCCTGCTGTAGGCATTATCTAATTTCCTCACTGCCTGCACAGGCAGGCAATGCTGAAGGTCCCTGGCAGGCGAGGGCCCCTGAGCTTGCCAAAGTCAATCCATGAGGATACTAAGCAGTTTCCCCTTCCTTGCTTTAAAGAAACCATCCCCAGGAAATCGCATTATTTCTAAGAGCTTTGAAAAGCTGTTCTCCCAGATTCAGTGCTTTGTAGTGTGGACTGGGGGAACTATATCCATGGCAATTTCCCCCATTATAAACTGATTATAAGTTTCCATCCTGAATGGAATGGCCAAGTCTTTGCCAAGCGAGAAATGCCCATTTCTCTTCTCTCCCTGTTTGCCAAATGCTAGCCACGGCCTCTGATAGTGCACTTGATCTAATAACCTTACCTGACTTCTTTTAAATCAGGTGCTGTTGAAATGGTTGGACTTCTGTTCATGAGACCATATACAATCCACATTTTAAAAAGGCTGTTCCCTGAAGTAGATAATCATCTTTCCAGTAAAACACTGTGTCAAGCTGCGAAGTGATGATTACCCTTGGGTGGGGCTTAGGTATTTCTAGTTGGCAGATAGTCTGTTCTCAGTCAAAATGACACTACACAAGAAGCCTTATTTTCACAAACCCCTTCAAGTAATTCAAAACTAAAGGAAAGTAAAATGTGGCATTTTCTAATGTAATCATACTGCATTTGTACCTTCTTGGGCCAAACCCAGAGAGCGACATATTTGCAATATGACAACAACTGCAGATACTTACATGCAAATGGTGGCTGTCTTTGAGATGTCATCAGATGAAAGACACAAAAAAGAATATATGCTGTAAAAAAAAAAAAAAAAAAGAAAAAAAAACCTCATATGCTACCTAGCTCTGCAGATTTGAAATTTGTAACCGAACTCTTAGGTTTCATGTAATATGCACCTTCCCTTTGTTAGGTTCACACTACTTTTAATTTTTGATATTGAATATCAAGTACAATTAATGGCTTATATCAGACCAATGAAAAATTTAAAGAATGAATATGTGTTAGATAAGAAACATTTTGTTGGAATTAAAGCATAAACCCATACAGGCTTTTTTTGTTTTTTGGAGGGGTGTCAGGTAGAGAATGAAACATACTCGTTATTATTGTGCACCTACAAGGTTTCAGTCCAGGTGTATGTATTTTTTTTTTTTTTTTTACAAAACACATTGTTAAGGGTTCTAGACCTATATATTTATACAATAGAGTTGTATCCATGTCACATCCTTTCCACTTGAAATTTCAACACTAAGATATTTGTATCATTTTCACTGATTCGTGTCCTGATCTGTCTCATTACTCAGGTACAGTTTTGCAGTGACAACCTACTCATAACTTAACAAGGCTTTGTGATTTGTAAATGTTTAAATTTCATTTGGATAGGCAAATGCAAACTGTACCTATCTTGTTCTCTGGAGTCACAATAATTATAATGGACTGTATTTCCTCTTAGTGCCTAAAAGATGTATGAGAAACAGCCCTCAGGTCTCTGGATGTCTGCCTGGGTCACTGACCCAGTTGTCATCCTTGTGGCTGAGTGGGTAAGGTGAGCTCATCCACAATGGCGCCCTCCAGAACAACCGAATGCAGAAATATACATAAAAGAATGCCCAATTTGGGGACTACTTGTCAAAGTCTTCCTCCCAGGAATTATTCCTAGAACAGTGGAAATGTTTCTGTAGTTCTCATAAAATATATTTTCTCCTCTACTGATGGCCAATGCTCATTATATAAGTCAGACTTTTAGGAAGCCAAGAGGAACCTCCAATACTAAGTATCTCCTCTCTGTATGCAAGGAAAAAATAGCATTAAGAATTTCTAGTACTAGGTAATTATGTTGATGGTTTAAATGGATCATATTCCAAATGAAGAATTTTGGGAAAGGGATCTTATAAACAATCTGGGCTCCCTTCATGGAAAGTTGTATAAAACTATAAAGAAATTTATTGAATGCATTGTTTAGAGACCTGGAGTCTTCCAAAGACCCACTCTCTGCAGTTGTGCAGTTTAGTGCCCTTAAATCTATCATGTTCTCTTACCCTGAATGAACAGGTCTCAAAAGGAGCCTAATGGGGTTAGCTAAGTCATACTGATTGGCTAAAGGCAAAAGCTACTATGGAAAGAGGACCTATAAAAGTAATCATTCTGTTGTATGTCATATGTTCTTTAAAGGAAATGTAAGCGTTGGGAGTAGCCAGCAAGGTTTGCATGCATTTTAAGTTGACACTTGCTGAATGACAAAGGAACGTAAAATCACTTAACTTTCTAAGATTTTCTCTGACTTGAGTGCAGGGACTGGTAAAGGAGCAGTATTTGAAAATAAAACTGAAACACGACTTCGTGAGACTGTTAATCTTGGGTTGGATTCAGGTCAGTGGTCTAATTAGAGAGTCAGGATGTTTATCTCTAACTTATAATTCCTTCCTTTTCATTCAAGGGAGCTCTGGGTCACTTCTACCACTCTGGTTGGCACAAAAGTAAAGAACCAAGAAATATTTTTAATTACTCACCACAAGTAAGGAGTTTATTTTCTATGACTACACTACAGATAAAGTAAAACAAACAGCTTAAGAAAACAGAGTTGGCAAAATGAACTCTCTCACAAATAATGAACAACAAAAGACGAGTTTGCCTTCTCTTCCGGCAGGTTCTTATTCTTTTTTCCTGCAATTTCCACATCTGCATCAGTCACTCTCCTTTTGCCCTACCTCTTCACCTCGATGCCAGATTCATGTATGTGACTACAGCCCCAGGAGCAATACCATTCTGGGTATCTTGCCCTCTACCAGAAACACAATGACAGTGGTTCTGGGACCACTGCGTATGAGCCAAGAGGGAGTGAGAGAGGAGGACTTTGCAAGGGAAGAAGGGGAAATGGGACAAAACCAAATCATAATCTGTTCTATGTCCTTTTCTTCATATATATGTCCATACAAGTTATCTGTCATAAAATTCTACAACTTGAGCACACTAACGTAAGTATTTATTTGCTGATGTGGTTCAAAACTTTTCAATAGTTAACATTTTGCATGAACAGAAACACAAGGACAAATAAGGCACTGCACTGGCTGAAAAACTCATGGGAATTTTGATGATCAATCCTCTGAGTCCCTATTCATAAGCCCTACATCCATGAAAGTCAAAATTTGAGGGGAGTCCAGTTCTAGGTGAGGAACCTCATTAAGGAGAAGAAAGTCATTTTTTCCTTTTCATACTTCTTCTAAGTTGGGGCTTGGGCCCAGTTGTATTGTAGAAACAACCACCTGCTACCTTTAGATTGTTTTCTGTGGGCTGGTAAAAGGGAAAGGGCCTCTCTGAGCAGTGCTTGAGGAGGAATCTGCAGTCAGAGCAGGGGACAGACAAAGCCAGCATTGCCAGAGAGAGGGGGTGGTTCTAGTCCCTGGGAGTCAGGTAAGCATGAGAGGCCTGTGGAAGCTCCAGAACCAGGGGCAGGAGGAAGTTCTTTCTCTTCTTCAGTGAGAGACACGTAAGAGTCCTCCCTTCTGCCCAGGCTCCCACTCCTTGATCCTCACCCCTGTCATAAATCTTCTCAGTCCTCTAGGCTAATCCCTAAGAACGCCACCCACTCTAGGGATCTGTGAGAGTCAGACAGCAGAGGTCCACCCCCAGGGTAGACTACCCTATCATCCAGGGTAGTCATGGTTTGGCAAAGTCCAAGGCCTGGGTGCTAATCCTGGCTCTCTCTCTGAAACACTCTGTGATCTGGGACCTATCACTTGGGCCCATTTCTGAGATATAACTAACTTACAAACTTTGGGATTGTTTGGGGGATCATATCCATATAACCTGTGAGAGTACTTGGCACATAAAACCTATTCAATAAATATTTGTTTGGAACTAAGGGATAACTGGCCAGAATCCACACTCAGCCTGCAACTGGAGGGAAGAAACCAGCTCTGGGCTTGGAGACAAGGTCAGGTGATGTGCATCACTTTATTACATGAACTGGCCACTGGGCAAGGACTAAGGCCACATGCCAAAGGGTTAGGGAGGTATGGGGCCACTCCAAAACTGATGAGCAAACTCTCCACGGTGTTACATCTTCTGAATCAATGTTTCTCTTCACTACCATGAAAAATTAGGTAGGATATAGTTAATTCCATTCTGTGCTTCTTCCCAGTTCCCACTCCACACCAAGGAAAATGTGAGAATTTTGACATGCATGTCTTATTCACAGTACGACAGCATGTTTTCTAAGGAAACTGTAGTATGACATTTGTCAAATAAATTTACAAATTCACAAAACTTGTAGTTGAAACATTAGCAGGTCAACAGCCCAAATGGAAAAAGTAGGGGCCATGACCTGGATGATTGTTTGTTTTGTTTTCCACAATCCAGTATAAGCACATATCAGAGAATCCATGCTTCTCTTCAGAACAAACAGTTCTGTTGGAATGATCAATTCCTGGCAGGAATCAGAGGGCATGCAGAGCCTTAACACTCTGGAAACAGTTCTTTTAATTTAGTGATTGGCACAGATAAGTTTTTCCTGAAGTGGCTGAAAGTGTGTTTGGTCCCTTGAGTAAAACTGTGCAGTTACCATGGGATTTCAACAGCTCCTCAGTGGGGATTTACTTACACCCTTGATTTTATGACACCTGACATCCTTACTAGCCCACAATAAATGTTGATCACTCTTCTTAAAAAAAGAAGACTCCTTTGATCTTTTCAATGAATATAGGAAATAACATTCATCTGCCTATTCTCAAATTAGTATAAATTACAAATATACCTATAACTGAATCACAAAATCAGCAAATATTTATTGAGTACCACCCATTGTCTTAAGGGCTGAAAACAGAGCAGCGAACAAGACCAAACAGTCCCTTGCCTTCTTGGAGCATAAAGTCTAGTGAGGCAGACGAACAGTGAGCAAGTAATAATCACTGTGCCAAAAGCCATCAACGCCGAAGGCAGCCTACTTTGGGAATGTGTGGCAGGGATTTAACTGCTAGAGTACAGGAAAGTTTCCCATAGGAAATCTGAGATCTGAAACTAAGTGTTAGTCAGGCAATGAGGAGGGGGCTAAAGAGCTTGTTTGTTTGTTTTTTCTTAAGGACTTTAACATATGTTAAGCATGAGGATGATACAATCAAGTTTTCCTTTATAAATATTATCTTTCTATGATATTGAAAATGAATTAGAGAAAATGAAGGAGTAATTATAGGAAGAATAATTAGGAGGATATTACTACAGCCAAGAAGAGAGAAGATAGTGAATGTGAATATAGATGTACACATACGGAATAAAAGGGATGTGACTTGGTGCTCAACCAGATGTAAGAAACGAATGATCCCATGCAGGCCTTATGAGGCCAATCCGGGATTATGGCCAGCAGCCTGTGCATCACAAAATGAAGTAGCAAGTTCATGGTTATTTAGTTCTTTTATTAATATGGTAAATAATAAAGTCCCTTAAAACAGAATTCAGAAATTTCTCTGCAATTTGGGGCAATAATGGTCTCTTTGGCTATTGGCTTCGATATAACTGAGTGCTGAATCTGCCCCTTACTTGAGGATGAATGCCCAGTTTTGATGAGTGAATAGAGTTAAACACTAGATGTGGCAAATATCCAGTTTTAAAATTTCAATGCACGTACAAACCATATAATTTCCACGCTGAAGGATGTTTAAGTCAAATTTAAACTCTATATACATATATACATATAGCAGGGCATGGGAATGATTTCTCTCTCTTGACTTTTTTTAAATTGCCACTTTTAGCAAATCCAAGAAGCAGTAGATTACAGTGCAAAGTGCCAGACTTTGCAATCAGACTTGGATTCAAATCCCAGTGCCACCACTCACCGTGTCAACCTGGGCAAGTTAACCTCTCTATGCTTCATTTTCCTTCACTGATCCAGGTCTATCAGTATTTTGAAAGTGATACTCCACAGTCACGGTTGCCCTCCCTCACTTCTCCCAGTTTGCTTCCCTTCTAGCATTGTCCATGGGTAGAACAGAGTGCCAGGTTCAGTGTTCTCTAGTTACTCTCCTCCCATGACTCAGAGTGAATTATTTCTTGCTTCTGATCTCCGGTTAGGGTTGCTTGTTAGCAAAAGTTTGTCTCTAAAGGTTAATACCTAAAGCAATAGGACCAGCTGCTCTATGGAACAGATGCTCCCGGACATATTCGTAAGGCTAATTATTAAAGCTTAGTTTCAGGCGTAAGTGTGCTTGGGAAAGTATGGAGGAGTGTCACGTGGTTTGGGGTTTGCATCACCTCCTGAATTGCTGTGTGCTCCTGTACCGGGCCTGTAGGCAGACCCTGACATGTCATAGTCCAAAGGCTAAAAGCTGGGAACGCCAGTGGCTTATCCCTCTTATTTTATATCAACCTTCTCTAAATGCCATAACTAGCCAGGCAAAGTGGGAAGGTTTTATCTGAGATTCCAAAAACCATCCTTGAGCAGGATTAAAGACAAGTTTCTATTAACGGGAATACATATAATTTATATCTTCAATAATCCTACTTTCATTTCTTTCTTCCTATCTCCTAGTTGCCTAAATTAACATCAATCTCTTTCCAGTAAGTTACATGAGGAATAATTTAAAAACTTAAAAAATACTTGGATTTTTCATGCCTTGCAAATTAATGGTAATGATAACAAAGCTCGTCTTTTTACAGTAATCAGACATTATGCTTTATTCATGGTTTTCAAGAAGCTGATTTCAAGTTTCAGGGCAGAAATTTTATTCTTGGTCTAGAACAAGCTACATTCTAGAAGACAAATGCAAAAGTTAATCACTTTATCATCCTCACCAAAGAAAGAAAACACAAGTACAAAAGAAAAAATTTCCATCATCTACTCATCTGAATGACTAAAGTTTTCAATGCCAGGAATGAAATGCTGTCTGCCAAAGCCTGGTCTCTTCCTCACATGCTCACCTCCCAGTTTTGGCTTTTATAAACTCTAGAATGTTTGTTCCAATTCATTATTGTTACACTGTTCTAAGTTTTACATTTTCACCCTGTTTACAAAAAAAATATTTGAGTGTTTTCTCTTTGTAACTATATTTTTTAAGGTAAAGTACACAGTTCCTTTGCTCACCAATAGCTCTTCATCAACTACGTCATGGGGGAGTTCTCAATTTTATTCACTTTTTAGGCTGGATTTTGGAGTATTCTTCTGGAGTCTTTGCAAGTAGTCTTTCTGTTGCTTTTATACAGAAGGTGTACCTTGAATGGATATCAGATTTTTAGATTTTAATCTCTTCTTTGCAAAACTCTGAATATTCATTTATTGTTTGTATTGTTTGTGGGCATCTGTTGTATCTGATGTTCTACATGAGATGTCTCTATTTCATTTTCCCTCTGACGATAGGGAGGGTCCTTTCAACACAACAATTCTTTCTTCAGATTGCGAGGTAAAATTATCTTATAGGTTTTTTTTAAAGATTTAATTTATTTATTTGACACACAGAGAGAGAGAGAGAGTAAGCAGGAGGAGTAGCAGGCAGAGGGAGAGCAAGAAGCGGAGGGAAAGCGACAAGTCCCATCTCAGCAGGGAGCCGGATGCGGGGCTTGATCCCAGGATCCTGGGATCATGACCCAATCAGAAGACAGACACTTAACCGACTGAGCCACCCAGGCGCTCCTCTCTTACAGTTTTAAGTATTATCTTCATGCCATTTATTCGAAAATCTTTTTAGAAAAATTATTTCTATATTGTATTTTTGCTGTTCTCTTTCTACCATATTCTCTCTGATGGTCTCATCTCTTTATCTTCTTCCCCCTGAAATGTGACTATTTTCAAAACAGTATTTATCAACAATTAAATTTTATGCAAATAGCCTGGTTTTTGATACTATTTTAATTCTGCAGTGGCTGTACCCTTTAAAACTTTGCCTTAGCTCTGTCAGCCATCACCTTACCTCAAGCCCTTCATCATTTTTCTTTTCATTGTACCATATTTTCTTTAATATTTTTCAAAACAAAACAAAACAAACCAAAGTATTTTCTACCTAAACAAATTTCTTGTTTCCTGGAGTGAATCTTCAGCTCTTTACCTGGTCCTTCCATGCCATGTTTGTGTCTTTTCACGTTACAGAAGCTCTTCAGATCTCAAAGGTGGTATTTACTGATTCTTCTGCTTACCCACTCTTGAATAAGAACCAGCCTCTCTGGGCTATTTGGAAGGTGCACCAAAACAGTCTGTGCCAATTGTCCTTGGGTTTGTTCCTGGCTTTTCTGGGCTTCATCAAGGTGTTCCTTTTAGAAATTAACCTGCAATCCTGAACAAAAATTAAGGAAAAAATTATATTACTATTTCAAAACTTGGTGTTGGTAGTCTGAAGGGACATGTCAGTGGGGATGGCGGGTGGAGCTGGAGGAGGACAATTTTTCTCTGGCCGGCGTTCTTTCTTAGTTGGTACCGCTGCACTGTGGACCAGCTTTCTGTCTCTTTCAATTTGGCCTCATCTCTACTCCAGATACAACGTATGGTTATGTCCTTGGGCATTGCCTTCATGAAGCTATAGACTTCTGGTTGAAGTCTGTTTCACTCTGTTTCATACCAGGGATGCCTCTAGCTTTAAAAGTGTTCCTTTTAAACCAGGTCAAGGGTAACTGGCCACGGTGACAGGAAGTTCAGCCACAGGGAAGCACGGGTCTCGCTCTCCCTCCAGCAGAAGCTGTTTCTGGTTGCTCTTCACCTGCAGCAGTTCTGAGTAAAATGAACCTCCTCTTTCAACAGTACAGCATCGCTTCTAGCCCTTTCCCCTTTAGATTAGGAGACTCCTCTTCCTTTCAGAAAGTGCAGTCTCATGTTAGAGTCAGCTCCTGACTCCACTGAGAAGCTGGATTTCAAAAACTCATGCTCCCCTCAAGGTGTCTGTTGGGTAGAGCTGCTGATTTCTCTCAAAGCGCTACTCCTGGACACTGAGCTTCCTCCTAAATCCACGGCAGTCAGAGGCTCCCACTACAGTGATGCCTGATTTTCCAGTGTGTGCCAAGACTCAGCCAAGTCCTCCAAGGAAGGTTTTCTGGAATATTCTTCCAGGGCTCCCGTTCCTAGGACTTCCTCTACTTATTCTCTACAGTGTTGCCCCATTCCGGTGGTAAGAGGATTTGTGAATCAGTCTTTGATATTGTTTTAAATCCACTATATCAAACCAAAATTTTGTGGTAAGGCGTTGTCCTAGTTCCTTAGTTCAAATTCTGATGAAACTTTTCACTTTAAAAATTTTTCTTTGGCCTTTTTTGGCTGGAAGCTTCCTTGCAGTATAATCGCATCAGGAATTGTAAACATCCTTATAAATTCATATGTTCTTCCAGTAAAATGTTTTAAGAAGTTTACTTAGTCCAAAGAATTCAATGTTATAGTTATTAGCTTTCTGTAATTTTAGAGTTGAGCAGCCGTTGCATAAGTAATACAAGTTTGAAACAACTACTACGGTTATCTTGTTCTCTCGCACAGATGAGATGTCTGTAATTTAGGGAGTAAGGTCAGGCCACAGCGCTCTTCTGATGACCTGGCCAACACTCAAGCCCAAGTGTCCTGACATGTTCTCTGTTTGTTTGCTTGTTTTTCCACTATGATCTGGCCTCACAGCCTTTGGCTAAGATCAAATATGCATCTATTCCCTCTAGATCAAAAGGAAATTACCTATTTTGGCAAATGTCTTAAATTAATTACAAACTCACTAAATTTTTAAAAAATTATAGGAAATTCAAAACCATTGTTATATTACTATATCGGATAACATGATGGACTAATAAAAAAATAATAGAATAATAAGACCTAAATGGCCTGATTATGTTTATGCCTTGCTCTCTGTGGTGATGAACATGGATTCTCCTTTACCACAGGTGGATTTCCTGGGCAGCATTAGGGTACAGTGAACTAACTCATGCCTGATTTCTACGTCTGGTGCTACTTAGCTGCCTCCCCCAAGGCTTCTTTGCCAGGTGTTTCAGAATCAGAGCTGAAATCTATGGCCAAGCCAAAGGCATGCTGTGCTTACAGCCACAATATCCCATCTGCCAGCTGTCTAAATGGAGTTTTCTTTCTGGAGACATCTGCTTATCTGTCACCTGACTGTTCTTGGGTGAAACTTCTGTGCCTGCTGTTAGTCTGTGGCTTGGCTGAGGTACCACACTGTAATCGAACCTGTTTGCAGAGACAATACTCTGAAATGTATGTTTTATAATTATCTTCTTTAATCTTGCAGCATTTGGCCATGACGGCTACTCTTTCTAGCAACGCAACTCCTCTGATATCCCTGACATCTTGCAGGTCAGAGAGGAGCACAGCATTCTGGAATCATACCACCTGGGTGCATTTCTACATCAGTTAGCTTTTCCTACAATAACGCTGGGTAATGAACAACTATCACTCTTGATGGATTATGATAAGCATTTGTTTCTCATTCATCAGCTAGGATGGCTCTGCTGGTCTCAGCTGATTTAGGCATGTGTCCGTGCATCAGCTGGGGTCTGCGGATCTAGACTAGGTATGCTAGGCGAGTGCATCTCAAGCTGCTGGTCCAGCCAGCTGCAGTCAGAACTCAGGTAAACTCCCTGCATAATCATTCCAGGAAGCAAGCTGAGGAGGTTTGCAGGCTGGGAGTGATGCCAGAAACACAAGAAAGCAAGTGGGAGCATGGCGAGCCTCTTAAGTCCTGGGTTGGAACAGGTACACTGTCATTTCTGCCCACATTCCTTTGACTATAAAATTCAAATAGCTGAGCCCAAAGTTGAAAGGTAGGGAGGTACACTCTGCCTCCACGGGAAGGACTACAAAGCCACATGGTAATGGGCATGGATACAGGGAGTCACACACAAGGGGGCCAAGAGCTTAATCTGCCATAGAATCCCCACAGGGCTGTTCTCACCTCTGCGGATGGGATACATTACTTAATTCTAAATTTTGTCTATGTTTTAGAGATAATAATAACAATAATCTCTACCTTATAGCATTGTTGTGAGGATAGGGTAAAAAATGCATACAAAAAGATTAAGCTATGTTCTAGCATATAGAAAGTGCCAGTAAATATAGGAGACAGAGATAGTGGCATGATTCCTGCTTTTCTCCCACCTCCTCTGCAGCCGACTCTTGCCTGACCTGATCCTCACCTATGCATATTTCCCAAGCTTCCAGCCTGAGGCCATTTCCCTGCTCTCCCTAAACATGCTGCCTGGGTGACCCCTTTTATATCGGTAGTAATCTATAGTATAAAACCATGTGGAGGAGCGCCTGGGTGGCTCAGTCAGTTAAGCATCTGCCTTTGGCTCAGGTCATGATCCCAGGGTCCTGGAATCGAGCCCTGCATTGGGCTCCCTGCTCAGGGGGAGTCTGCTTGCCCTTCTCCCCCTGCCTCTCTCCCCCGCTCGTGCTCTCTCTCTCTCTCAAATAAATAAAATCTTTTTTAAAAAAAAATGCCGATTATCTCAAATCTCCTACCCAGACTTCTGTATAAGACCTCTCAGCATGTATCTTGTGTCCTATCTTCCTTCTTGGTTTTACTTTTCCTATTGCTGCACTTTTCCTGGAACTCAAGCAGGACCTTGCGTTCCCAGCTCCCTGTGCTTAAAGTAGACAGCACCTAACAGATGTGCCTTAAGGGGCATAAAAGAAGTCTGAGTAAAGGGCCTCCTAATTTGCCTGCCAGTGACAGATAGAAAAACAATCCCTCTTTAGATCCACCTGGTGCTTTCTTATTTTCCACAAACTCGTCACATAACCTGATCTGACGTTAGCCTCTCTAAAACTCCTCTGAAGGAGATATTCTATCCTCACGATCCACATTAAGGTTATTTGGATTAGGACCGATTAAAATTCCTCTTAAAATGCAAACCTATCGAGGAGGTGGAGGAGCAAAGCTTCTGACAGAAGCCCATTCTACCCAGCTCCCCTCATCGATGCAGACTGGCATATCAGGCAGGGCCAGGCGGCCAGACGGGGGTACTGGAGGGCAGGACTGGGGCACTGTGACAAGAGGTGGGCGCTGAGAGCTGCACACTGAGAGGTCTGAGGTGGAGGAAGCAGTGTGATGAATAGATGCTGGGGAACATGGCAGGAGAAAATGAAAAAAACTGTTATGAAACTTGCTGAGAGCCAGTTCTGCCCCTCAGTGTTTCCCAAAGAGAAGCCTGGAAGCTTCTGAACAGCTTTTAGTAACACTCCCTGTGGCCCTTGTTTCTACAACTGTCAACAGAAGTCAAGCCGGGAAGAGTTAAGGGAGATCTGTATCTCTCAAAGATCCAGGAAAGGAACAGTTATTTAAGAAGAAGACTAAAATTTGGGGTGCCTGGGTGGCTCAGTCAGCTGAGCGTCCGACTCTTGATTTTGGCTCAGGTCATGATCTCAGGGTCGTGAGATGGAGCCTCGCGTCGGGCTCTGTGCTGAGCATGGAGCCTGCTTAAGATTCTCTCTCCTCCTCTCTCTCTCTGCCCCTCCCCCAGCTCACACACTCTCTCTCTAAAATAAATAAAATCTTTAAAAAAAGACTAAAATTTGAGTCTTAGATAAATATTAAGGGATTATTAGAAAAGCACTGTTTGTGGAGACTAAGGTGAAAGTGAGTACTTGTTAAAAATTGAGATGGAATCTGGTAGAGTAAGTCCCAATTCAGGAATACTTTATGGCAAAGACAGAGTTCCCAGGGAGAGTTGGAGGGGTATGGAACAGCTTCCAAAGCACATCTCTGTGAATCCAAGTTTCCTTGAAACCACCCAAACATAAATTGGGGTTCTCCTGCTGTTCTGGCACGGGCTGATGTTGGCGGCCTCAACCAAGCACATGAACCTCACTCTAACAGCTACATTTTATTCTACTCATAAGGTCTTAAGGGGCATTTAGCAGACAGGTTCCATCTACGTGCTCTGTAGACTTCCATCTTATAATCTAGAACTTGTTCACCCACTGCCATGAAATCATAGTTGAGACTAAAAAGAGAAATTCTTCTGAAAAGATATGTAGACACTATCTTTATGGCCTCGGAGTGGCAGAGACTATATTTAAAAATACAGAAATCACAAACCATAAGTGAAAAGAATGATGGATTTGACTGCATTAAAATCAGTAACATTTGTAAAATGAAAAAACATAATAAAATTCCTTGGGGATCTCATGCTCAGCTTTGGCAGTTTTCTGTCCATATAAAACACAGCCCTACCAAACCATCTCATTGTTTTGAATTTACAGATTAACTTGGATTGAATTACTATGTCAATAATAATGAATCTTTATAAAAATGATATAGCTCTCCATTTACTTAGGTATTTATGTTTTAAAATTTTTTACATATTTCTCCATAAGCCCTGCTTCTTTTATTAGATTTATTTATCCCTAGGTATAAAATAAATTTTGTTGTTACTGTAGATATTTTTAAAATATATTTTTAATTTGTCGCTAGTATATAGAAATTCAATTGTGTGTGTGTGTGTGTGTGTGTATGTATTTAGCATTTTTAGTTCTAGCAGTTTCTCTATACGTTCTTTTGGATTTTGATTGCATAAACCTATTGTCTGTGAATAATGATAATTTTGTTTATGTCTTTCCATGGAAGATAATGAAGCTTGCCTCCACTATATCCATTTTCACTATCTTCCTAAATGATAGCTCCTAATTTCATTCACTGAAGCCACATACCTAATTAAATTTTCTAAATTCCTTTGTAAGTAGAAGTGCCAAGGATACCTAGTTCTGACCAATGTATCATCAGTAAATCTTCTAGGGATTTTTCAGTGTTTTGAAAGGGACAGATGCATTTGGTCTCCTTCCTTTTGCCCTTTGTCCTTCCCCTTTCTTCCTGCCTGGAATGTGTACATGATGCCTGGGAGGAGAGGAGCCATCTTGCACACATGAAGACAAAAGCCGACACTGAGAATGACCTTCCTACCACTGATGACATTTCACAACTCTGTAAAAGCCTGAGACTGCCTACTTCTAGACCACTTCTTATGTAAGAAAAAAGAAACCCACCTTTGAGTATGGAGGTTCCTCAAAAAGTTGAAAATAGAACTACCATACGATCCAGCAATTGCACTACTGGGTATTTACCCTAAAGATACAAATGTGGGGATCCGAAGGGGCACGTGCACCCTGATGTTTGTAGCAGCAATGTCCACAACAAACAAGCTGTGGAAAGAGCCAAGGTGTCCATCGACAGATGAATGGATAAAGAAGGTGTGGTATATATATATACGATGGAATATTATGCAGCCATCAAAAGGAATGAAATCTTGCCATTTGCAACGACGTGGATGGAAATGGAGAGTATTATGCTGAGCGAAATAAGTCAATCAGAGAAAGACATGTATATGACCTCACTGATATGAGGAATTCTTAATCTCAGGAAACAAACTGAGGGTTGCTGGAGTGGTGGGGTTGGGGTGGGATGGGGTGGCTGGGTGATAGATATTGGGGAGGGTATGTGCTATGGTAAGTGCTGTGAATTGTGTAAGACTGTTGAATCACAGACCTGTACCTCTGAAACAAATAATAAATTATATATTAAAAAAAAAAAAAGAAGATAGCAGGAGGGGAAGAATGAAGGGGGGGGATATCGGAGGGGGAGACGAACCATGAGAGACTATGGACTCTGAAAAACAAATTGAGGGTTCTAGAGAGGAGGAGGGTGGGGGGATGGGTTAGCTTGGTGGTGGGTATTAAAGAGGGCACGTTCTGCATGGAGCACTGGGTGTTACATGCAAACAATGAATCATGGAACACTACATCAAAAACTAATGATGTGATGTATAGTGATTAACATAACATAAAAAAAATTAGTAATAGGCAAAAAAAAAAAAAAGAAACCCACCTTTGGTTAAGTCTCTTACACAAAGTTTAAAATAGGTGGCTGAATGTACCTCCAATTTCTTAGCTTTCATTTATTTTATTCTATTCTGGAGTTTTGTTTTATTTCACTTCCCTCTTCCTAAACTGGTTTAATCTCTATTACTTCTTAAGATGAATAATAAAGAGCACCTTTTGAAGGTAAGTTCTTTGTCAGCTTTTGAAGGCAAATAGTGAGCAGAACCTGTACAACCAAGTAAATGCAGAGTTAGTTTACTGATTGAGAATTGAAGATGGCTGAATATATTTATTCAACTATTATTAAAGAGAATCCAGTGGGATTCATTTATTTTTAAATCCTATGATTTCTCTATTGCTACATTTTTTTTTATTCTACACTGTACTTTCAAGTTGCAAGGCATGGGGCATGTAATGTTAGAATAATCCCAAATCCCAGCTCTCTGAAGAAGTGAAAATGTCTTTACCAGCTCCTCTCAGCTACATTTCAGTTCCTCGGGAATTAATCCTATTTCTAGTGCAGGGTCAACCAACAATTAAAATATCCAGTTGGTACCTTTCTTGTCAATACCAGCTAACAACCAAACTCCACTCTGTTATTTTTTAGCTTGTAAAATATTCTCAGCTCTTAGTTTTGTCATATACTGCTTTGAGGACTCCTTTAGCTAAATATAATGCATCTATTAGAGATCATCATTATTACCCCACTTAAATTTAACCAACGCTATTTGTTCACAGTAATTATTTAGTCTCATGAAAGCTACAGTTTAAATATATGATATATTTTACCCATGAGAATTATTTGCATATGAAATTATCTTCAAAGTGAAATATTAGTATTACTGAAGCTTCTATCCCATAAACAAGACTGGGACTCTCCCCAGTCACTCCCTGAAGAAAATAACCTGGTATAAATCCTCAGAAAATGAGAGCAAAAATACTACTCATGCTTTTTTTATATCTCTCGTCTCTGGGAGAATTAGGAGCAGAGCATGGAAAGGGAATCTGTAAGTTGGTGACTATGAATGATAGTTCCTCACAGAAGAAAATATGCTAAGTGGCTAATGATAAGATTTCAAGTAGATGATTCTCCACCCTGTTTTTAAACCAGTCAGATTTAATTTAAATCACTGTATTATATACACATATGAATTGTCCTACTGCTTCTTTCTATATAATGTCTTATCTGTCTCTTTCTGCTTTTATTTTCCAATCTCTTGTTCAAACACTCATCCATTCACCTACAAAACTGCCTACAAAACCCACTTTTTTGCTCTGCTTTCCTTATGTTAATTCTATCAATTTCTAATCTATTTGAAATACTACTACAGATGAATTTTTCTTTAAAAAATCCATTTTATTATGCCACTTACATTTAAAAATCCTCAGTGGCTTTCTTTTTCTATCCTGGGAGTGAGAGGGAATAAGAAGTCAAAGATGACTCTGAGGTTTGAGCACCTAGGTGGGTGAGGATGTCACTAACACAGGAGACCCAGGAGAAGAAAGAGGAGTTTGGGGCCAGAGGGAGATGATGAAGGCAACAGAATTTGAGGGACTTGTGAGACACAGAGAGCAAGTAAGTGAACACTCAGACCTGATGCTCAAGAGAGAGAAATGAGCTGGAGAGAAGCATTTGAGAGTCATCATGATATTGAGAATTATAAAGCCACATATAGGTAAGATTGCTTAGGAAAAGTGGATAGAGTGAGAAGAAAGTCTAGGATATACCTCTGATATTATTAGAAAACTTCTAATATTTGAGGAGCTCACATATGGAAGAAAAATCAATTTGGCATAACTAGGGCCAATGGGAAAAAGTGTGAGAATCCAATTTTATTCCATCATTCAGGAGAAATGTGCATTAACTAGATCAATGGCAGTCACTTCCCCAGCCTAGGAAGCCCAGGAGCCTGGGCTGAGTCACAGTTTATCACTATGTTGTAGAGAGATTACCTCCATGGAGTAAGAAAGCTGATCACATAGCTTCTCGGGTTCTTTCAATTCTCAGATTTTGTGATCAAATATGTTTCATTTTTCTCTCCAGTCCATAAACACCTTGAGCCTAAGGATTATTCCTTAGAGAAGTGTCGGGCATGATGTGGATCTAAATAAGTATTATTTATCACTTAGACTTTGGAAAGCTCTGTAAAATTATATTAGCAAATATTTTTTAACCATCCCTGTTTATTTTTTTTAAAGATTTTATTTGTATGGTGACTAACATAAAAAAAAAATAAAATAAAAAGATTTTATTTATTTATTTGACAGAGAGAGAGAGACAGCGAGAGAGGGAAGACAAGCAGGGAAGTGGGAGAGGGAGAGGGAGAAGCAGACTTCCTGCTGAGCAGGGAGCCCAATGCAGGGCTCGATCCAAGGACCCTGGGATCATGACCTGAGCTGAAGGCAGACACTTAATGACTGAGCCACCCATCCCTGTTTAAAGAATGTTGAAAACAGGAGGTAGAAATAAGATGAAGGAATTTGCAGGGCTGGTGGGCGAGAGAAGAGGAGGGGACAGACAGTTGGAGGAGAGAGAGAAGAGCCCTAACAGAGGGGAAATGTGTAGTTGCGTGCTTTAGAATAAGGACTTAGTTATGGAAAAAACAGCAGTCTAATGTAAGTGCTGGGAGACAGCTTAACTGTATAAGATGCCTTTGCTGTGATAGTCTGTGGGAGTGCCTAATATTCGCTGCACAGACAATAAACATACACACACACACACACAAATTTGAGTTTTCCCTTCTCTGCCCTGCAAGTCTCCCTATCAAAAAGGTAACAGTCATATTAAAAGAAGGTATCCTACATGATGCTACCTTAAACCAAAATACAAATCAAACCACACATGCACACACTCCCTAAAGCTTCGGTGAAATGTAGAAGGATGTGACATTTTACAGTTAACTGGAACTCACGGGCTTTTAGAAGCTAAAGGCATCACAGTTGGTGAGTACTTGGGAGAAGGTGGAACTGCGGTTAACAGGCAAAACGACATCTTCGCTCAATGCCTTTACTTACATTTGTGCCAAAACAAGCAGTTGGTTCTTTGTGAAAAACTCATTATTGGAAGGTGTTCTTCTAGTTGTATTAATCGAGGCATGCATCAGCTAAGGCTGTTTACAGTTGGAAAGGTGTATTCCCCTGTTTTTCCTATGTTTAAAAGGGCGCATTAGATAGAAAGCCTAATTTCCCCTGTGTTGTGGATTGTAAACGCTGCAAAATGGCTGCTTTCCTTCCCTGTCATTGCTTCGTTTGAGACAATTATACTCACTAACGCAAACACTTATGTCCTCAATCTTTCAGTGCAAAAATATTCCCTTTGAATTGGGTCATTTTGCATGTGTCTGGCAGCCATTTCTAGGGCTCAGCCAGTAGCTCATTTCAAAAGCAAATGATAATTTGCAGATTCCATGCAATGGAACTGAAATTAGTCTTGTATGTCCTAATATTTTGTACTCTGTCTGCAGCTGCCAAAAATGATCTCCTTTTCTTGATACTGAGCTAAATTGGGCTAAATCCAATTCAACAAATTTATGGTAATTGCATTCTGAATGATTGTTTGGAGGAATACCACACTGTCTTTTCGGAAACCTGAGGCACCTATAGACAATGGATCCTAACCCTTCCTCGTCCTGCAGTTGCCAAATGACTGGGAAGGAAGTAGATTTCCTACAGAAGAACAGGTAGCCTCCATTGCATCATGAGTCCTACTGTGAGCAAGCAACATTCTTGGTGGATTACCTGTCACTTCAAAATATCTGCACCTTATGACTGGAGGTGATGGGCAAGACTGTCCAGTGACTTTGCTTATAAATCAATTCCTTAGAATGATAAGAACCTCAAAACCATTGGCGTGGTCTCAAAGAACTGGAATCTGCCCCTCCCCTGGCCCCCAAACAATAAAAAATAAGAAGTACTGCCATATTCAACCAGTTCCAGCTCTAATAATATTATAAAACAGTCAACATTAAATAATTCTTACTTTGTACCAGCTGCTGTTCTAAGCACATTATATGTACGAACATTTCATCCTCACAAAGCCTAATAATACAGGTACTCTTCCAACAGTCCCCCTATTTTACATATGGGGACACTGAGCCTCCGAGTAGTTAAGGGAGTTGCTCAAGTTCATAGAGCTATTAACTTGTAGAATCAGGATTCCAACAAAGGCAGTAGGGCTCTAGTAACTCAGCTCTTGGCTACTTCACTGAGGCTACTGTGATTTTTCAGTGTCTGATCATCATTATTTGAGAAGTGTTTCTTTAAATCTTTCTTCAAGCATCCCTGTTATTATTGAGGCTCTTTCCCTGTAGGGCATAATTTCATCTTGTTAATCTGCTTTTCTCTCCTCCCTTTTCTACCTTCCATTAGGTCTGCAATCAATGATCATGTATCAAGCACTACCATGTCCACAGTTCTTTAGTAGACATGAGACTATTTCACTTAAACAAGGAGCAAACTTTGCACACGTGCTCCATGCTTATTTCTTTGGCAATTTTAGTAAAAATCCTATTTATACCACCAGTAGGAAGTTACTTCAAGTTCGCCTTCTACTCCTATCTTTATGCTTCCTTATCCTTTTTTCCCCAACTTTGCCCACCTTCCCCATCCCCCATTCCAAGTTACTTTAACTCCTAATTATTAGACTTAGTGTTCACCGAAAGTCATGGATGGTTATTTTCAGTTGGAACAATTATAATAATTTCAATGTGTCCTTAAGATATATACTTTCTAACTTTCCTCTTAATAATAGTTTCTAAAATCTTCAAGTTCATTTAGTCACCAAGCCGGTCTGCCTAAATGTTCCTCAAAGCTGTTCGTTTAACCCCACTGCCACTTTGTAAGTACAGACTTACCTCACTTGAGCAACTACAACACACCATTAACTAGTTTCCTTACATGTAGTTATATCACTTTCAAACCCATTTTCCACCCAGCTACTATAGTGCTTTCTCTAAAATACCCATCTGGGGTGCCTGGTTGGCTCAGTTGGAAGAGCATGTGACTCTTGATCTTGGGGTTGTGAGTTGGAGCCCCACCTTGGGTGTAGAGATTGCTTAAGAATAAAATCTTTAAAAAAATACCCCTCTGATTTTATCATATTATGGCCCAGCACATATGGGATATAGTCCGCATTCCTTTTGAGGGGGCTGCTGGCCACATTCCCAGCCCCTCAAGCCTTCCTCACTTCCTGCTTCCATCCTCCGTGTTCACCGCTATCTGCTAGCTTTTGCTCTTCTCTCTGCAGGAACAACTGCCCCCCTTCTTTACCTGGCAACTACCTGTCACCTTTGCACAGGCAGATCCCAGAGTATTTCTCCTAGGATGCCTTGCCTCTCCCTCCTACAGATTCTCTACTGCAAACCACTCCCACTAGATTAGCTATTTCTTTCTGTTTTTCCCTCAGTCATGCATTTACTACATTGATTCAAAAATGGTATGTTTCTTTCTTCGGTATATCAGGTCTTAGTTCACCTTATGTTCATTAGGCTGTATTCACAATCAAGTGCTTAGCTCAGAGGGGATGTCATAAATATGTGTGGAACTGAACTGGAATTTTCCCATATTCTTCAACAAAGGAGGAGACCAAAGGGAGATAGCACATTCCCAGCAGTTGTTTGATTTTTGTGGAAAGAAAAGGGAGATTGTTTCAGAGTCTCATGAGACTCTAATTTATTGTGCATTTTAAAATTTTACTTGCTTTAACAAAACTGTCACAGGACTAACTCACCCAAGAGAAGGTAAAAAATGATGATGCTAGAGCCCCATTTTATTTAAATTTAAATCTCCTTTTGCCAGGAAATGTCAGTGCTGATGCTATTAGAATCAGAGGCCCCACTTTTGCAGTTCTCCTGCTGGGCTTAAGTGAGCCACAAGTAGGTCAAGTGTCTCACTCCCTGAGTCAATGGCTCTGCCTGAAATAGAATGCAGATGGATAAATCTCTTCTCTCAAACATTGCTCAGACAAAGCCAGCATTTTGATGTAAGACCAAGCACAGCTAGAAATCAACATGGATGCCAATGCACCTGTTGAGAAAAACAATATTTGGAGCAAGGATTTATGATGGAGTGAGGATATGAACATATTCCAAGTAGTTTTCAAAGAATGCACTATCAATATTAGGAAAAAAAATAATTCAACTACATGTGTTTGGCCCTAACAAAATAAACTTGATCCATAAATATGACTTAATTCATCTTTTACAAAAATGCTGCTACGATTCTGCCGCCAAGATTTAAAATAATCTTTTGTGTGATGTTTTTTAAATGGCATGACTAAGGTGTGGATGTGAGCTAAATTTAGTTCACAAGGAGCAAACAGAAGAAGTTGGCCTTCCCTGATCTGGTGCCTGCCTCTCTTTCACCTTTCCACAGGTAGCCATGACCTTTAGATGCCAGCCACACCAACCCTTTTATCATACCACACTATCTTGCCTCTATGCCCTACATCATCCTGTTCCCCCTAGTTTGTCCTCATCCATCTTTTGTGCTCTCATCATGCTCTATATAGCCCACGGTTACCATACCTACCCTGTTGATATTTGGAGTCATTTTTGATTGTCACAGCTGGATGGGGAGGCCACTGGCATGGGTAGAGGTGGGGGGTGCTGCTAAATAGTCTACAATGTGCAAGTCCAATAAAAAAAAAAACTTGATAGTGCTGATGTTGAGAAACCCTAACTAGGAATGTCTGCTACATCAAACAAGCTGAGTTAATGTTTGAGGAAAGAAGGAAGTCTGAGGCTAAGGAATGTGGTACATCTGGAATAATGACCCTCCGAGGAAGAATTCCTTTGCCATTCTCTCTCTCTGTTCTTGTCTCATCTCTCTTGGAAAATAGCCTTCCATTCTCCTATTTAGCAGCAATACAGTGTAGAACCTACTACTATATAGCCACAGCTCAAAACCTACGGAGTTCTTCGTTAACATGTGCAGGGAACATATTTAGCGTGGACTGGAGCTAACCAGACATGAGGAATTTGTTTAGTTCTGTATATGCTGGCTCTAGTTTGCAAGTCTGAAATTATTTTTTAAAAAAATGGATCCCAGGTTTATATGGAAAGTATAGCATTATCAAAACTATCTAGCATAATCAGATGCTCAGCAGAATGAAAACTCACCAAGCAGAAAATTTATGAGTGCCAATACATCTTCAAATTGAAATGATCTTAAGGGATTATACAGCACCCCCCCCATCTTGCATGCTTATTTGAGGATCAAAGAGGAGAATGGAAAATTTATAACAACCTTGCTAACTAGAATTCTGGGTTTTAAAAAGTCCTTTGAGGTTGTCTAATTTTATTCTGCTATAAAATGGCTTCTCAGTACACAAGAGAGAGGAACTCTCTCTCTACTGTCCCTTCCTGGATTTAATTCTTAAGTCCTTTCAGGCCATGAGGACACTAGTGGATACCCCATAGTTCTGCATCAGCCACGCAGGAAATGGAAAATCCCACAGACATTAAAAATGCCAAGCTGGGGTGGATGTGGAGGGTGGGGTTATTTGGGATTGGGAGGGGAGGGAGAGACCCAAGAATCTGAGATGTCTTAAACTGACAAAACTGCCCATATTGTCCTGTCTGTTTCTTTCCAGTCTTCCTTACAAAGAGCCACATCTTGATCTGGGCAACTCGTAAAAGCCATGATCTAAGGGAATATGGGAGGTCGGGAGGCTCAGCCCCATTTGCAATCTAGATTTTTCTCTAGAAGGGAGAGGGGGCACTCAACCTATTTGCCTTCTTCAAATATCAGCTACCCAGTTAAACAAAATTGGTACATCTAAAATTTCAAGTTTTTCAATTTCAAGATTTCAAGTTCCAGTTATCATAACTGGTGACTGGGGCAAAGATGAAAGAAAAACTCTAAAACAATTGCCCAATCTAATTAATATTACAACAAAGCTCTAGAAATAGAAGTAAATGCATACAAATAAAATTATCTTAGTAACAAAAAACCAGAAATGTGGTGCCCGAATTTAATTTTACATTAAGAGAAATGACAACCCAGTCAAGTGATGTTATCACTAAGAGAAGTGAAATTCCTGAAACAATGTGAAGACTTTGCGCTTTTCTTTTCCTTTCTTTCCATCAGAGAAACCTAAATTAGTTTTCCATGCTCAAGTTTTCTAGCTACTCTAAATAAGAGTTTCTATTTAGAAATGATTTATTTACAAGATACCTTGCTGATATTACTGTTAATAGCAGAGTGTTTAAATACTTCTAAGTAGAAGAAAGCATGTCATCTCTTCCCAGAATACCTGTAAGAGATATCTGGGCCTTGCATTATTGCATAGTTAGTGTCCCTAGGCAGGAATATACCAGATTTGCACTCTGTTGCTGCCTTTTTTCAACATGTGTCATCTAAAGGAGTGAGTGAGTCGTGATTACACCACCTTCAGTCTCCTGGATGGCTGTGCATTCTTGGTCTTATAATCACACAGTCAGGCTGAGGTTGTACCCTTTGAGCTTTATGAGGAAGGAGCATCTGCATAATGATACATGGTAATTTTCCTTGTCTACTAACCTGAATTCCATATAACATACAACAAAGTACACATTCCATCACCAAATGTTTGATCAGGACATATTAAAGATATGACCTGGTGATATTACAGTGTTTTATACTGATGCTCTTTGCTTTGACAGAATGATGTGCAAGATTGGTATTGAAGATTTTTCTCTGGGTAGTTGTAGACTCCACATGTGAGGAATTCGAGTGGACTGACATATATTTTCTTGAGAATGATATTTTTTTTCTTTAGTCTCCTTAGCATATCCTACATGAATAGAGTAATTGTATCATTTAATATCCAGTAAGGGATGCTTTTGTCTGGAAAAAGTTTCAGGTAGAAGGGACACTTGGACCACAGACACACACTGAGACAGCCCCAGGCAAACTGAAACTGTAGGTCATCCTTCATAAGAGCAAATGGGCTGGGAGACGTGGCACAGTACTCCAGACATGTATTTTAAATGAGAGGTGTGGCCGAAGATTACATCTTCTCCTCAACAAAGGCACCAAGTATTTTTTTTTTTTTTTTAATGGAATCTATGTCTATGAATTGTTCTGGTTGCTTGGCCAAAGAAAGAGTGAAGCCAACAAATAAATGGAACCTGTAGTATTTGTGCTTACTTACCAAAGCACGGGACATCACTGTGAGTGTAAGACAGGTCTTTAGGGGTATTCGAGTTCAATTAGCTCCACTGAGATAAACATTGAAAGATGGGACAAAAAAAAAATATATTCTCAATCATGGCCCGAAGAATATATTGCCCACTCATGTTCAATGCCAAAGTAAGACTGAGATTATAATGTTGTCATTTTTCCCACCATCAACCATGGTATTATCAATGAATTCTCGCATTCCACTCTGTTCCTTTTCACAGGACTTGAAGATGTATCATTGATCTAAAACACCTATAAAACTTACTCTACACTAATTATAACCTGCAATCATAATGTTGAAATTCTTAGCATTATGAGGACTTTACTTGGAGTACTTGAAGATCCATATGTTTTTACCTGCTTCCCCTATCTTGTTAAATGGTTGGATGCTTAGCTGGTATTGTTTAACTGACTTGAACATTTTAAGAATTCTAACTTTAGTCAGAAGCTGCTGGCCTCGATCAGTCAATGCCCTGGTGATAATCCTAACCAGCACCCGAATGGGTCACGTCATATCAATCTAACCAAGCTCTGGAAAATCTGTGCTCTATTTTGAAGGACTGGTGGTTCCCACTGCCTGTTTCTAAGCCAGCTGGCAGATGACAACCTTTTGCATTTAATAACTTCTCATTTCCCTGCTAGATCATAGTAATTTTTAAGGCATTTCATATGGCAATTAATGAATGACAATTCTGAATGAAATTCAACCACAGGCGGCACAATAATTGCAAATATCTTAATGGAGGTAGCAATACATGGACAGCTACCTTTATACGTGGTTACGCTGATACATGTTCAGGCAATTACCACAAAGGACAACTTATATTTCTGGGAGCTGGCAGGTTGCTTTTCATTTAATTATGCAATGAATACCTGATTTCAAAAATATGACAATGTTGACAAAATACATCCATAAATCAAGAGACTATGTAATGCACTAGGCTGGTTAGTTTTGCAAATGGAATAAAAGCCACTGAAATGGTGAAATGGCAAGAATTTTCACTGTGACAGTGTAACTAGGGTAACAAAACAACCCTTCACTCCTCATATTTTTTGTAGTTTTCATCCTGCTTTTTAGAACCCAGAATAATTTCACATAGTTGCGTGCGTTTATTTTTAAAAAGCTGAGCTATGAAATGGTTCATGGTGTTTGTCTCTACAAGGTAGCCAAATCAGTTTTAAAAATAGTATGTTAAAAGAGAAAAGCTAGTAGCATATGAACTGCAAAAAGGGATGGTGCATAGGTCAACGGATATTATAAAGAATGTGGTAGGGCCTTGTGACCTGATGAATCAAGAGGATCAATTTGCTCAGGATCATCACCCTTCCCTCTCCCAATTGATTATATCCATCTGGTTCTCCATTATCTTTCAAGGATTTTCTGCACAGTCCATTTTCATGAGTTCTGCCTGGGCTTCCTCCCTGTTTTCAGAGCATGTGTGCTGAGTTCTGCAGACTCACCCCCGTCTTACGTATCCTTGCATGTTTTACAAACTTAGAATGGCATTTGGGCTGCTTGGCTTCAAACCTCACTTGGTGATAATGACAACAGATTTGCTGCTGGAGAACTATTGTGAGCTTCTTGTTTGCAATCGAGTAGGAGGTGGCACCTGCTGGGCAGGACAGCTCAGGGACAGTGAGGACAAGGAGGCACTCCCCCACATTTCTATTTCTAATGAGTCTTTCTCATGCAACAGAGTCTACCAGAGCAGAGTTCTCTGCCCCTTGTCGTGCTCACCAAGTATTACATGGATGTTTGAAGAGGAGCCAACTCAGTGCTGACAAAGGAGAGAGAGAGAGAGAGAGAAGGAAAGGGAAGGGAAGGGAAGGGAAGGGAAGAAAAGTGTAGCAACTTATTTAAAAATCAATTATCTCTTTACATAATCGTATGACATCTATCACTCTGGAACTTAAATGCTCCCACATATCAAGAATATGCTGAAGTATGTCAGGTCCAAGCAGCCAAGAGCAGACACCTTTGAATAAAGATGCCCTGTGACAATTGTGGTGTTCTGACCTGCCTCCTAATATCATGCCCATGTCAGCAAAAGGCATCTGGGAGACAGCGTGCAGTTTGCAGATCAGGGGTGGGTTGGAAGCCCAGGTCAAGTTGAAGAGTGGGCAAACCTAAACTGGATTAAGTGAATGCAACTCTGTCTTTATCTAAGAATGAAATAAAAATTAAATGAAAATGGGGAATGAAGAGGCCTCACACTATGAGACTGGGGTGCACTGGACAGAGAGAGAGTGCTACGCCACGTGACAGACTGGATGGGGACAAGGCAAACAGCAGCCTCACAAAGGAATGAAGGAGGTTAAGGTGAAGAGAGGCCATAGTGGTATAATTTAAATTCTCTGTCTGAACAAAATCTTACAAGGCTCTCGGAATTACAGGGCGTCATAAAAACACGCACCCACACATCCCAGCAGCGAGCAGTCTAGTTTATCATCCCTTTTAAATTTTATACACTAGAAGTCTCCACAGTAAGAAAGTCAACCACTACATTTTCAAGGACTCACCAGAGCAATCCATTGTCTGGATATGCACCCAGGGGGATGCATTCTCCCCACAACTCCAGTTTCTGCCACCACATGCCGCTTTGCCTCTCCACACCGAGGAACGAGCTCGCCGCACCCGTCCTTACAGATGAAGAGAACTACCCCTGTACAGCGATCTGCCAATTAAAAATTAAGGAGAAAATGGTAATTAGAATCCAAGACCTGCCTTGCTTTCCTTTGGCCCTGCCTACCACGTTGGGCTGTGCCATTCCCAGTGCTAACGTTTCCAGGGTTTCGTCAACTGTGATGTTTAAGTCTAGAGGACCTCAAGGGAAGAAGAACGTTTTCGGTTATTTGTCGAGATCTATGGCAGATCAAGAACGACCAAGGCCAGGTGTGCTCCAAGAGGTCGCAGAACATGGCTTTCTTGCCACGGTCTGTGTGAAGCTGTGTCTGTAGTTTAGGTCCTGTCCCTATTTTTCTGTCTCCTCCCTTCCTCGCTTTGTTCTTTTCTTACACTTAGACACTTAGGAGAACAAGAAGATGAGGAAGAGGAAACACCTTTGATGCTTTTCCTTTGAAAATTCGCATTGGTGTTAAGCTCTTTACTCCACTGAGATTTGCAGGTCAATGAAACAGTGCCTTTGGAAAGGGCGATCCACAGGGAAGCCTCCACTGGATTCTCTGGTCGTCCCTTGACAGGCCATATAATTGTGCTGCAAATCGATATGTCATGCCCCGAATGTAGGCAAGCTCACAGCATGCGATAGAAGCTCCTGTGAGGAAATGCTCTCTCCAGGAAATGGAGCTGAACAAGCCCACTGAGAATGAAGAGTGGGCCTGGCGGGGAAGCTGCCGCTCGGCTGTGAGCGATAATAACTGTAAACCCGACCCCTGCTTCCCTGGGGGGGAGGGGCAGACGCTCGGCCCCTCGGCCCCCTGCTCCACGCTCCTGCCCTCAGAGCCTGCCTTTGGCAGAAAGGGCAGTGTGCTGGGTTCTACCGTGATCCACTTCTGTTCCCTCTATTGCTTTTGATGGCTATCATCTTCCATTTCCCCCCGGGGTAACTTCTACTGCTCTCTTGGTGTGATCATCTTAATTTCACACTGATCCTACACTGAAAATTGGAGATGCTTTGGGCTTTATTTGTTTAAAAAAAAAAAAGCAACTTTGTAATTCTCAATATTTCTCAACATTTATTTATTTTTCCACGGGCAGCCACAGCATTTAGAGAAAAAAGAAAGCTGTAGTTGGATGGGCTAGTGGGTAGCATCAAATTAGGGGACTAAGTCATTGAAAGACATGTATCCCGTTACTACACTATTTTGATTTGTTTATTAGTATGCAGTTCATCTGTTGGCTTCCCTAGCTCCCAACACACGCACAACTAAAACGCGCAACGTTCTGCTCCGTGTGAGAAAATTATATAAGTCAGATATTGCAGAGCATTTGCAAAGAATAATCAAACACAAGGTTATAAAATGGCTAAGAGATTAAAACGAAGAATTACTAAAAAATTGTGTAATTGAAAAAACTGGGGGAAGTGGCATATTTAAGGGGCTCAGTATACTTTTCAAAATTATAGCCTTTGAAAGGTCACAGTGGAGTTGAACAGACTTGTGTCAGATGCGAGTGGAGTACATTTGTGCAGGGCTGGTTAGGTTTCCAGCTGGAAAAGAGTTGGTTCATGTTGCAGCTCTGGGGTGAAGTCGTTGGAAGCCAATCCCATGAGCAGACACAGACAAGTTCTACCGGTACGGGCATTGTTGTGATAGCCTACATAAGGTGTATCCTAACAGATGAGGGAGCAAGTCACTGACAGCAACAAAACAAAGCCAGACCAATCCACAGGATCATGTCGGTCCACAAGGACTTTTCACAGGGCTGACATGCTGGGGTGTTCAGTATTGCCCAGTGGGGAGTGGTACTGGCAATCTTCTTGATGGTCATATAAAACACTCAGTGTTACGTGGAAGTAAAATATTGCAAAATGACCGTCCTAAAGAGGAAGCATTCCTAGTCGGAACCTGTTTCAGGAGGGATTATAAGGGATCAAGTATTAAAAATAAGGAGTGTTCAATCCTTATTTTCTTCTTACCAAGGAGCAGTATCAGATAGAATTGGGGTTTACATTCTGTTTCTGCCACTTACAGTGTGACCTTGAGCAGGTCAGTTATTCTCATCTATTAAATGAAAATAATGATGTTTCACACAGTCATTATGAATTTAGCAGTTTTGAATCCCATGCCCAATAAATAATAGTATTTTTAAAAGAAGCTTATATTCTCAGAGCGCCTGGGTGGTACAGTCGGTTAAGCGTCTGACTCTTGGTTTCAGCTCAGGTCATGATCTCAGGGTCCTGAGATTGAGCCCCACTTTGGGCTCTGTGCTCAGCACGGAGTCAGCTTGAGATTCTCTCCCTCTCCCTCTGCCCCTCCCACTCGTGCTCTCTCAAATAAATTAATAAATCTTTAAAAAAAATAAAAGAAGCTTATATTCTCACTTATTTCTAAGTAAGTTCTATGAATTAGATTCAATAGGTACAACTGCATATTTGTAAATACTGTGAGGTAGTCTCGATTCTGGAAACAAAGACAGATAAGACACAGATTCTGTTTTTGCGAGTCTGCACCTCAGTGCAATGGAAGAACAAGGCACAGGAAAAAAATAATGAGTGCCAAAAGTGAAGTATAAACAAAGATGCACTGGAACCTTGATCAGGGAGCAATCCGTTCCGATGGGTGGGATTGGAGAGGACTTCACTGAGGAGGTGGCATTTTGAGTGATTCATGAGTAATGGATATGTATTTTTCCCTAGTTCAATTTGTCAGCTCAACTTATTCCAAATCACTTTGTCATGATAATTACGATGGCAGTGAATGGCACACCCTGGACTCAATGTCTAATTTGGGAGAGGAGATAGAAAACATATTCCTTCTCCCATGTATTCTGTCTATTTAATCACTACAACTTTTATTGATTATCTAAGAAGTAATCTAGGCTTGAAGAGAGAAGATGCTCTACAAAATCATTTTTGGGAATAGGAAAGAAAAGAAACAAAAAAAATTCCTGATTCCCATCCAAGATACATGACGATTCATTAGTTCTATATTTCCAGTAGCTAAACACTCAAAAGCATTAATTTTAAACACTCTTTTAAGTAGTAAGTTAATAGAAAGGCAACGTGGTAAGCAATAATAGCTAATATTTATAGAGGGCCTACCATGTATCAGGTGCTCTTCTATGAACTTTATATACATTAATTTACTTAATCCTCAAAACAGTTCTATGAATTATATATCATCATGATGCCCATTTCATTGTTGAGGAAACTAGGCATGAAAAGATTAAATAACTATTCCCAAGACCACAGAGCTAAGTAGAAAGAATATTAGCTTAAAAACTGGGAGATTCTCTGTTTCCAATCTGTTCTAACTAACTAGATAAGAGACCTTGGACCAGTCACCTACATTTGCATGGGAAAGTAATTAGGAGAATTCTCTGAGTTCTTCTAACTGTGCTAAAACTATATATAATCTTTGTTTCAAACAGATGTTTTAAGTATTTTCATATTCATTCATTTAATATTTTAATTTAAAGTAATTTAACTTAAAGTAGTTATTCAACAACTTTCTTTGGCTTTCTGTTTTGTATAATTAAAGACATCAATTCAAAATAGTTTATGTTAGGAAAAATTAGTAAGAACTCCAGGTGGGAAATGCAAGAAGGAGGAAATGTAGAAGGCATTTATTGCAAGGAATATGAGTCATACCTATTAACTTTTTTCTCGCATGTCTGCTCACTCTTCTTCTCCTTTTTTTTTTTTTTGACAGAGAGGGGGGGGGGGGGGGGGCAGAGAGGGGGAGAGAGAATCCTAAGCAGGCTCCAGGCTCAGAGCCTGACAAAGGGCTCAATCTCATGACCCTGAGATCAGGACCTGAGCTGGAAATCAAGAGCCGGGCACTTAATTGACTGAGGCACCTAGGCACCCCTCTCTGTTCCATATTAGTTTGCCTACAAGTTCTCCTGCTTCAGAGTCACCCCTTGGATGAATTTTTATGCTCCAATCTATTAGCATTAGATAAAGAATCTTAGTTAACATAGAACACTGGTCATTATATATATATGCGCACACACACCATTTTTTAAATTAGGTCCCTATTTTCACTGGTCCTAGACAAGTTAAACAACTGTATTTTATATTCTGTAAGAATGAGCAATTCAGACAGAAGTCTGAAGTGGACAGGTAAAAGATGTATGCATGATTAGGAAACATTAAACAAATGCCTAAATCAAAATGGCGTGCCCTCGCTTCTAGCCATTCGTGGAAGGCTTCACTTCTGTAAGAGGGAGGAAAAGGACAGGGTCACCTGAGTCTGACTGTGGCTTTGCTGGCAGCCAGCCATCCTGCACACTGGGCTGGGCTGCACAGCCTCTGGCTTCCCCTTACAAGCTGTGCTGTAAAAAAGAAGCCCAGAAAACTGATGCGCCAGATTCTCACTCTGTGTGACTCCACGGAAGTCTTTCCACTCGCTTTGTGAGATTTCAGGCCCATCCAGGAGGCGGGATTCTCCTTAGAAGAACTTTAGAATACAGCATTGTTTGAAAACAAAAGGTTGGATTTGGCCCTAAACAAATATGTGAGATTTGGAGAGGAAATCTAAACTTGCCAAAGGGCATGATTTCTTGCCAGTCTGTTCTGAAAAGCCCTCATTTTCCTTAGCTTTACAAAGTCATCTGTCCTTTACCAAGATAATAAAATTGATCCAAATTCTTGACATAATATGTTTGGACAAAGAGTCCCTTCTGTGGCCTACTCTTAAAATGTACTTCTCCCTTAAACAATCCAAAGGTAAGGGATGGAATGATAATCCTCTCTTCTAATCATGTTGCTTTCTCTCTGGTTTCCTTAAAACCATTCTCCCAATTTAGGTCATACATATTTTATATTCTCTCCTACTTCCCAGCCTATTTTGAATAGGCAGGCCAACTGTCCCTTCTCTCTGTGATTCCCTCCTGTTATCCTCCCTATCCTCTCCATTCCTGATACACTTTAAACTGTGCTTCCCAATCCAGGTTATATTCCATTCCTCACCACAGTGCTGGGGAAGGATTTTGTGTTGTGCACCTAGTTCCAGTTGGTGGTTGCTCATAAATTTGGAGTGATGAGGAATGTCATCCGTGAGACATCCATAGTCAGTCGCTCCATGAACTCACAAGGCACCTGGCCCTTACATGGCAGGGTGTAATTTTCCACTTCAGCTGGTGGTATACTGCATGCACGACACCCCTGGGCTGTGGCCACATCTGTAATGAAGATGGAAGTAGGACCAACCCAACTGCAAGGCTACTACAATTCTAGAGCCCTGGTCCCAGTTAAATTTATCATGCTCTGAGGAGGAAAGGGGGGATAGCCAAGTCCTCAAATGCCACTTAGTCTGACATCCCACCTCTGCACTGTACCTCATGAGATGCTCTGAAACGTTGGGCTGCTGCCATCACATCCGCTTCCCTTCTACTGCTGACCCCAATGCCTTAGACCTCCTACCATCACCAGCGCAGAAATGGCAGTCAAGCCGCCCAAGTAGTTGTCATTCTTTCTTTCCTTCCTTCCCTTTCCTTCTTTTTTTTTCTTTCCTTCTTTCCTCCTTTCCTTTCTTCCTTCTGATTAATGGAATGTGGAATACTTTTTCTTACTAATAACTCAAAGACTTTAATTTATTTCAGATAAGCTTGTTGTAAGCCATTTTTATATTCGACGTTGTAATGTATTCTGTTTCACATTACTTTTGAAATGAATGTGACTGTTGGTTTCATGACTATCCCTAGCATTGCCTATTTGTCATATAAGGTCAGTTACGTGAAAATTTGTAGATTCAGGGATGAGAGATACGAGTTAGCACACTAAAGCTTTGTAAAATCCTAGGAAATGTTAAAATAGCTGTTTCTGTGGGTTCTCATATCTATCCCACATTTCAGGAATGCCTTCCACATTTAAAGACCTCTTAAGACTTATAAATTATTTAAAACTGCAATAGTAATACCTTCCTATTTTATCTGTCAAACAACATAGGAATCCACAAAAAAAGCTAACACACTCTAGTCACAAAGCCCTGACTATCCATGTGCCTGAGTAATCAACAGGAAAAGGTTTATGTTTATTTCTTATAACTTTCCCTAAAAATATATTATATTACTAATTATATTAAATACGTATTCACAAATATAGGGAATTTGCCTTGTTTTGTTTGAATTTCAGTTTTGCTTTTACAAACATGGAATTACACTATACATGTGTGTGCACGTGTGTGTGTGTGTATAATTTAACCAACCATTTCCCTCTTTGTGGACGTTAGGTTGGTTTCTTGTAGGCGGAGGCTATTTGCCTTTTTAACTACACGTCATGCTACAATAAACATCCACCTATATGTGGTCAGTTTTAAAAATCTTTTCTTGCCTGGTTTCCAGATTTGGGTGATAGACTTAAGAAGTTGGCCTTTAAAAAACCCTGTTATTTTTTCCTTACATAAAAAATTAAAGAATGCCAAATCTCTATGACTTTCTTGGGAGAAAACTGTAGCAAAGGATAGCATGACTTCAAACCTTAAAATTTTATTTGGATACACAACTTTTGTGTTAGGACAAACTACTACAGACTCCCACTTTCCACAGCCCATCTTCAAAAAAACGTATTAAATCTCCTGAAAATAAAAGGAATAGATTTTGGAGAGGATATTAAATTATATGTCTCAAACTTTGAACATGAAGACAGAATGTTAACTAGATAGGAATAAACATATTAATGCAAGAGACCTAAAAGTGTCTAAAAGTAGATGTCAAAGACGTATTCAGCCTACAAATAAATGCCTAATTAAGTTTTGTTGTATTCAGTCTTGCTTATTGTATACCGCACGAGAGACTGCTGTGTTTGAGAACCCTTAAGAGTCCAGGGGATAGTAACTATTTCAGTCATCCATCTAAATTTAACTTGACCAAATCGACCAAATGTCCACTTCCCCCAGCCTTGCTCTATTCGCAATCAATGATTAGGCGAACAACCTGTCATTTAATCATTAATACCCAATGGACGATCAGACTTACTCCTTAGGTACTGAATAGCTCAGCCTGGAAAGGAGAGTATCTTTGACCTAAATAGCAGCATAATTATCCCTAATTATCTGTGTAGACATAGACTGGACTAATCTGAAGTCCTTGCATACTCAAACCTAAAATCTTAGATCTGTGCCAGGGGTGAACGTATATGAGTTCTAATCCTAAGTACACATCAGAGTGGTACTAAACTAATATTCACTGAGTGCCCATTAGGCACCAGGCACTGTTGTAAGGGATCACGTGCACATATCTAATTCTCACAACAAACTGATTGAGGTAGTTGCTGTAATCATGCACATTTTACCGATGATGAAGTTGAGGCTCAGAGAAATTAAATAACTTGCCTTCAATCACATAGTTTAGTCATTGTGGCAGAGCTAAGTATTAAACCCAGTTCAAGCTCTTTCTACTAAAATTACTAGGTGCAGGAGAACGACTGGAAGCTGCTATAACAAGTAAACCCACAAACACGTGACAGCTCACACACAACCACTGTTTATTTCATGTGTACCAAGAGTCCAAGGCACATGTTTCTGGTCTGTGGGCAGCTTCCTCAACAAGATCATTACGGGACCTAAGCTCCTTCCATCTGGTGGTTTTGCCAATCCCTAAGGACTCATTTTTACCAGAAGAAGAAAAATGAAGCATAGGGAAGGGAAACATAAGAGGTTAAAATGGAATAAGCCTAAAAGTGGCACAGACCGCCACAAGGCTCAGCTTCCCTGCAGAGGAGGCTGGGGAAATGCAGTCTAGCTGTGCATCTAGAAAGAAGAGAAAGCAAATTTTGATGAACAACCAACTATTCTCTGCCACATCCTCATTTTTCGTCCAGTAGGAACTGGCAAAATATCTATGCCCTGGGGTGCATGGAAACAAAGAGAAAATACAGCCATGCCCTTCAGGAATTCATAATTTAAGCTGGCAACAAGGAAATTAATCTATAATGAAAAATAACAGGACAAGTTGGCATAACAACCGCCAACTGTTTTATAGGAATTGAGAGAAGGGCAATGTGATTACGGGCAGTATTATAAAGGATCTGAGTTATATCTTGAAGAGAAAGAGCAAGGAACCTTTGGTTCCTGAGGGGAAAACCAAAAAAAATCTTAAAGTGAAAAAACAGTATATATTTGGACTGGAGGCCTCAACTCTAAACTTCAACTACTTCCCAGTTTTGTCTTGGGCAGGTATCTATGCCCCACAGTAGATGTCATATTCTCCTGATTGACCTTAGCCATATCGTGTTGTAATATTTCATATTCTCATGGCAGGTAAACAGATTGAGAAGGGCAATTGAACAAAATTAGGAACATGGAGGGAATTTTGCATGGATATTTTTGCTTAATGGCTTGTTTTAGATCATCTATAGGATAGTGTATCACTGATACACTCTGAATCATACTCTACTCTCCCTGATCTAGAGTCATCATGATGACTTAAACAGAACCATGCAATTTTGCTGTGGACAGAAATAGTTTTGCCATTTTCTAAAATTGTCTGTTTTTGCTCCAACATATAAAGCTCTTCTAAGACAACATCTATTTGCCTCACTTTATCCTATGAAATGAGAATGATGCAAAGGCCATCAAATGCACAAATCTCCTAAAGGCTTTTTCACTGGTGACTCAGAATCCCTGTATGTGTTAGCAAGTAAGTGGAGGGGGGAAATATCCACTTCACCAAGAAAAGCCATAAACCCTTTATTCCACATAGGAGGAAGTCCACCGATACAGCACACATTGCTGCCCAATACCCCAGACACAGAACAAGGAAGCTAAGGGCGGACATCTATTAAATAGGCCATTGGATCAGAAGAGAGGAAAAAGATTAGAAAGATGGACAGTAGAGAACTGACGAAATTCTGAGCAATTTGGAGGATCCTTTCGTGATTCCTGATGAGATGTAGTAAGACTGAGTTTTGGGAGCCCACTTCAATTACTGAGGTTCTACATCTGAACTTTTGATCTGATCATGTCCTACTTCAGGGCCTCCCCAACATCCATTCTTGAGTTCTATCTACTCTGCTTGAGAGGGTAATTAATATCAAATCAGCAATTCCAACAAATACCCTTTATTCTAGTGGGAGCTGACTTGGGTCAGACATTAGAGGGAAGACTGAGGGCTGTGTATGTGAATAACAATAGTTGTTGAAGGAACCCACATTGTGGATCTTAGTTTCTATCAGCCAGCTCTACATGGTTTTCTCTAAAAGCAATGATTCACCCATGTGTTTGCACTGAACCTCTGTGTGTGCCAGAACAATAACTTCTGGTTGAGTGGGACTTTGAACAGAGAAGGTAGCTTCAGGGCAAGGCAAAAAGGCTATGTATAAATGGATAAGAAGCTGGGTCTTTGTGCCTCAAATCACAGTCATCTCTGATGACTTTCACTCATTTGACAAATATTAACTGAGCTCCTGCTATGGGTCAGTCATGGCAATTTTAACTCTTAGCATACAGTTTTGTACAGATGAGTCTTGGCACTCATGGGACACACAGTTTTGTGGGAATGACAGGCAAAAATAAGTAAACAAACAGAACACGTAGTTAAGCTGTGGTAAGTGCAGTGAAGAGAAACAATACAGTGCAGGTCCTTCTGGGGTGTGTGTGGGGGGGGTGGGGAACCTACACGGAGAGGGTAGTAAGGAGGACTCTCTGTGAGGAGATGACATTTAAAGTGGGTTCCCAAGGAGGGAAAGGAGAAAAGGTGTCCACCATCTAAAGAGCAAGGGAAGAGAGGAGGGGACAGTTCAGGCAAGGATGAGATTAAATATATTGAACCACCAGTAAGGAAGACAACCAGCAACCACAGTGCTGGAACATCTTTGATGGCCAGTTTTATGTGTCACTAGCTAGGGCTACAATACCCAGTTACTCAAACACTAACGTCAGTAATGCTGTGAAGGTATTTTGTAGATGCGATTACTGTTCACAATTAGTTGACTTTAAGTAAAGGAGATCTTCCTACATCATCTTGGCGGATTCAGTCAGGTGGATGGCCTTAAGAATCGAACTGAGGCTTTCCAGAAGAAAAATTCTCCTACGGACTGCAGCTCTATCAGCTCGTGCCTGAGACTTCCAGTCGGCCCTTCCTGCCCCACGGATTTCTGACTTGCCTTGCCAGCCCCCACCACTGCCTAACCCAATTTTTTGCAATAAATCCCTTAACATGTATCTCCTATTGGCTTTGTTTCTCTGGTTGAATCCTAACTCATGCAGGGCCTTACAGGCCTCATAAAGGGCCAGCCAGGCATGATTTCTTTAGTTGCTGGGCAGTGTGGAAGTCCAGGGGATTCTAGGAAAGAGGCAAGGTAGACAGATGTACCTGGGGGTGTGCTGGGACATGGGGTAGCAGTACATACCAATAAGATGGAGAGGTATTTCACTGCTTTCACAACTAGTATAATTGTATGGGAGCATGCCGGCTGAATATTAGCTCAAGTTCCAGAAAGAGGGCAGAGCATATGTGAAAACCCTGAGGCCAGAAAGTATTTAGAATATTCAAGGAACTAAAAGGAAAACAGAAAAGCCGGATATAGCAGGCAAGAGGGAGAGCGGGGTAAAGAGGATCAGGTGGTGCAGGTACGGTTAAGTACAGCGGGTTTTATTTAAAAGCTCATTGAAGCATTGCAAATAGGTGAGAAACTGCTCAGTGGAGAACAGATTAGCCTGGGGGTATGGTGAAGCCGGACACCAGGGCGTACAGTTTACCCGCGAGCAGCATGGGGGTTAGAGGCGCCAAAACCCATGCAGTCAAAAATCTGTCTATAAATTTGGACTCCCCCAAAGCTTATACTAATAGTTTAGTGTTGACTGGAAGCTTTACCAATAACATAAACAATTGATTAAAACATATTTTGTATAGCATATGTAATATATACCGTATTCTCACGATAAAGTAAACAAAATGTTGTTAAAGAAATCAAAAGTAAGAGAAAATACATTTACAGTATTATACTGTAAAAAGTCTGGATATAGTCAGTGCCCCAGGCGGCAGTGGTGCAGGTCTGTCTCTTGCTTCAACAGTGTTTGGAAGGAACAGCGAGCCCAGGACGCCCCTTCCTCCGGCCTCCCACACCCTGCAACCTCTTTTCCAGTCGCAACCTTCGGAACCACCTTCTCCGCCATCCTCTGCCTCCCGACGCCAACACCGCGTCGCAGCCCCTGTAGTGTCCCCCCAGGAGCAGGAGCTCCCACCTTCGTCCGCCTGGTTCCACACAGGGGGGGAGGCCTCGTCGACGCCCGGCCCGCCTGGCCCTGCGCGCCCCCCC
>NW_022589709.1:65079143-65115802 GCF_004348235.1 Phoca vitulina
GCCCGTCGAGAAGATGGCCACTGCCGGCCCGACCCCCGCGGGCGGCCCCCAGGCGGGGCGGGCGGGCGTCTCCGCATCCGGCTCCCCCTCAGGCGCCACCGGGAGCCTTGCTCCGAGGGGCCCCTTGACGCCGCCCTGGCGTCTGGGCTCCTGCCCGAGCCTCTTCCTGCGGCCACCGGGCCTGTGTTCACCCTGGAGCCCTCCCCCAAGCCGTAGACCAGGTGGAAACAATAAAGCTTTTGCAGGAGAAAAAGAGCCAAGTTTAAGTGGGCCCAGAGTTCAAAGCCATGTTGTTCAAGGCTGAACGTGTAGTGGTTGAGGCAAAAGATAATGGCGTCTTGGACAAACGTGACGACAGTAGGGAGGCAGAGAAAAGGGTGGTAAATTTTGAAAATGATCACGTGAATGCCTGCTGATCAAATAAAAGGAGGGGGACTAAGGGATGAGGCTGATGACCCCCAATTCTACAGTAGGTGATAAAGAGATGAATATCTGTGCCCACCACAGGAGGCTTTTCCCAGCACTGCTGATAATCCACCAGGTAGCGAGGAGCTGGGTTGTTTAGGTTTGGGGGTGTGGCAAAGCTGGCTCTAGGCCGGTGACACCACACATCTGGGTGTTATGGGGCCGAGATTTCACCTCTATTTCATATTTCCACTGATTCTTGCCCACGCCCAGTCTTTGTTTCCCTAACCCATTTCCTCCTGGCTTGCATGTAAGGTGCTTGTTTTCCCGTTGTGATTTCCATGTTGTTGTGAAGGAGTGTGTTGTATATTTGATTGTTGTGTGTGTTTCATGCTATGGAATTTGTGAAACACTAAGGTGGTTCTTATACGACTGTAGAAATATTGGGCCAGGCTCAAGAAATGTGTTGTGTTCTTCTTGATAGGGTTTGTCTTTGTGCAAAAGGAGCAAGGGACTCTTTGATGTCATCCAGAAGAATGTTGGGCTGGAGTTTTATTTTTTTATTTATTTTTTTATTTTTTTATTTTTTTTTTTTAAAGATTTTATTTATTTATTTGACAGGGAGAGACAGCCAGAGAGAGAACACAAGCAGGGTAAGCGGGAGAGAGAGAAGCAGGCTTCCCGCCGAGCAGGGAGCCCGATGCGGGGCTCGATCCCAGGACCCTGGGATCATGACCTGAGCCGAAGGCAGACGCTTAACGACTGAGCCACCCAGGCGCCCCTGGGCTGGAGTTTTAAATATACCTCAATTAATCTTCAAAAAGGATTAGATATACATGGTTAATTGACAGGGACCTGCTTTAAAAAGGATCACTGAGGCCAAGCGGACAGCTTCCGAAAGGGTCTTGCGGCTACTATGTCTTACACTCAAATATTAAGTATTATGAGGTGAATTCTGCCCCTCCAAAAAGAAATGTTGGAGTTATAACCCTCGGTACCTCAGAATGTGACCTTATTTGGAGGTAAGGTCTTTACCGAGGTAATTAAGTTAAAAGAAGGTCTTTAGGGGGGACCCTAACACAATATAACTAATGTCCTTATAAAAAGGGGAAATCTGAACCCAGACACACATAGAGAGATGATGTGGAGTGGCAGAGAAAAGATGGCCATCTACAAGCCAAGGAGAGAGGCCTGCAACACATCCTTCCATTGTAGCCCTCACAAGGAAACAACCCTGGTGGCACCTTGATTTTGAGCTTCTGGTCTAAAGCCATAAAACAATAAATTTCTGTTGATTAAGCCACTCAGTTTGTGGTACTTTGTTACAGTAGCCCTAGCAGACTGCTACATTATCTACATACTGAACATTCTAAAATATAGACCAACACTTGGGTAAATCAAATTCAGCCTCTTTATTATTTTTAAGGGTTTAAAAAAATTATTTATGTAATTTTTTTAAGAGAGAGAGTGTGTGTGTGAGAGAGAGCACAAGCAGGGGGAGCTGCAGAGAGAGAGGGAGAAGCAGGCTCCCCACTGAACAGGGAGGCCGATGCGGGGCCCGATCCCAGGACCCTGAGATCATGACCTGAGCTGAAGGCAGATGCCTAACAGACTGAGCCACCCAGGCGCCCCAAATTCAGCCTCTTTAACCTAGGATATCTAGATCATGGCTAGTTTAGAAAAGAAGTGAATCCATAAAGTGCCATTTTGCTGAATGAAATGAATCTAGATAAATAACTCACTGATTCTGATAAAACATTCAAGTGTTCCTGGCTATTTGCCTTTTATTTGTGAACTGTGTTATAAAAAGATCATGTCTATCAATCAGATCAGTATAAGCTTTTCCTGTTGTTTTGAGGATCTCGCTTTATCTAATGTAAAATTGTTATATAATCATTATATATGACTAAGTATATTTCTAGATTTTCTGTATTGCCATACAGATCAATTATAGTAGCTGTGCTATACTGTTTTAATATGTTACCTTGCAATATATTATATTTGGTAAGATGAGTTTTTTTCTCATAATATTCTTTGATACAGCATAGTGTAGTAGCTAAGAGCTCAGTCTTTGTGTATCATGATTCCTTTACTGATGAGCTGTGTGATCTAGGCAAATACCTTAATGTCTTGGTGTCTTGGCCTCCTTTTAGTGTTGCTATGAAGAAAATGACAGAAATGCACTTAGAACAATGCCTCATGCGTAATAAACACCCAGTAAGTGTTGCCTATCGTTGTTGCTATGGGCCAAGCATTATTCTAAGGTCTTTGCAACTCTAAGGGATGGTACAAATAAAGGACCCATTTACAGCTGAGGTAGCTGAAGCCACGGAGAGACTCAGTGAGAAATCGAGGATCCAGGATTCAAACCCAGGCAGTTCCAAAGGCCACTCTCCTCACTGAAGCACATTAAGTTCTCCAGGTGGGAAGTCTCACAAAAGTCAGCTTTTCTTTTTTTTTTCATATTCGTGCATGTTTACTTTCCCATAGATTATTTTCTAGAGTTCCAAAATGTGCTGGTTGAATTGGGATATAATTTCACATTAGATAATAATTTCACATTTGCCTTATGAGTGAGGTTGAGCATCTTCTTGTGTTTTGTGTTTTGTCTGCTACAAGCGTTTCTTTTTCTGTAAGCTCTTTAATGTTCAGTTTTGCTCATTTCATTATTAATTTGTTAATTTTTTTTTCCAAGTTTACCATTATCTTTGGACACACTCTATTTAGGCTTTTGTTTCCATCATTCCACCCATCATTACCTTCATTTAGCTAAAATCAATGGTTATTTCCTAGGCCTTGTCTTATTTGACCCATCAGTGACACCGGACACACTCTCTCCTTCTAGAAAGGCATTCTTCTCTTGATTTCTGGCTTAGTGTACATTCCTGTTCATCCTGCCATCTCTCTGTACTCTACTAGTCAGTTTCCTTTCTCCTGTCTTACACATGTCCCCAACCTCTAAATGTTGTATACTGAGACTCAGTCCAGTTATTACACAACCACCCCCCTCCCCAAAGGGTTCTGCCAGTCTCATGACCTTAAATAGGTTGATGACTCTTCAGTGTATACCTTCTGCTCTGAACTCCACTTCTAGGTGTCTCAGTGCTCACTGTCTCCTTCTAGAGATGGCCAGTAGGCATCGCAAAATTAACTTATCTAGAATCCATCTTCTCCCTACACCTGTGTTCCTGAGTTCTGTTTCATCCCTGTAATATGGGGCAAAGCATTTTAGATTCATATATGACTCGTCTCTTTCTCTCACAGTCTAATCTCTCAGCAAAACTTGTTGAGTCTTTCTTCAAATTTCATCCAAAATCCGATCTTTTTTGTTTATCATGTCTTTCCTGGGGTATCATCTGTCACTCCAGTTCTGTCACTCCTCTGCTCAGAACATTGTAGTCATTTCCCATTTTATTTAAAATGGAAGCCAAACTGCTTACAGTGGCTACAGCCCTTAGAGGATGTCCCTCCGGGCCGCTACCCAGGCCCCATCTCACCCACTTGTGTTCTGTTACCTTCACTCCAGCCACAGGACCTCTGCACGGTCACTCCAATAGCCCGAGTACGCTTTCCCTCGAGGGCATTTGGCTCGCTGTTTTTCTGCAATGTCATTGTCCCTCCTCTTTTTCACATATCTCCTCAACTATCCTTCTATCAGTAATGCCTTCCCAGACTATCTTATTTATAATAACACATACTCATGTGCCTCTACCTTGTCTGACCTGATAAACTCTATGCCCATTCTCTATTTTTCTCCAGAGCACTTACAACTATCTGATGTATATACTTCACCTGTTTTTTCATTTGTTGTCCCTATGTGCCCCCTGAAACAGAAAGTCCATGACAGCACGAGGGAGTTCTCATCTTGTTCATTGCTGCATTCCCAGTGCTTTAGAACAGTGATTGGCTCCAAGTAGCCACTCACATATTTGTTGAATAAGCTACTATGTGCCCTGAGTTACATCCTCATTTTCAGTGAAGGAAGACTGGGACTCAGAGAGCTTACATAACTTTCCTTTGTAGCTACTAATGAAGTCAGAGTCTATACTCAGACGCATCAGCCTCCCCAGTGTTCATTCTGTGTTTGGCACAGCGTGCCTCCCAGAAAGAGGGCTTTTTATTTACCTTTTAATTTTGAGGAGATGGCTGAAGTACAGGATAAATCTTCAGAGAATCTGGGTTCTGGTCCTTGCTCAGCCACTAAATAATGGTGCGAACATGCGGAAGCAACTTGTTTTTTGGTTCTCAGTGATGACTTTCGTAATCTGAAGAGAAGTTTCTATAATCTTTAAAGTTTGTTCCAGTCAGCAGTCTACAACCCATTAGCTTACACAGTCCTTAAGTGGATGATACAGTCTGCCCAGTGCTGTTTTAATTCTTACGGGAAGAAGTACAGAGAGACCGTAGGTTAATTTTGTTTTCTTTTGCTTTAAGCCCTTTTGCTAAGGGAGATGTTAACATACCATAAAGGTTTGATTGTTTTTCTCTGAAGCAAGAGGAACAACTGAAATATAACTTAAAAGAAATAACTCGCTCCATATCCTTGCCAATGTTTGATAGCTCCCCCGCCCAGTGCCTTTCTCTTTAAGTGAAACAAGACGTAATTTCATATCACTGGTCTGAACAAAATTGCCATATGTTTTAGAAAATCTGAAAATAACGTATTCTGCCTTGTCAAAAGGAAGCTTTTTTAAACCTGGTTTAAAATCTAGGCATGTAAGCACAGTGCAATACTTATAACTTGAAGAGCTTCCCTAAGAACGCTGTGAAAGGTCAGAGAAAAACCTGGAAGGTGGACACATGCAGCAATAGATTAGTTGGTCTCTTAGCAGTTATTTTCCTTGCTCTGTCCCTAGGTCTCTACTCTGCTAGTTAAAAACAAAGAGATGCTCACAGAGAAGTCTCAGGACCGACAAGCCAGTTCCTGCCGCAGTTGGAGAGTGGCATTTGGAATTGGAATATATTATGTGAGTTATAAAGGAAATAAATCTCACTTGTGGTCTCTCTAGTTCTTTAATTAGAAAAAGGAAAAAAAAGAAGCACAACAAACTGTCTGAGGCCCCAAGAACTATAGTTGGCAGGAAGTAATTATTGTCCTTGGGGCCAGTGCAAATGCCCAGGGCCAGGAATTGCAAGATTTGACATACGTAGCACTAAGCAGCATCAAAAGATCCTGCTGCAATTATTGCATTTTATCCTCAGAAGAGTTGCTTCTTGTTCATTCTTTCCTGTTGTCAAGAGGACTAAATTGGGAGGCCCATTCCTTACTGTGGTTTCTGTAGTGTCTTTTGTGAGACTTATTCAGGATGGGACTTCAGTTCCAGAAACATCTCAGAATGAACCTGCAGAGAAAATCCTCTCACTTGTCCACTACCATGACCCAGTGTGTTAGGGAGATCCCTACCACTTAAAACTAGGCTATCATTCCTGTGTACACACTGAAGTTGTGAGTGCTATCAATACCACAGAGGCTAAGTACCAGCGAAATACTTTCATGGATAACTGGTTGATTCCTTTTAATTGTTCTCTAGGACCCAGATGCAAATTTTAGTGTACATTAGAATCATTAGTGGATGGATTTATTTGTTTGTTTGTTTATTTATTTATCTATCTATCTTTTTTTCCCCCTCTGGCTTTATTGAGATATAACTGACACATAACATTATGTAAGGGTAAGGTATACAGTGTGATGAATTGATATACGTATATATTATGAAATGATTACCATAGTAAGGTTTGTTAGCACATCCATCACCTCACATAGCTACCTTGTGTATGTGTGGTAAAAACATTTAAGCTTTATTCTCTTAGCAACTTTCAGGTACACAATACAGTATTGTTAACCATAGCAAACATGCTATACATTAGATCCCCGGAACGTATTTATCTTGCAATTAAGTTTGTAGCCTTCTAACAACATCTCCCCAAATGAAAATTTACATTCCTACCCATGCCTCCAGAGTGTGATTTATTTTGTCTGGTATAGGCCGGAGAATCTGTATTTAGGCAAACAGCTGAGTCACCAGAGATCAAACTGGATGTACCGTTCTCCCACACTCGGGGTCCCACACTCGGGGTTAAGGGTAGTGGTGAGGATGACTACAAGCAAATGAAGTAGTCCCTCTGGGGTCTTCCTGAAGTTCAGTCCAAGGCAGCCTCAAGAGTGGTTCTCCCTGACCTCTCTTTTTCTCTTGGAAGGTACTTCTACCCTTTAGGTCTTCAAGTTTTCATCTCCGTCCCTTTCCCTCTGCCTAACGCTCAATGCAGAGTAGACAGACTCTCCAGATCCTCCTTCCTTGCACCATCAAGACAAATAAACATATTCTTTCCATTATGCAACTTTTATTGAAAATCCTTATGACTAACAAACTGGACATAAATGTAGGGAAATTAAAAACATCCTGAATGTTATAAAAGACTTTCTAGTTATGGCTCCAAGTCTGCTTCTCATATGAAGGAATGGAAGAAACTTAGGGTTTTAAACTTTAATTCTCATTCCTGAGACTAGAAATCCCCAAGCTTCCCTTCCTTCCTGCACCTACTTCTTGTTCCAACTTTGGTAAAGCCCCAAGATCTCCAATGTTTCATGGATCTCTGCCAACAGAATCCAGCATTTTCTTCGTTTCAATGGTTTCAGTAGTAAAACAAATACAAGCTAACTTTCATGTACTAAAGACACCAATTTCCTCAGTATGAAGAGACTTTAAATATTGGAAAAATGAGACCTATTAGGAAGAGGTAACTTCTTACAAAAAATGGCCGTCACCACTTCTCTTTATGGCTCTGAGCAGAAAGCTGATGGGGCCAGTCCCTTATCTCCCTCACAAATTCCAATAGGACCCAATTTTTATTTATTTATTTATTTATTTATTTATTTATTTTTTATTTTTTAAAGATTTTATTTATTTATTCATGAGAGACAGAAGGAGAGATGCAGAGGCAGAGGGAGAAGCAGGCTCCCCACGGAGCAGGGAGCCCAATGCGGGACTCGATCCCAGGATTTTGGGATCATGAAATGAGTCGAAGGCAGACGCTTAACTGACTGAGCCACCCAGGCGTCCCTAGAACCCAATTTTTAAAATTTTACTTTTTATTTTAAAATTCAAACACACCAGAGGGTTTAAACTGCCAGTTGCTTATTATGTCATATCGTGAACACCTTCCTTCTTTTCATCCCTCCACCCACAATTTTATTTTATTTCATTTTTTACATTCACATTGTTTTAGGTTCCAGAGAAACAGAGTTGAACAGGACAGAAAGGGTTCCTCACTTAATGGACAATTTAAAAAAAATACATGATTTAAATAAAAATTTTTAAAATGTTTAAATAAAATATAAAATAATGACATGTGATTGAAAAAACAAAACAGGAAGAAGAGTGGAGAGTGGCTGACCTAAAATACGCAGAAAGCTGCGTGTTAATTGGGAAACACTTGAGAGCAGGGGCACTACTAGAGAAGGGGGACCAGGAAAAGTTAGAAAATAAAACAGGTCACCTGTGAGGTAAAATCATGAAAGTAGGGCTCGTGGGAGTGGGAGGGGAGGGGAGGGTGGGCAGAGAGGAGAAAATGTGTGCAATGGAGCTTTCATTTGGTTGGGCTTGGTTTGTAATGTTGCTTGGATTCCTGATAATAATCTTATTTCCTCTGTTTGTGCCTCTGATAATGATCTCATTCACTTTGTAAATAAGCATGAAGCCTATAAAATGATCAGCTCTTGAGTGTGGATTCCCAGTTGCATGTCCCCACCTGAGGGCGACCACCGGGCTCTGCCTGGGGTCCGCTCTCCCTCAGCTGTTTTACTCTCTCCAGAGGGTTAACTGTGTCAGTTGTAGGGTTAACCTCCATCAGGATTCACTGCCCTTCACCCACAGATGGTCAGTGTCTGAACAATGTTATTTCATATACTGTGCCTATGTTTAAAAAAATATATATTTCAGGTGGGAGAGTAAATCTGATCCATCTTGGACATACCTGAAAATGAATCCTCATACTTTGTATCATGAGCCACAGACATGCTTCACCAGGGCCACACACAGCTGATTCCATCTGAGATTTGTTCCTGAGCCTAAGGTAGCCACCCATGGGCTGGCCACAGAACAATGACTAACATTTCCAAATTCTTTCCTCTCTTGAGGACAATGACAATGAAACATCCCAAATGACAGTGGTAGCAGAAGGATCAGCAGACATAGGCACTGAAAGAACCCAAAAGCCAAGAGGCACAAAGAAAGTGGCAGCGAGAAACCATGTTCAGTAGAAGCCGCGGGGAAGATGGGAGAAAAGAGTTGGCAGTGGGAGCTTAAGTAGAAACAGAGATGGGAAAAAAAAAAAAAAAATGAGAGAAGAGTCATGGGGAAGGCAGACTAGAGATTCTATTGTGTTCTAAATGATTTTCCCATTTACTATAAAACTTGACTATACTGACTATGAGAGTGTCCAATACTTCCTTACTTTCTTCTGAATCTTTCTAGTGATGTTCATTGTTCGAGGTAAGCTGACCCCAGTTCTTTTTCCAAAAGAGATTAAGACTCACCTATTGGATCTTTGGTAATGGCAGTTGGTGGAAACATGAGGCAGGGTACCAGGTACGTATGCTTACTGGTTTACCTACTGTGAAACCGAGCAATGAGACCCATGTAATGGTGGGTATAAATAAGTACCTCTCCATGATTACAAACCAGAGAAAACTCTCCCCAAAAAAGAAAGAATGCTATTTCAGGACAAATAAAAGGATAAAATACTTAAAGCTCATTTGTTCTTCAGATGACAGATCAGGTGTCCCCTCCTTAGAAACGTGTCAGTGACCCCTACCCCTATGTCAGATATCCTGTTATACGCTCTCAGAGCACTCTGTATTTTACCTTCATGTGCTTGTCTCAGTTTATAATCATATCTTGTTGTGACTATGTAATTAATGTATCTCTCCCCAACTAGATTATAAGCAATAAAGAGTAGGGACTCTTTAACATTTATTGAATTAATGAATGGACTCTTCAATGACATGGGAAAACAGAATTCATGTGACAAAAACTGTTAGTTTTTACCAAAATCCATTTTGGTTTTATCCTGGAGACACCCAACTTTATTTCTCAGGCTCCCACATAAATGTGGCCATGTGAAAGAATCCAAGTGATGTGGGTTGTTTCCAGGCATGATCTATTAAAGTCTCCCACCTGTACTCTCTTCCAAGTATTTTCTCTTTTTGAATGATTTAGGTGATGACCCCTGACTACTCCACTACTCTCCTTCCTTCTTTCCACCCCTAGGGATACCTTGGAAGCCACATGATGAAGATGAGAGGGCCACAATATAAAAATGAGCCTGAGTATCCAAGTCACCACATGGAACAGAGTTACCACATTCTCAGAAATACCTGCTTTGGACTATTTCATAAATGAGAAACAAACTTTTATTGTGTTTGAGCCAATATACATGTGTGGATCTATTTGTTATTGTAGCCTAATCTACTCTATTACAATCCATGTGTATGAATGTATTGGGAGATATGAGGATGGAAAATGCATCAAACATGGAGAACAGGAATGCCCTTGCATTAATAAACACTTGGAATTAGGAATTAGAGATGCCAAGTTTCAAGCAATGCCCAGAAAGTAAGTTGTAGATTCTCCATTTTCAAAGGGCTTTAAACATCATTTGGCAGGCTGCTGGTGACTGAATCTGGTGATTTCTTGATATCCCTTATAACTCCATTATTCTATCTCTATCTACCGATGTTACTTACAGGAAAATAATTCATCCTTGTTTGCAAAGGGATACATTGTCATGGCATCTGAGAAATATGGCATCAGGCTCTCTGGAATAATTGAGCATTTTATAATCCTATTGAATGAAGTTCTAGACTCCATGCCAACAGAGCCCTTGTGAGGCTGACTTCATAAAAATAAAAGACAGGAGATAAAAACATCCACATATATCCCTCAAATATGTTTTCAACCTAGAAAATTTGATAAAATTTCTATGGCTGAAGGACATAGGAAAGATACATTCAATCTACCTGTACCCAAAGGAAACTTGATCTTTATTTGATGTAACTATGGAGTAAAATAACATATCATGCTCTACTTTGGGAAACAGAAGACAGATTCAGCCATTATTTATTCTTAACATGTAAATGATGAAATGCCTATGTATGTTGTCTTTCAAAAAAAATATAAAACAGCAAAAACAGCTTTCTAACTCAAAACTCTTGGAATGTCTGTCCTTTACATTTATTACTTTACATAATGTAATTTAATTCACCTATTTTTCAGACCATAAAAACTTTTGTTAGGGGAAATAATCTTTTTTTTTTTTTAAAATATGTCTTTTACAGCAACAAATACCTGCAGCACAGTCAACAAAACTCCAGCACATCATACTATCAACCCCATCGGCAAATATAGGACATTGTTCCTGCCTTCACATAGTTTACAATCCTGTTTCAGAAATCAGTTAAGAGTTTAAGAAGGGATAAGCAATGTTTAAGTTGCAAATTAGAATTAAGTATAAAAAGAGTAAAATAAGAATTCAAAGGAAGGAGAGATAATTTCTGACCCAACTGAAAAATTAGGTGGAGAGAGACCATCATAAAGGAGTTGGGATTTGAGATGGACTTTGACTTTGGATAGACTATTTTATTGGTTAGGATTTAAGTTTAACTGCATGTAACAGGAAATCTAAATAAAGTAGCTTAAACAAGATAGGTTTTTTTTTTTTTTCCCCTCCTCACATGGAGCATTATGGAGATAGGTAATCCAGGGCTGGCCCGGTAGTCCAAGAATGTCAGGACCAAGGTTGATGCTCTTGACAAGCCCTTCATAGTCGTAATGTGGATACTGCAGCTCTAGCCATCTCTTCTACAGAAATGGCTGGAGGGGGTCAATAGGTACAAACTTCTAGTTATAAAAAAGGGATTGGAATGTAATGTACAGCATGGTGACTATGGTTAACGATACCATATTGCATATCTGAGAGCTGCTAAGACAGTAGGTCTTAAGAGTTCTCATCACAGGAAAAAATATCTATAACTACATATGGTGACAAATGTTAACTAGGCCTATTGTGGTGATCACTTCACAGTATATATGCATATTCAATCTTCATTTCACACTCGAAATTAATATAATGCTGTGTGTCAATTACACCTCTTTTTTTTTTTTTTTTAAAGACAATTTGGCTTTTCTATAATTTGCTGTTTTCTAGATGTCTAATTATCGCCCCCATTAACTTGTTAAGGAAAGATAGGGCACTTAGTCAAAAAAAAAAAAAAAAAAACAACTCTGCTGTCTGAAATAATTCACAGTTTTGCCAGCTAGAGTACCTTCTGATCTTAGCAGGAAGCAAATATGTGTGGCTGGGATATTAAGGGAGATGAATGATTACTTAATATATTTTAATGGCTCTCTGGTTGGCAACCTCACATAGATGCTTTCAAAACTAGAGCATTGGCAAGCTTGGAGAATAGGAGCTCTAGGTCATGGCAAATCAAAGTTAGAGCTGAATTCCTTTGATTCGTAGTCTTTTGACACGTTTGGAGAAGTTACTGCAGCAACATATTATGTCACCCGAAGTTCAGAAGAACATTGGAAGATGTCAGGGGAAATGAGTAATCCCTTACCTGGGGAGGTAAAGCAGGTAGCCAACGCCTCTTACCAGAAAGTAACAGTAGTAACTACATCACCTATTACTTCTGTCTTTTATTAAGAAAACATATATGGTTATAGCATTTGCTTTCAATGAACATGCTTAAGGCAATCCATAAGAATCACATTTTAGGTTCTCCTATGAATTCTTTTAAAGCACACATTAAGCTCAAATCTGGACATTTTTCCTATTTAAAAAAATGGCAACTAAGCTTTTTTGTTTTTGGATCTGTAGTGATTTACCTTTTAATTTTAATTTTTTTTTTTAAGATTTTATTTATTTGAGAGACAGAGAGAGCATGGGTGAGAGGGAGAGGGAGAGAGAATCTGAAGCAGACTCCACGCTGAGCACGGAGCCTGACGTGGGGCTCGATCCCACAACCACGAGATCACAACCTGAGCTGAAACCAAGTCTGTCACTTAACCAACTGAGCCACCCAGGTGCCCCACGATTTACCTTTTAAAAACCAGTTTGACTACCAATACATATGCTACAATTTTAATGTGTCAGACAGTTATTTAAGAGATGGAAATAATTATGCAAACATTTTTAGAAAGATAAGGTGAATTAGGATAACTTCCATAAAATCATAGTCATCGATTTTCACTGAAATGTGTTTAAGGTAACTAAAAATGTGATGTTTATAATGCTATCCTGAAAGTCTTAAATACAGAGTTACTTAAGGTGATATACATATGTGTGTATCCATATATACATACATACACATTTATATACTTAACACATTTAGAAAAGAAAATTTGTTTTAAAAATAGGTTGCCTTAATTTCCATGAATACGTTTTTCTTAAATTCATAGGTTCAAAGCCAATGAGGATTATTTTAATCTCTCATTTTGTTATGCAATTGTACTTTGTTTTTAAAATTTTAAAATCTATCACTCACAGGTAGATCTCAAACGGAAAATAGAAATTCAGCGTCCTTGAAGAAGTTGGAATGCTGCAGAGAGCAGCATATTTCTGGAGGCCACTCAGCAATTGCTTCATTAGCACCTCAAGCAGAACATCAGTAACTCTGGTCACTAATTGCATGTTTTGTCATGCCCGATTTTTGTCCCAGGGAGGAAAACTGTAAACTCGTGTATATTTTTTAAGAAATTAAGCCCCAGCTTGTCCTAGTTTCCAGGACCATGATTTGTTATGTCTAGAGCTATTTGTAGCACTCTGCAGTATGTTAGCATTGCCTCCGTGGAAAAATAAGGACACCTGTTGAAAAATACCTTTCCAGATCTTGATTTAGGCCAACTAGTAAATACAGAAAGGAGGAAAAATACTCCCCAGGTTCTAAGTTTATGAACAATGCTTATTACGTTTTTTCCTCCAGCAAAGCCATTTTGGTCCACCTCCTACTGCCAACCTGCCACCTCGAAGATGGGGTTAGGTAACCCTTCCACGTGTGTCCTGCCTACCCCGTGCAGGTCTGATGTGGTCTTCTTAATCTGGGCTGGAATTGTCTGATCTTAAAATCAATGATGTCCTATCATTATTGTTGATCCGGGAACACGATTGTCATCGAAACAGTTATTTATGCTGAGCAGCGGAGTATAACTTGATTTTAGGGAAGCATTATTGGAGGAAGACCCACAACTCTCTATGTTCTTGCAAAGCCATCACCAGTTCCTTTTATGGTCTCGCTCCTCCCATGTGTGGTCCACCCATAGCAGCACCATCATCACCTGGGCGCTTGAAAGAAATGCAGAATCTCAGGCCCCACCCCAGACCTACTGAATCAGAATCTTCATTTGAAAGAGATCCGACTGCATAGGCTCATTAAAGTTGGAAAAGCATCACTTTATGGGACCTAAGAAAGGAAGATGCCTGCAAGCAGATGGGAGCTGTGTGACATTTTTGTCACGGTCATGTGTGAAAGAGAGTTCTCTCTCTCACAAGCCAAGAGCTGTGGTTGAAGCCAGGGACAGGACCCCAGCCCCCAGCATACCAAAAAGAAAATTCAAGAACAAACTAGGGCTGTATGGGGGATTCATGAGGGGAACATGTCTGCTCTTAAGGCAGCACCCGCATGTTAGCCGGAAGTCGTTTTGCTTTTTCAGTGATATTTAAATTAATGTTGTATCTTCCACCCTGCCCCATGAGGTCATGCATTCAGGGACTCCTGGCATTTCTTCCCTCTGTAAGGTCAGCTGAGAACAGGGAGAGGGGCCTGACCTAGCACCTGGATCTATCCCTAGCATCCAGGACAGCCTCAGCAAGCACACAAGCCTATTTCTAGGAGGGAGAGAGGGATTTACACTTTTTAACCCTTTTTCTTCCTTTGAAACAAACATGATAAACATTCTTGAGATTTATTGTTCTGAATCACTAAGTCCTGTGAACCAGGTGAGGACGATAATTTGTAGGTCTGAAATATAAACTAGGATCAGGAGAAACATTAAATAAAATATGATTTATACAGGGGTGCCTGGGTGGCTCAGTCAGTTAAGCGTCTGCCTTCTGCTCAGGTCAAGTCCCCAGGATGCTTCTTTTGTTCTGGCCTTCCAAAGACCCTATGGTCCATACTCATCTTCTTTTTTTTTTTTTGCTTGTGTACAAAATGTGAATTCTAAGTGAGTTAAAAAGATAACACGTGCAAGAATAAGGATCATGTTTTTGTCCACATTGTGGACAAGCATGGCAGGCATCTAGTTGAACATTACATACATAATTGAGTTGAAAAACTTAAAGAGCTACGCAGAAAATGTGGCCATCTTTTGCTGTTTCTAATAGTTTTAATCCTAGCATATTATTTAGATTTAAGAATTTCTGATTCTGACGCTGAAGCCTTTCTCGTTCTTTACACTTTTAAGATATCCTCTTTTTTTCTCTTTCTCTCACTCTTTTAACTCTTTACAGGTTGTGGGAAATAATGACTACTTTATCTCTAGACTTTTCAAAAGATAACATAGTCCATTTATGCTCATAAAGATAAAGGATAGCTGGGTAAAGGACATCTGAAAAAAAACCCAAACAAACAGAATTGAGCTTAGGTTTCAACCAGACGAACACGTTGATACTCCACGAAAGAACAACTGTACAGGTACTGGTCAGAACTTGAATTCACAGCTCTACTCTACTCACTACTTAATAATATTTTCTGATCATTTTTTAAAAAATGATTTAAGTTTCATCCATTCTGCAAATGAAATGTTTTTCAGTACATTGGCTGGGCTAGAATTGGTGTGAAAGGGACTGAAAAATGTCCAACCGAAATGAAACAGACAGCAGGCTGTCTCTTGACTTCCAAATTTGGCTTTGGTTTCGTGCTCCCATTTCTGGCTTTGATTAGAGTCCAAAGGTGCCGCTTTATTCTTTTCCAGATGTGGTTGCCACACATGTGTTCGAAGCACTCGAATGAAGTCTAAAGTCAGGGGTGTTCCAAGATTGGGTTAAAAACCCCATCTGAGCTGATTTTTATACTCACCTTCTTAGAAATCGGTTATTAAAGCTCTGGTTTGTCATTACCTATTATTCATGATTTAATCTACGTAGAATGCCATCTGTTTCCAAACAAATATAAATTAACATTCACTTTGGTCTTCGTAAAAAAAGTAAGATTTTTGGAATATGTGAATCCTTAAAAAACATTGAAGGGGTATAGAGTAATTAGAGTCTTTGCCTATTCTTTATGCTACTAGTTCCTCTGGATTTTTTTTTTTTCTCACCTCACTGTTTTATATATTAAAAAAATTGTATTGGCTTCTTACTTTAGTTTTTTCCTTTACTGTGTTTCTACTTCTTATTTCTTTATTGACTGGCTTATCTAAATTTTTGTTGCATAGGCCTGAATGCAAGGAATCATTACTACATTAGCTATCTTTCTTCAGAAAAGTCCCTTCTTGGAGCATACTTTTCCCTCAGATAAAACCTCTGCTAAAATTTTCAAGAAAGACATATGGAGAGGGGTTAGAAAGGCCAGAATAGCAACACCAGAAAGAACCTTAAAGATCAAATCATCCAGAAATTGCAAAATGTGACCCTTAGGCCCGCCCACACATTAGTTTACCAGTTTTATTAAAAAATAATTTACATACCTTAAAATCCACTTGACACGTTATTTTTTAAATGGATTTAGTTTCGACATTTATAAAAATCTAAATTTTTGCTTCATCTTGGAAAACTAAAGCACTTAGGAACACAGGATCCAAATATGCATATGGACAAAATTGGTTGGAGTGCAGTGCATTGTTTTTTTCAGATGGGGCATGAATTCTGCACTTCGACAGTCTCCTCTCTACCTTACTGTCTTACACTTAGCAGATTTCATTTGTTAAGACACCATCAGGATCCTGTAGGCATTACGTCTGTGATACCCGGTGTAATCCAATCTCTGTTCAATAAATCAATACATTTGAGCCCAGAGGAGTGAAAGGAGTTGCCCAAGTAAATTAAAAACAATTTATCCACCTGGCACCGACCATATGTTACTTTAGAAATACTTGGTAAAGCAGACTTCAGTTGTAATTCTTAGTGACAAAAACAGAATTCATATAACAATGCTTCTATGTCACTAAATTGCTTTCATGAATTACTAATGGATTTCAATCTGCAGTTTATTTTTTTATTTTTTTAAAAACTTTTTTCTAAGATTTTATTTATTTATTTGTCAGAGAGAGAGAGAGCACAAGCAGGGGGAGCTGCAGGCAGAGGGAGAAGCAGGCTTCCCTCTGAGCAGGGAGCCCGATGCGGGACTCGATCCCAGGACCCGGGGATCATGACCTGAGCCCAAGGCAGATGCTTAACAACTGAGCCACCCAGGCATCCCTCAACCTGCAGTTTAAAAAACACTGGCTAAAATAAAGCCTTAGGTGTTTGAATTCATCGCAACGGATCCTTAAAACATTCTGATAAACTTCAGTTTTAAGAATGAATTCAGGGTCAAAGATAGGTAGTAAATGAATAATAAAAGCAGTAAGAACAACAAAGGCTAATATTTATTTAGTACCTACTTTGTGTAAAACAGCATTATGAGGTGCATGTAAGGGAGAAGACTTGAAAAGAGTGACTGACGAGATGGGACAAAAAGTCACCCTATCATCAATGAGTGATTTAATTTTAGGGCGTTGATCGAAAAGAGGGATTTTCATTCGTTTTGAATTAGCATGAAAATTAAAGACTCTAGAACTGTGCTGTCCACTGTCTCAGCCACTAGCCAGATGTAGGTATTTAAATTTCTAGTTAAAGTTATCAAAATAAAAAAAAAATTAAAAATTCATTTTCTTTGTCACAGTGGCCACATTTCAAATACTCACAAGGCCTGCGTGGCTAGCGGCTACCACTCAGACAATACAAATGGAGAGCTTCTCCATTATCAGAGAGTTCTTTTGGATAGCACTACTTTTGAATAATATGGTATCTTTTTGTTTTTGTTTTTTTTGTTGTTGTTTTTTTTTTTTAATAGAGAGCATGAGCAGGGAGAGAGGCAGAGGCAGAGGGAGAAGCAGGCTCCCCGCCGAGCCAGGAGCCCGATGTGGGGCTCGATCCCAGGACCCCGGGATCATGACCTGAGCCGAAGGCAGACGCCTAACCATCTGAGCCACCCAGGCGCCCCAATATGGTATCTTTTGAGGCATTTGACTTCATGTTTGAACAAAAACTAGAATTGCCACGTGCCAAATGTATACAAATTAACCCATGTATATTTTATAGTCCTTTACAAAATGCGATAAGGGGTAGCAGTCATCAGCCAGCCATCCTTCATTTCCCTTAGAGAAATCTGCAAGTTAGCTAATGTATACTAAATGAGTTGGGTGTGGAGTCACCTTAAATTGGTTTTCGTTAAGCTCATATTTCAAACTTTCCTCCAGTTTAACTGCAATTGTTTGAAATGATTAGCTAGCATTAATGTCAAGTGATTCTCATTTCGTGAATAAACGAGAAGTAGTTAAGGCAAAGGCAAGTGTTGATAACATTTATAGAATTCACCGGAAAGCTTAAGTAAATATATAAGCTGCAAGACAATGCAAGCCTCTGTATCCACCAAAACAATGAATCTCTTGCAGCAGTTTCTGAAAGCAAAAGAAAACGTGGCGGGTAGACACACGCCTGTCTTAATGTGATTTTCAAACCACCGTTGCCCTGTTAGAGAACACACTAGCTGGTGCTAAAGACAGAAACTGAAACAAGGATTTTATAGCTACTAGAATTGATCTACCCAAGGCAAAAGACACCAGATAACTGATCCAATTCACCATCTCGTCCCTACTGTGTTATCCCAATTTGGAGACGGACGGGCTAGAAACAATTTAATTCTGCAGAGTTTCTCTGGTTTAGACTTCAGATGCAAAGCCCTCTGTCTCTCCATCTTTATCCAAACCCAGTTGGAACCGACAAGCCCCCAGACCAATGCTTTTCTGACTACAACTCACAGTAAAAAGGACATTTTACATTGGGATCATGCAAAAACACACCTGAAGCAGAAGTTTCCCAAATAATATTTCTTGCTACTGGATGCCCTCTAATATTTTCTGTTTATTCTAGTCTATGCCATTGTTTTAAAATGCTGGTCAGGACCCACTAAATTGCTTTTATGACCTACTAATGGTTGCAAGCTGCAGTTTGAAAAATATTGCTCTGGGCAATACTAGAATCATCTTTATCCATTCCTGGATATGAAGCCTCCTTGAAAATTGGCTAAAATATGCATAAACATGACAGCTCATGCAGATACGTTGATTTTTCTGAAACATGGATGGAAATACTTTCCGGCTTCTGCACTTTTGACCTGAGTTTTTCTGATGATTTGTTGGGACTGATGTTTCCACTTGCCAGAAGTTCAAAAGCACTTCTCAAATCGGGCTAGTTAATGTTTCCACTTGCCAGAAGCAAGTTCAAAGGCCTTTCTCAAAGTAGCTCATTATGACTTGGAAGATAAATGGGTTCACCTTTTGCAGAGAGCTTTTATCATGAATTATTTTTCCTGCTTCTTATAATCTCTTTCAGTACAAATGCGGTAAAATTATAAAAACAAAAGCTGACTCCCTAGAGGCAAGAAAAACATACCATAGGAACGATTCTATAGAATCTGACGCCAGGAAAATGTACTATCTGAATGATTTGAGTGCTTAAAGACCTTTCTATAACAATTTATATTCAGATATCAGTTAAGAAAATGAGAAGCCAATAATACTCTACATTAGGGAGAAGGCAACGTTGAAAAGATTATTTCATTAACTTCCACTGATTAGGGGGATGTGGTTTTTTTAGTTAACCGAATTTATATTGGTTTCAAAAGATTGTCTTGGTTTGCGTTCTACTGGGAACAGATGGCCCAAGAGAGTCAGATATAAGGATCATGGAGATATTTTATTGGAGGACAAGCTAATATGCCTATCACTCCCCAAAATATATAATCATTTCAGGACAAAGAATAAGAAAGGCATATCTCACTTTAAAAAAACCTCAAATGTAAGAATTGCCTGGGTTTTTCAACAAATACGCAATGCATACCTACTCCCTACTGGGCACATTGCTGAGTGCTTTTTATATTGATGGTGGTGATATGCAGGTGAAGGTAGACATGACTAACAGGTATTGAATTCCACTCGGTCCTAGGCACTGCCGTAAACGCATGTGGATATTAAATAAGTTAAATCTTACGAAGGGCCGCTATTATGATCCCATCTTACTGATGAGGAAATTGAGGCACAGAAAGGTTACGTAACTTGTCAAAGTTACACAGTAGTAAATAAAGAAACCGGAATCACGCCCCAAAAAATCTGACTTTAGAGACCAACCTTTTCACTATCACACTATATATTATCTACTTAATCCTTATAATAGCCCTCTAAGATAAAGGCAAATGGCTAAAAGGCTATGCTTATCATTCTACAGATAAGGAAGCTGAGGCTTAGAGAGGAAGTGTGCCTGGAATATTGTTACAAAACTCCTAAGTAGGGGGCGCCTGGGTGGCTCAGTCAGTTAGGCCTCTGACTTTGGCTCAGGTTGTGATCTCAAGGTCCTGGGATTGAGCCCCAAGTGGGGCTCCACGCTCAGCGGGGAGTCTGCTTGTCCCTCTCCTTCTGCCCCTCCCCCTGCTCATGCTCTCTCTCTCTCTCAAATAAATGAATAAAATCTTTAAAAAAAAAAAAAACCCAAAAAACAAAACAAAACTCCTAAGTAGGTTAGCTGGAATTTAAACCAAGGTCTTCTGATACTAATCATCCTCATTGTCATTGTAAACACGCCCCCATGTGTGTATGTGTATATATGTGTGTATATATATTTATAGTGTATATATATAGTGTGTATATGTATTTACTCAGTGGCAGAACACAAAAGAAACCTAAAGGCTCCCAAATAATTTGAGAAATGTAATGTTTCCTCCTATAACGGACAAACTTGGTAATTCTGCTTTTGTATCTTTTTCCTAGGGTATAGTTTTGTTCTTTTATTTCTGAGAGATAGGGCTTTTTAGAGTCACAAAACCTAACATTTCTCTGCTTTTTATCTTAATATCTTACAGCCAAAATTCTGACACACTGTCTATCATACCTAGGCTATGGACATTAAATACATTTTTAAATATTTTTGAAGTACAAAATAAAGAACAGAGTTGCCTTTAGGACGGTTTTATCGAAATTCAGCTCTCAGTGAGGCTACTCTGATTTAATGGATCCTTACTCTGTAATTCAGAATAATAAAAGCAAACATTTGTTTTTCATCTTTTACATACTGCATGTACCTGACACCATGACACCAAATATACTGCTCTTCATTTAGAACTATTTGTCTTAGGGGAGCAGCCCTGGCCAAATCCAACATACAGATCTGAATACACTCCAGTAAAGTAATAAGGAACATTTTGTTTCTAGAAGTTTACTGTCAAATGGAATGAACTTGTATAAAAGGACTAAGAAGACAAAAGTATGGATAACCCCTTCCGCATCCTGAAATATCTTCTGAAGGAAAAAGTGATTTCTAGTTAAGGCTATTTCCCTCCTTTCATTATCTCACCAAACTTTTGTCTTCAGTCTTTGTCTTAGGTTTTCCTTAAACTCCCTTGCCTCACGTTGCCTTCAACTTGAACTGTAATGGCCATCGGGCTTGCAGAAATGCCTGGTGTACTGAAAAGAATTCCATGAAAGGTCATACTGCTTGCCTGAGGGCCAAATGTTAACATTTTTGCTGAGAAGTTCTTTCTACTTATTGGTGAGGATAAAGGGGAAAATGATGTGCCGTGATTCATGATCTGTTTTTCTGCTTAGGAATGTTCACCAAATGAAAGCTCTACTGAGTCCCTGTTTACCACCTTCCATTAGGATCAGTGTCCTTTACGGAGAGGCCAGAGGAAAGTTTGATCTCTTGGCCATCTTGTTATCTGCCTGCAAAACCACTTTTCCCTTTGCTAAAATTCCAACTCTGTAAAGTAACCTTGGGCCCTCCCAAAGATTTGAACAGGTCCAATTCTCCTTGTGGTGGAACTGTGTCCAGAGCAGGTACACAGGGAAGTTTTGCTAACTCAGTAGCTGGCAAGTCCAGATTGTTCCCCAGCATGATTAGAATGACCCTCTAGGTGGAAACACTGGGGTAGTATGGATATCCCATTCAAAAAGGAGATAAACTCACAAGGAAGTCAAGTCATTTGTAAAACTAAATTAATTAATCTAGTATTGGTTTAAAAAAAAAAAAAATCAATCTTCCTTTCACCCCTTTGCCCTTCTTTCCTTCCAGTCAATATCCAGAAGCAGGGCAGAATATGACCAAGGAGAGAAACTGGTCAATAGAGAGTCAAGAAGATCAATAGAATGTTAGGTATTCATTTTGTAAGTGAGCTTTAAAGTTATCTTTTAGGTGTTTTGGTTGACCTTTTAACATTTTAACTTCACAAGCACGATCATAGCAATGCTCTTCTGACCTGAAAAAACTAGGTTTTCTTTCCCCAGAAATACACCAAATAAAATACTGGTAAATCAGAAACATATGCCAGTGTAGCTGGTCATCTTTTAAATAATTAAATGCAAACCTGTTGAATAAACATAAAAAGTTCAGTGATGCGACACCAAGCTTCCCTAGACTTAAATGAAGTTAGAGACTGGTGTACATAATAAAATGTGTCATTATTTGTCAAAACAAACAAAGAAGGGAAAAAGCTAAATACCATATAACCTCCAAAATTTATTATCCTCTGATATAAAACTTCTCTTTTTACTCCGTAGCCTGTAGAAGAAGGAAATGTGCAAAAAAAGAAGGCTATCTAATATAAATAAGTGAAAAAAGTTGCACAACAGTATGCATAATGCCAGTTTAGGTCTTTAATAAAGGCAGTATACATGCTTGAAAAACTATAAACTGTGACCAGAAGGATTCTTCATCAGACATGTCTCACTTCACATCCTCTTGGCTTCACCCATCTCCTGCTCTAGGCACTGCTGGAGGGATGTCCTCAGAAGCAGTTTACAAGGCTTCTTAGAGGGTGATCCTGAGAGATCCAGTAATCAGCAGCACAGAGCTGCCCCCAGCTAGATAATACCCTTTTGTTAGAAATCCCTCCTTCCCAGCTTTGCTCCCTTGTCCTCATTCCTGTCCCATGGATTGCAGTCTTTAATAAAATAGAATGCATGGGCCTCTAAGACACATGTGCGTGCACGCGCACACACACACACACACACACACACACACACACAACTTTAACAGTGGCCCTCTAGGCATGTTGAACCAGCCTTGCATACCTGGAATAAATACCATGTGGTTGTGGCACATAGTTCTTTTTATACATTGCTGGATTTGATTTCCTAGTATATGTTGTTGAGGATTTTTGCATCTATGTTCATGAAAAATATTGGTCTGCAGTTTCCCTTTTTGTGATGTCTTTGTCTGGTTTGGGTATTAGGGTAATTGGCCTTAGAATGAGAAATATTCCCTCTACTTCTGTCTTTTGGAAACATTGTAAAGAACTGGTATAATTTCTTCCTTGAATGTTTGATATAATTCACCAGTGAACCAATTTGGGCCTGGTTCTTATATTCTTTGAAGGTCATTAATTATTGATTTAGTTTCTTTCATGGATATGGGCCTATTCAAATTGTCTATTTCTTCTTGTCTGAGTTTGGGTAGATGGTGTCTTTTAAGGGATCGGTCCATTTTATCTAGCTTATCAAATTTGTGGGCTTAGAGTTGTTCATAATATTACTTTTAATCCTTTTACTGTCCATGGGATCCATAGTGATGGCCCCTCTTTCATTTCTAATATTAGTAACTTGTGTCCCTTCTGTTTTTTTCCTAGTTAGCTTGACAAGCAGCTTACTGATTTCACTGGTCTTCTTAAAGAACCAGCTTCTGGTTTTGATTTTTCTCTATTGATTTCCTGCTTTAAATTTAATTAAATTTAAATTAGAGATATCTGCTCTAATTTTTCTTATTTTTTTTCTTTTGCTACTTTGGGATTAATTTGCTCTTCCCTTTCTAGTTTCCAAAGATGGAAACCTAGTTTATTGGTTTTAGATCTTTCTTCTTTTGTAATATGCATTCTATATATTGCTATGAATTTCCCTCCATGGACTGTTTTTGCTGTCACACAAATTTTGATAAGTGTTATATTCATTTTAATTTAGCAAAAAGTATTTTAAAATTTCTTTTGAGATTTCTCCTTTGACTTGTGTGTTATTTAAATGTGTGTTGTTTAATCTCCAAGTATTTTGAGATTCTCCCAGCTATCTTTCTGTTATTAATCTAGTTTAATTCTAATGGAGTCTGAAAGCAGACATTATATGATTTCTAGTCTTTTAAATTTGTTAAGGTGTGTTTTATGACCCAAATTGTGGTCTACCTTGGTCAAAGGTTCATGTGTGAGAAGAATGTATGTTCTGCTGTTGTTATATGAAAAAATCAATAGATGTCAATTCTATCTAGCCTATAGGTGGTGGTGTTGAGTTCAACAGTGTCTTCATTGATATTCCGTCTCCTGGATCTGTCCATTTTTTGATAGAGGGATCTTAATGTATCCTACTATGGTAATGGATTCATCTATTTTTTCTTGCAGTTTTCTATCAATTTTTCCCAACATATTTTGAGCCTGCTGATGTGTCTGTTTTTAGGTATAGACACATCAAGAATCATTGTCTTCTTGGAGAATTAAACCGTTTGTCATCATGTAATGCCCCTCTTTATCCCTGATAATTTCACACAGAGCAGACTTCAGAGCAAAGGACGTTAACATAGCTACTCCTGCTTTATTCTGATGAGTGTTTCCATAATATATCTATCTCCATCCATTTACTTTTAATCTATATGTGTCCTTATATTTAAAGTGGGCTTCCTGCAGACAACATACAGGTAGGTATGGTGTTTTGGCCCACTCTTACAATATCTATCTTTTAGTCAGTGTATTTAGACCATTGATGTTTAAAGTGATTATTGATATAGTTGGATAAAGAGTTACCATATTTATTACTGTTTTCTATTTGTTGCTCTTGTTCTTTTTTCCTATTTTTATTTTCTACTCTTCTGCCTTTTGTGATTTTGACTGAGCATTTTATGATTCCATTTTCTTGTTTTAGTGAAACAATTATATTTCTTTCTTTTACTTTTGCTTAGTGCCCTAGACTTTCAATATATATTCACAAGTAATCCAAGTCCACTTTCAAACTACACTATACCACTTTATGTATAGTACAACTATGTTACAATAACAAAATAATCCTAATTCCTCCTTCCCCTCCCTTGTATCATTGCTGTCATTCACTTCACTTATACATAAATAAGCACACATATATATATACACAGATAAGCATACCTAACTGAATACATTGTTGCTATTATTATTGTTTTTTAAAAAAACTATTAGGTCAATTAAGAATAAGAAAAACAAAAATAATAATAAAGAGTAAGAAAAATAGAAGTTTTTGTTTTACTTTCACTTATTCTTTCTCTGATGCTCTTCCTTTATCTATGTAGTTCTGAGTTTCTGACCCAGTTCCTTTTCCTTTTCTCTGAAGAACTTCTTTGATTATTTCTTGCAAGGCAGGTCTACTAGCAACTAATTACCTCAATTTTTAAAAAAGATTTATTTATTTATTAAAGAGAGAGAGTGTGTGTGAGTGGGGGCGGTTGGGGGGCAAAGGGAGAGGGAGAGAGAGAATCTCAAGTGGACTCCCCACAGAGCACAGAGCCCCACACTGGGCTCAATCTCATGACCCAGAGATCACAGTCTGTTTGGAAAACTTAAAAATAAAAACAATAAAAGAAATCATTGTTTTCCATTCTGGAATGTAAGGAAACTAGAAGTCATCATTCTCTTCAAACAAGTAAAAATCTGAACAAACTGAAAAATCAACAACTCTTTTATACCCATCAGAGAAGGAAGGTCACAGGAGAAACTGCTGCCCACAAAACTGGAAAGTCAGATGAACAGAGATAATTACAACTTACTGGAGCAGAAACCTATGAGCAGAAGCCTCCATTGGAAACCAATACCAGGATAGGAAAAAACCAAACTGTAATTGATGAATAGTTGAAGCTCAGTGTGGACAATTCTGAGACCAGTAGAACCCCATTACCTTACTTATAGAGGAGCAAAGATAAAAATTAAATCTGACTTCTCCTCAGAAACCATGCAAGCAAGAAAGAAGTAGAACAAATATTGAAGGTATTGAGAGGAAAAAAGGAACACCAATGTGGGATTCTGTACCCTGGGGAATCATGGGTAAAAGTGAAGGAGAAATACAGACTCTCTCTGGCAAACAAAAATTGAGGTAATTAGTGGCACCTGGGTAGCTCAATCGGTTAAGTGTCCGACTTTTGATTTCGGCTCAGGTCATGATCGCAGGGTTATGGGATCCAGCCTTGCCTTTGGCTCTGGGCTCAGCGGGGAGTCTGCTTGGGATTTTTCTCTCTCCCTCTGCCCCTCCCCCCACTTGTGTACTCTCTCTCTCTGTCTCTCTCTCAAATAAATAAATTTTAAAAAAAGATTTTTTTCCCCCTGTTAATCTCACATATCTCTAGAAAGAAGTCTTCTGGCAGCCTATAATAGTACACATATAAGTGTATCGGGACCACCTCTCAGGTCAAAATGAGTCACTAAGTATCTGGTAAAAGTTTCCTTCTAAGTTAAGCATCAGTAACACATGGAACAATACTCCCTGCTATCAACTCAGGGTAGGGAAAGCACCCACCACCCTATGTGCTAATAAAAGAAAATAAAGCTGGTTATTGTTTTGAAAGTCTCTTACAGTCCAGTCAATGACCTATGCTGATTTTCCACCCAAGAGGGTACTCTGTCTCTTGACTCTAGATAGCTAAATAAGGGAAAAGGCTCCATACATTCCAGAAATTGTCATCATCATCTTTGACTTGGTAAACTGCTGAATATGTTTCAAAACCTTAAATGTGCTAACCATTAAGTAGCACTCAGGTGTTAGTTCCATTTTATAAAAACACTTCTTTTTAACATAATTACTCAAGTTTTAAGTTGTCAGATTTAGCAAACAAAAATACAGGATTACTCAGTTAAATCTGAATTCCATAAAACAATAAATACTTTTTTTAGTATATGTTCTAATGCAGTATTCGGGACAAACTTATACTAAAAAAAAAAAAAATATTTGTTGTTTCTCTGAAATTCTAATTTAACCGGATATCCTGCATTTAATCTTGGAACCCTACTCAAATTACACATATGATAGGTAAATGTTTGGGGAATTGATGCTCTTTGTTTTGTTTAGATGAAGAGTTTGATTCTATTTGTGTTAAGATTTTTGATGAAAGCATCAGCTAAATTACGTGGAGGCCATAGAAATGAGTCAGAATTCTAGCAGGAAGAATTTTGATTCGGTTTAAGGAAAGCTCTTTTGACTCAGCAGATACTCAGTTTTGGATACCTTAAAATAGACATTTTTTCTCAATATAACTTTTTCAAGATCCAAGATCCTCTGAGATGTAATTGACTATAAACTCTAAGACACCTTAGATATAAAGACCAAGATGTTTTGAACAATGGAGAAAAGTAGACTGAACCTTTACAAAAACAGACTGTCAGCGCAGATAATTTACTGGTTATGTCTCAGAGGAGCTAAAAATTGCTGAAGGAACTGAAAGCACCATCCAGTAGAAATTTTTGTTTGTAGATGTAGACCCTGAGAGAAGTGTTCTAGAGAGAAGTTCTTAATATTTAAAAAAATAAGTTTGAATTTAGGTTTTCATCTGCAAGTTTTCCATTTGAGAGTAGACTGATCCCAGATGACGGAGCTTTATCTTCATCTCTGACTCATCCACGGCACCTTGCAAAGCAGGTGCTGAGTACATACCTCTCAAGCGAGAGATTAAAAGCCAAAGTTTGCATGGAAGGAAACATTTGCTCTTGACCACAATGTCCCCCTGTGGGCCATCACAGCAGATCTTCCAGCAAATAAATCTGGGTGGTTTGCTATCCTATTCATAGCAACTGAGGAGCCGTCAAATCATCTTTGTGCTTGCTTCTTTTGCTGGTGTGTCCCAAGTTTTATTTTCTTCTCAGTGATGTCACCTCAACAGTCTTGTTTTTCTGGTTCTTCTTTGAACACTTTGATATCCTCCTGCCTTCCTCTAGCTGCTTCCAGTGCCCATTATGTTCCCTTTGCCTTACTGATTTATCACACCCATTTCCTGCATGTGTTCCCAGAGTAATGTTTGCTCCATGAGAGGGATTTCCTTGTAGATGGTTCTGCCCAGAATATGTGATGCAATGTGGACAACAGAGAGAATCTGTTCAACTGGACACATATCTTTTGTCCCCCTGAACCTTCAACTAAATATTTATCACCAAGCTGTGTTTCTTAAGCACTCCCGTGCTCGGCACACTTTATCAGTAACTGCACTGGTCAAAGTAAGAGAGGCTTTCCTGAATCTTATGCTTACAAAAGAGGACTTTGTCAGTTCATTTTTTTAAAGATTTTATTTATTTATTTGAGAGAGAAAGAGAGAGAGAGCACAAGCAGGGGGAGCAGCAGAGGGAGAGGGAGAAGCAGGCTCCTGGCTGAGCAGGGAGACCCACACAGGGCTCAATCCCAGGACCCTGAGATGATGACCTGAGCTGAGCCAAAGGCAGATGCCCAACCGAACAAGTCACCCAGGTGCCCCTGTCAGTTCATTTTTTAAGAGACATTTCCTTTGTTTCTTTCTCCCACCATCTCTCTCCTTAAAGCACCAGTCTGTAATCCCATCCCTCAATTAAAAAATTACTTACATTTTTGAATAGGTAAGGCAAATGCACATTATAAAATGCAAAAAGTACAGATGATTTGGACAGAAAGTACCCCACCCCCCTCGCCAGCCACTGTGCAACTCACCTGGCAAACACTGTTAGTATGGGAATTTCTCCATGGATGCTACACACACACAAGTATATATATTAATTGCAAAAGGTTGTGGACTTTATTTTTTTTTAGAGAGAGAGTGTGTGTGCATGCGTGCAAGTGGGGCTGGGGCTAGGGGCAGAGGGAGAGGGAGAGAAAGAACCTTAAGCAGTCTTCACATCCAGCATCAGCCCATCTTGGGGCTCGATCTCATGACCCTAGGATTATGCCCTGAGCTGAAATTAATAAGAGTCAGATGCTTGACCGACTGAGGCACCCAGGTGCCCCAAAAGGTGGTGGACTTTAAACAATGTTCTGCTATTTGCTTTATAAAAAAATAGTTTTCATTAGGTATATAATCCCATTTTGTACATATCAAGCTTTCTCTTTTTTAACATGATTGCATAATATCCTATTTTATAGTTATATAATGATTTATTTTTACCAGGCACCTTTTATTAGGCATTTAGGGTATTTCCCCAACTTTTGATACTATATACATGTCTGCAGTAAGTATCCTTAAACATATGGTATTTCACATATATCCATTATCTATAGGATATATTCCCAGATGTTACATTTTTTGGATCACAATCGAAAGGTTGACTAGACTGCTTTAGTCATTATCATGAAAGAATATTCTCAAATACATTTTTTTTGTTTTGTTGTTGATCATAAATACCCAGGATACATAGTCTCTATAGTTTTTCTTCCCACCAGGCTCACTTTACTTTGGCTATTATTTACATTCCAAATACCTGCAGAATTAAATCAAATTTTAAATGTTCTGAGAAAGCTTACCATTCAAAAGAAATCTAAGGTGAATCTGTATGGAAATGTCAAGAGTGACAGGTACTTTCCTTTTAATTATTGATTTGCTGAAGTTTAAGAATTGAGAATTTTATGTAAAGGATTTCCTTTTTATGGAAGATTTTATGTAAACTATTCACCTTCATATGGACCCTTCTAAACATCACTTGGAAGATGTTTTAGACTCTGAAATACAGAGCACCTGAGATCTATAGATCACATTTGCACAGATCAATTCTAACACTGCCTCAGATAACCCAGTCACATACATTTTTTAAGTAATCTTAAATCTCCCCTCCTTATCCACTGAAGCCATTACCAGGAGAAATTTTCATTCCTTATTTCTCTTTTTGCCTAAGATGATGGCTTGCCCCATCCATAGAGGCTTTGGAAAGTGCTGCAGAGGGGGGCGGAGCAAGATGGCGGAGGAGTAGGAGACCTGGATTTCGTCTCCTCTCAGGAATTCAGCTGGATAGGGATCAAACCATTCTGAACACCTACAAACTCAACAGGAGATCGAAGAAAAGAAGAGCAACAACTCTCTGAACAGAAAAGCGACCACTTTCTGGAAGGTAGGACATGCGGAGAAGTGAATCCGAGGCGATATTCGGGAGGATAGACGGCGGGGGAGGGGCCTCCGTCCGCCGCTTCTGGCAAGTGATAGAGCCGCGGAGCACAAAATCGGAACTTTTAGAAGTCTGCTCTGCTGAGGGACATCACTCTGGTGGCGAAGTGGGGGGTGGAACCCTCGCGGGACAGTGTGGTCTCAGGACCCTCGGGGTCACAGAAAGACCGGGGGTGCCTGAGGGCGGCAGAGCTCCCAGGTATCGGAGCAGGGAAGCCGGCTGCAGAGACGGAGCCCAGGCGTGGGCTCTCAGCTCGGGGCTGCCATAAACCGTGATCCGCGGCACAGTCGGGCCACTGCTCCTCCAGCAGGGACCCAACAAGCGGCAGATCCGGGGAGACTCACCTTCTTCCCCCGGGAGGAGAGGTGCGGGAGCGCACCGCGGGGATCTGCTGGGTTTGGAGACTCGACCCGGGGTCGGGTGCCAGATAGAAAGGCGCGGTCACAGGCCGGGTGAGCGCGGAGTGTGGCCGGAGACTGGGGAGACGGGAGTGACTGACTGCTTTTCTCTGGGGGCTCGCTGAGGAGCGGGACCCTGAGTTCTCGGCTCCGCCGGGGCGGAGACTGGGAGGCCACCATTTTCACTCTCCACCTCCAAAGCTGTACGGAGAGCTTGCAGGGAACAAAAGCTCCGGAGAGCAAACCCGAGCAGATTACTTAGCCCGGACCGGCAAGGGCGGGGCAATTTTGCCTCCGGCAAAGACATTTGGGAACCACGGCAATGGGCCCCTCCCCCAGAAGATCAGCAAGAACAGCCAGCCAAGACCAAGTTTACCGATCAATGAGAACGGCAGAACTCCAGCGCTAGGGGAATACTGCATATAGAATTCATGGCTTTTTTACCATGATTCTTTAGTCTTTCAAAGTTAATTATTTTTTTTTAACTGTCTTTTTTTCTTTTTTCCTTTTTTCTTTTTTTTTTGAATTTTTCTTTTTCCCTTTTTCAACCAACATCTTATCAATCCCTTTTTTAAAAAAAAACATTTTTATTTTTCATTTTTAAAGTCATATTCTATCCCTTCATAGTAGTTACCCGTATTTTTGGCATATATATATAAGTTGTTCTCTCTTTAAAATCTTGAGATAGTTTCTTTTAACAGATCAAAATATACTCTAAATCTCTAGTGTATGGTTTTTTTCTACTCCCCTGCCTGATCACATTCTCTCCCTTTTTTCTTTCTTTTTTTTTTTTTTAATCCCCTTCTTTCTTTTTTCAAACAACTTATCAAATCCTTTTTTAAAATTTTTTATAATTTCCATCTTTACAGTCATATTCCATCCCTTCATCATATCAACCCTTATTTTTGTACATATATAAGTTTTTCTTTCTTTAAAATTTTGGGAGGGACTTTCTTTTAACAGACCAAAATACACCCAAAATCTAGTGTGTGGCACTGATCTATAATCCAGCCTGATCATATTTGATCACATTCTGTTTTTGTTTTGTTTTGTTTTGTTCTGCTTTTGTTTGTTTTTATCTTTATCTTTTTCTTTTTTCTTTTTTTCTTTCCTTTTCTTTTTTCTCTCTTTCCCTTTCTTTTCCCACTGCTTCAGGTCTTTTCTGATTTGTTTAGAGTATATTTTCTGGGGACGTTGTTACCCTGCTAGCATTTTGTTCTCTCATTAATCTATTCTCCTCTGCACAAAATGACAAGACGGAAAAAATCACCTCAACAAAAAGAACAAGAGGTAGTACCGACTGCCAGGGACCTACTCAATACGGACATTAGTACGATGTCAGATCTAGAGTTCAGAATCATCACTTTAAAGATACTAGCTGGGCTTGAAAAAAACATGGAAGTTATTAGAGAAACCCTTTCTGGAGAAGTAAAAGAACTAAAATCGAACCAAGTAGAAATCAAAAAGGCTATCAATGAGGTGCAATCAAATATGGGGGCACTAACTGCTAGGATAAATGAGGCAGAAGAAAGAATCAGTGAGATAGAAGACCAAATGATGGAAAATAAAGAAGCTGAGAAAAAGAGAGATAAACAACTACTGGATCACGAGGGCAGAATTCGAGAGATAAACGATACCATAAGACGAAACAACATTAGAATAATTGGGATCCCAGAAGAAGAAGAAAGAGAGAGAGGGGCAGAAGGTATAATGGAGCAAATTATAGCAGAGAACTTCCCTAATTTGGGGAAGGAAACAGGCATCAAAATCCAGGAGGCACAGAGAACCCCTCTCAAAATCAATAAAAATAGGGCAACACCCCAACATCTAATAGTAAAACTTACGAGTCTCAGAGACAAAGAGAAAATCCTGAAAGCAGCTCGGGAGAAGAGATATGTAACCTACTATGGTAGAAACATTAGATTGGCAACAGACTTATCCACAGAGACCTGGCAGGCCAGAAAAGACTGGCAGGACATATTCAGAGCACTAAATGAGAAAAATATGCAGCCAAGAATACTATATCCAGCTAGGCTGTCATTGAAAATTGAAGGAGAGATAAAAAGCTTCCAGGACAAACAAAAACTAAAGGAATTTGCAAACACGAAACCAGCCCTACAAGAGATCTTGAAAGGGGTCCTCTAAGCAAAGAGAGAGCCTAAAAGCAACATAGACCAGAAAGGAACACAAACAATATACAGTAACAGTCACTTTACAGGCAATACAATGGCACTGAACTCCTATCTTTCAATAGTTACCCTGAATGTAAATGGGCTAAATGCCCCAATCAAAAGACACAGGCTATCAGATTGGATAAAAAAACAAGCCCTATGAATATGCTGTCTGCAAGAGACTCATTTTAGACCCAAAGACACCCCCAGATTGAAAGTGAGGGGGTGGAAAACCATTTACCATGCTAATGGACACCAAAAGAAAGCTGGGGTGGCAATCCTTATATCAGACAAATTAGATTTTAAACCAAAGACTGTAATAAGAGATGAGGAAGGACACTATATCATACTTAAAGGGTCTATCCAACAAGAAGATCTAACAATTGTAAATATCTATGCCCCTAACATGGGAGCAGCCAATTATATAAGGCAATTAATAACAAAAGCAAAGAAACACATCGACAACAATACAATAATAGTGGGGGACTTTAACACCCCCCTCACTGAAATGGACAGATCGTCTAAGCAAAAGATCAACAAGGAAATAAAGACTTTAAATGACACACTGGACCAAATGGACTTCACAGACATATTCAGAACATTCCATCCCAAAGCAACGGAATACACATTCTTCTCTAGTGCCCATGGAACATTCTCCAGAATAGATCACATCCTAGGTCATAAATCAGGTCTCAACCGGTACCAGAAGATTGGGATCATCCCCTGCCTATTTTCGGACCACAATGCTTTGAAACTAGAACTCAATCACAAGAGGAAAGTCAGAAAGAACTCAAATACATGGAGGCTAAAAAGCATCCTACTGAAGAATGAATGGGTCAACCAGGAAATTAAAGAAGAATTAAAAAAATTCATGGAAACCAATGAAAATGAAAACACAACTATTCAAAATCTTTGGGATACAGCAAAGGCAGTCCTAAGAGGAAAGTATATAGCAATACAAGCCTTTCTCAAGAAACAAGAAAGGTCTCAAGTACACAACCTAACCCTACACCTAAAGGAGCTGGAGAAAGAACAGCAAATAAAGCCTAAACCCAGCAGGAGAAGAGAAATAATAAAGATCAGAGCAGAAATCAATGAAATAGAAACCAAAAGAACAGTAGAACAGATCAACGAAACTAGGAGCTGGTTCTTTGAAAGAATTAACAAGATTGATAAGCCCCTGGCCAGACTTATCAAGAAGAAAAGAGAAATGACCCAAATCAACAAAATCATGAATGAAAGAGGAGAAATCACAACCAACACCAAAGAAATACAAACAATTATAAGAACATATTATGAGCAACTCTATGCCAGCAAATTAGATAACCTGGAAGTAATGGATGCATTCCTAGAGATATATCAACTACCAAAACTGAACCAGGAAGAAATAGAACACCTGAACAGACCTATAACCACTAAGGAAATAGAAGCAGCCATCAAAAATCTCCCAAAACACAAAAGCCCAGGGCCAGATGGCTTCCCAGGGGAATTCTACCAAACATTTCAAGAAGAATTAATACCTATCCTTCTGAAACTGTTCCAAAAAATAGAAATGGAAGGAAAACTTCCAAACTCATTTTATGAGGCCAGCATTACCTTGATCCCAAAACCAGACAAAGACCCCATCAAAAAGGAGAATTACAGACCAATATCCCTGATGAACATGGATGCAAAAATTCTCACCAAAATACTAGCCAATAGGATCCAACAGTACATTCAAAGGATTATTCACCACGACCAAGTCGGATTTATCCCTGGGCTGCAAGGTTGGTTCAACATCCGCAAATCAATCAACGTGATACATTAACAAAAGAAAGAACAAGAATCACATGATCCTCTCAATAGATGCAGAAAAAGCATTTGACAAAGTACAGCATCCTTTCTTGATCAAAACTCTTCAGAGTATAGGGATAGAGGGTACATACCTCAATATCATAAAAGCCATCTATGAAAAACCTACAGCGAATATCATTCTCAATGGGGAAAAACTGAGAGCTTTCCCCCTAAGGTCAGGAACGCGGCAGGGATGTCCACTATCACCACTGCTATTCAACATAGTATTGGAAGTCCTAGCCACAGCAATCAGACAACAAAAAGAAATCAAAGGCATCCAAATTGGCAAAGAGGAAGTCAAACTCTCCCTCTTTGCAGATGATATGATACTTTATGTGGAAAATCCCAAAGACTCCACCCCAAAACTGCTAGAACTCATACAGGAATTCAGTAAAGTGGCAGGATATAAAATCAATGCACAGAAGTCAGTGGCATTCCTATACACCAACAACAAGTCAGAAGAAAGAGAAATTAAGGAGTCAATCCCATTTACAATTGCACCCCAAACCATAAGATACCTAGGAATAAATCTAACCAAAGAGGCAAAGGATCTGTACTCAGAAAACTATAAAATACTCATGAAAGAAATTGAGGAAGACACAAAGAAATGGAAAAACGTTCCATGCTCATGGATTGGAAGAACAAATATTGTGAAGATGTCAATCCTACCTAGAGCAATCTACACATTCAATGCAATCCCCATCAAAATACCATCCACTTTCTTCAAAGAAATGGAACAAATAATCCTAAAATTTGTATGGAACCAGAAAAGACCCCGCATAGCCAGAGGAATGTTGAAAAAGAAAAGCAAAGCTGGTGGCATCACAATTCCAGACTTCCAGCTCTACTACAAAGCCGTCATCATCAAGACAGTATGGTACTGGCACAAAAACAGACACATAGATCAATGGAACAGAATAGAGAGCCCAGAAATGGACCCTCAACTCTATGGTCAACTAATGTTTGACAAAGCAGGAAAGAATGTCCAATGGAAAAAAGACAGTCTCTTCAACAAATGGTGTTGGGAAAATTGGACAGCCACATGCAGAAGAATGAAACTGGACCATTTCCTTACACCACACACAAAAATAGACTCCAAATGGTTGAAAGACCTCAATGTGAGACAGGAGTCCATCAAAATCCTAAAGGAGAACACAGGCAGCAACCTCTTCGACCTCAGCCGCAGCAACTTCTTCCTAGAAACATCACCAAAGGCAAGGGAAGCAAGGGCAAAAATGAACTATTGGGACTTCATCAAGATAAAAAGCTTTTGCAAAGCAAAGGAAACAGTCAACAAAACCAAAAGACAACTGACAGAATGGGAGAAGATATTTGCAAATGACATATCAGATAAAGGGCTAGTATCCAAAATCTATAAAGAACTCATCAAACTCAACACCAAAAGAACAAAGAATCCAATCAAGAAATGGGCAGAAGACATGAACAGACATTTTTCCAAAGAAGACATCCAAATGGCCAACAGACACATCAAAAAGTGTTCAATATCGCTCGGCATCAGGGAAATCCAAATCAAAACCTCAATGAGATACCACCTCACACCAGTCAGAATGGCTAAAATTAACAAGTCAGGAAATGACAGATGTTGGCGGGGATGCGGAGAAAGGGGAACCCTCCTACACTGTTGGTGGGAATGCAAGCTGGTGCAGCCACTCTGGAAAACAGTATGGAGGTTCCTCAAAAAGTTGAAAATAGAGCTACCATATGATCCAGCAATTGCACTACTGGGTATTTACCCCAAGGAAACAAAAGTAGGGACCCGAAAGGCTACGTGCACCCCGATGTTTATAGCAGCAATGTCCACAATAGCCAAACTGTGGAAAGAGCCAAGATGTCCATCAACAGATGAATGGATAAAGAAGATGTGGTATATATATACAATGGAATATTATGCAGCCATCAAAAGGAATAAGATCTTGCCATTTGCAACGACGTGGATGGAACTGGAGGGTATTATGCTGAGCGAAATAAGTCAAACAGAGAAAGACATGTATCATATGACCTCACTGATATGAGGAATTCTTAATCTCAGGAAACAAACTGAGGGTTGCTGGAGTGGGGGGTGGGGTGGGAGGGATGGGGTGACTGGGTGATGGACACTGGGGAGGGTATGTGTTCTGGTAAGCGCTGTGAATTGTGCAAGACTGTTGAATCTCAGATCTGTACCTCTGAAACAAATAATGCAATATATGTTAAGAAAGAAAAAAAGAAGAAGAAGAATGTAGCAGGAGGGGAAGAATGAAGGGGGGGAAATCGGAGGGGGAGAAGAACCATGAGAGACTATGGACTCTGAAAAACAAACTGAGGGTTCTAGAGGGGAGGGGGTTGGGAGGATGGGTTAGCCTGGTGATGGGTATTGAGGAGGGCACGTTCTGCATGGAGCACTGGGTGTTATGCACAAACAATGAATCATGGAACACTATATCTAAAACTAATGATGTAATGTATGGGGATTAACATAACAATAAAAAAATT